>NC_136068.1:1062303945-1062678945 GCF_964261635.1 Lissotriton helveticus | reverse complement strand
ATACCAAGAATAGTATAAGGAGGAACAAATCTAAGCCAGCAGCAGACATTTATCGACCTAGTCGTAAACGGAGACCCTTAGATTTAAAATGTGAATTGTGGGCCAAGGCTAAAATATTAAAATAATCAACCAGATAATTGCTGTGGAGTCTCCCAAGAAAGTGTCAATGCTTAGAAAAAACAATATTCATTTGGAAACCATTATATTGCACAAGTCCCCACATAGTAGTTGATGGTACCTGGATATGAAGCCATTAACTCGAATTAATAATTCATAATAGTTCAGGCTATAGCAGTGTTTTAAATAAAGTGCATATATAAAAAATTCTTAAATGGATAAGTGCTATATATCCGTCCAAATAAAGTGCAAGTGCACATGGCAGGGAAGAAATGTAATCTCGAAAAACCACCTAAGATGTAGATAGAAAAATGCCCCGTTGATGCTACATTATGCCACAGTAGTCATTAAAGTGCAAAAAAGTGTTGTGCAATATAATCAATATTGATAAGCATACAAGATACAGCTAGCAGCAAAACAGAGGCTCATTGTGTGAGAACCATAGAATAGTAAACATTTCTGAAAGAACATCGATGAAAATAGGACTCAGTACATAACAGTTGAATAGATGATAAAACATAGGAAGAATCACATCACAGACAAAGGGCACCATAATTACAAGAAATTATGCAAGTCTTCATTAATGTTCAATCCATTAGGAACCCTGGTATCTAACAAAAGAATAAAATGGGTTTCTTTTTGTCTAAGTAGTTTCTCACGATTCCCGCCCCGTCCGGGGTTAGGGACTGAACTTAGAACAGTATACTCCAAATCTCTAAGCTTGTTATCATGTATGGACTTAAAGTGTCTGGCCACCAGATAATTACTATCGGAATTAATGATGGCCCTTATGTGCTGCAAAATACGTTTGTTTACCGGAAGCTTAGTGCTTCCGATTTATTCCAGATCGCAGGTGCACCTAAGTTTGTATATTACATATTCTGACCTGCAGGTCAGATATTCACGAATTGCGATCTGTTTTTCACTGAAGGCAGTTCTATAATGAGTGCCTTTCTTTGCAAACATGTAAGCACGACAAGACGTGCATTTGAAGAAACCCATTTTGGATAACCAGGTTTTCTTCGGTGGAACTTCTGGCATGGATCTGTCAAGGGCATCCCTCATAGAGGGCGCCCGTCTAAAAGTGATTGCAGGCTGGCTTGGCATGATGGGACCTAAAATGTTCTCTGTCCTAACAATAGGCCATTCCAAGCAAATTATGCGTCAAATGTTTTTTTCCTGGGTACAAAAGGTGGTAATTAGGCGGACTGGACAAGCTGTTTTATGGTCTTTAGAAACAACAGCACTGGGATTGAGCAAGTCATCCCTCAATCTAGTTTTTGCTTTCAAGAGTGCCTGGTCTAATAATTTCTTTTTATATCCTCTTTGGAGGAATCTCTGGACAGATTCAGGTAGGCACATGTCAGATGTCTCTTCATTGCTACAAATCCGACGGATGCGAATAAATTCTTCGTACAGGATACTTTTAATAGTGTGGCTTTGGGCGTGAAGAATCAAATTGCCCGCTGTGGACTTCCTATGTAGCTTAGTATGAAGAATACCTGTCTCAATATACAGTTGGACATCTAAAAACTCAGCTGAATTGTTGGTGACAGATGCAGTAAACTTAAGTTTAAGGTCATTGATATTAATTGCATTGACAAAAGCAATAGCTTCCTCTTTGGACCCCTTCCAGAGGATGCATACGTCGTCGATATAACGCCAATAGTGAACAATGTTTGTCCACCACTGGCGATGGGTGACTCCGAGCACGTGCCTCTCCCACCAGCCGACATGCAAGCACGAATAGCTGGGGGAGAAGCACAAACCCATTGCCACCCTGCGTAGCTGTTGGAAAATTTCATTCTGGAATTGGAAGAAGTTGGTTCGCAGACAAATGTCTATCATTTCTAAAAGCATTTTGTTATGTTCCCTTAAAGTAGCATCTCGACTGTCCAGAAAATATTCAGTTGCCTTAATACCCTGCCAGTGATGGATACTGGTATAGAGTGATTCTATGTCCATAACAACAAATAAATAGTCAGAACACCAGTTAACATTTTTCACTTTGATGAGGAAGTCTGTAGTGTCATTTAAATAAGATGGTAGACTTGTCATATGGGGTTGAAGGAAAAAATCAACATATGCTTCCATTGGCTGATATTATTGGGCGGCCAGGGACAGGAGTAACCAAATTGTGCACCTTTGGTAGTAGGTAAAGAATCGGAGTGATGGGATGTTCGACACTCTAAAATGTAGACTCTTCTTTAGTTAATAATCCATTCCTCTGCCAGTTCACCATTCTGCACATATAATACTGCAGTGCAGGATTGATATTCTGCAACAAAAAGAAATCGAACCTCTGATAGGATATATATATATATATATATATATATAATATATATATATATATATATATATATATATATATATATATATATATATATACACACACACCACACAGCGCCTGCTCCCACAAAAACTTCATGGCAGAAGGCACGGACACAAGGTGTTAAAATTCAGCAGAGATGTATTGAGAAAGGTAGCCCTCAATCCCAGAGGTAAAAGATACGCGTTTCGGCTTTCAGGAAGCCTTCGTAAGTCTGGTTTGGCGCCAGAATACAAACAAATTAAATAGCCATTCCCATTGGATCATTAAGTGGACATAGAAAGCATACTATAATGTATGCTGTCAGCGTGCAAACCAAAATGCTACTTAACCAGTTACAATAAAACTAAAGCCCAGCATTGTTGCAGGTAAGATATGAACTCATACAATATATTGCATAATACAATATTCAATTTAGCTGAAAAGAACATAGTAACAGGCAATATCAATGGCTAAACACACATTTGAATTATAAACCCATCCATCTTGGTACGAGATTGGCTTTTAAGATTTGCTTCGCTAAAACCATAAATCTGTATTTGCCGAGTTTAAAAAGTATGTAAAACGAACTTGTAAACATCATGCTGCTGAATGTCATTATTAGTGCTAAAATAATTAATCACTGCCATTGTCCCGTTTCCAGCTCTCCTGAGCTTCTGACTCAGCCACCGAAGTGTGACCTCTGACCTTGCCTGCGAAGTCTGTTGATTTGTGCCATACATTTGATACCACAGTTATTATTTACAAGCTTCATGCGGCACTGGGAACGGAAATATATAGTTAAAGTAATCTTGTAGTCTGGTGACAAATTCAGTAAAATTGTAATTTTTTAAATGTACAAAACTACTCAAATTCACCAAATATAGTTCTCGCTGGTATGTATAGCTCTTGCCCTAAGGTAACCAGAAGTCATAACCCTGCCATGCACAGTTTTCTCATTAATAATTTTATTGCAAATTTTAGTGATATCATCAATGGTGTCTTAGTTCATATTTCGCTATACTAATTCAATACTAATCCTTTATGGGTCCCGGAGTAGCATTCTAATCGCCGAAAAAGTGCTACGACGCCTCGTATGGGGTAGTAAGCGCTAAATAAATGGAATTACAATACAAAAGTTATGAGTGATGTAATACGTGGGGTAAGTAGCAGTGCATGCAGAAAGTCTGGTGTGAAAAGGTGGTGGGCTGGGCAGTCAGAAGTGGGCATGTATGTGACCGACTCCCTGTGCTAATCATGTTTCGGGGACACTAGCCTGTTATTGAATGCCCATATCTACAAGTGGGTCGGGCCATCACTGCATAATTAGCAATACTGTACTTTACAAAGTATTGGAGTTCCCAAAAAATACTTCCAGTGGCTTTTCACACATTCAACAATGTGCAATTTTCTTGCCCAAAGGGGCTAAGTTACAGTAAAGAATCCAGTGAACTTTTATTTTATACAATCTCATAAAACATTAAACAAAATATATATTATTACTCTTCACAATGTTTTTAACTTTTTAAAACAAAACGGTGTGTTGGCTTTACCAAGGTTTGTTTCTTTGCATGCTTAGTAGAACAGACCGAGAAATAGTGAATGACAAACAAGCTCTTTAAATTGTAATGTATTCCTTGCACAATCCAGATGATTTTTCCTTGACCAGTATTGTTGGCCTCCTGTCTTATTTATGATTAGGTTGGCCTCTAGTCTCAAAGCACAGATACTTTCTGAGTTTGTAATAAAGTCCAATTCAGAGTATAGTTACTAATCAAATCAGGATTACAACTCCTGGTCTTCTATCCTCTACTGCTCCTCCGAACCTGGTCATCTCCTTGTAGAAAACTGTTAAAAGTTCAGAATATAACCATAAATGACCAATGCTGGTCACCTGTCGGCCACAGACATATGTTACAGCTTCCAGATATGCTGTAGTTCTTACAGTGCAAGCAAGCTGCATACACTGTACAGCAACAGTTATCCTTTAGCCACTTTTCCATTCTGCCTTTTGGTGTATCGACACTTTGAGTTGGGACACCCGGGGACCTGGAAATAAACTAATTTGCACTATTGTGACTTTTAATATTTAGAATATGAGCCTCCTACTGGCTGAATTCTTCAATGTATTTCTTGGCGCTTTGTTTTCTCCATTACTGCGTTCTTGTTAATTACATCTCTCTTCCCTGAATATCTTGCAGGATGTGGGTTACCCGGAGTTCCTGAATATCCGTCCCTACATGTCTCAGACTAATGGGGACCCTGTGATGTATGGATTGTATGCTGTATTAGTGCATTCAGGATACAGCTGCCACGCAGGGCATTACTACTGTTACGTTAAGGTAATGAGTTAATCAGTCTGTATTGAAGTATTGCACAGTGGGTTGTAATTGCAGATGATGTGATGGTTCATGGGATTGTATTTGGTGGGGAGGAGGAAGCAACAGTGCAGGGGTTCCTTCCAGAATCCTTTCCGGTGGCATACCTGATGTAATGTCTTCATTTGAAATTCAAGATAGCCATATTATAGTTGTCATAAGTTCACCCGTGGGAAGCAATACATACAAGATGCTGCTCAGTAAAAGGCTTGCATGCTCCTACAAACATAATTTCTGGCCCGTCCTTGTTTCGGCCTGTACATTGAACTACTTAGGGACATTCTCACAAACTATGGAATATTAGGCCATTAATATGTTGATACCCATCTGTATTTGAAAATCCCCGTTCCAAATTATATCGGCCATTTCCCTGTCACTCACCTTTATGCCTGGATGATCTACCATCAATTAAAACCTAATCATCTTAAAATAGAATAGGTTCTAAATTCCACTTGCTGTACCCCTTCCTGCTGACCGGAGTCTTATTGGCCTTAGTGTTAGGAACAAGAAGTAACGATTATTAATTGTACATCCAGCTTCACTAAGTGAAAGCACAAAGCAAGCATGTAATGCAACCTTCTATTTTACAAAAAACAAATCTAGAAATGCTAGATTACCTAAGCATTTAAACAATGCAACTTTGCATCATGTGGTCAGTGTTATTAAAAACATGTACCTTATACTGGGTTGCCTGCTTTCAAAACCTAGTGTCCCCAACCTACAAAGGGCATCAACATGAGGTAAGTGGGTTGGTAGTAGAAGTAAAGCTACAATGTTGCTTTTCAGGTTTATCCGTCCTCCTTCAAACCTTGTGTGACTTGATCGCCTGGCATACCCATTAGTGTGTGAATACCCATAACACAGCCTTCTTTAATTTACTGTTCACTAACCTTTCGCTACTTCAATCTACTCCCTCTGGAATTCTTGCTTCAGCTTGATCAGTACCACCCCTCGATCCCCACGAGGCACCACTTTTAAAAGAAGCTAACCTGATGCAGGATCGCCTTTGTCCAGGTTCACCTGTACATTGAGAGATGCTTCCATCTCTTCCCAGACGTTGGACGTTCATTCTTCTACCAGAATCCAAACTCTTATGGTGGCTGCATGTCCAAGATTATTTTTAAGGATTTTTACTTATTAGTCATACGGCAGAGTCCACTGCATACTTCCGAAAGTCACTTAACGTTTTAGATGAACAACACTTAAACAACTTATTTGCCCCTATTCTTGTCACTCTACAGAACAGACAGCCTGAGCTCCAGTATGGGCGTTTTTTGCTCCAATGTGCCCATTCTAACATTTAAATCTCAAAGGTGAAAAACCTTCTTCTGTTTTTACAGTTTTATTATGGACAGGCTTTTGGGATGTCATGCTGGGGTTTTCCCATTTCCTTAAATCATACAGGTCTATGATCACTTTTCTGAACTTGTTCAGGTGCATTGTGTTGAGGAGAAATGTATTTGTGCTATCTGCTATTTGTTTTTTGTTTTTTTACATATTGTGTTATTCACTCACTCTCACGTACCTTGTTGGCTCCCTTGACTTCTCAAACGGAGCATTGTTCTCTTTGATATTGGGAACTGGGGATGATTAGGTCAGTCAGTCTATCAAGTCCCTGGCATAAGAGTTGTTTGTTATTGAAGATGTATGCACACCTGGCTTTTGCCCCAGTTACTTACACTAGAAGCATTGTGTAGTGATGTAAATTCACATGTGCCCACCTTCCTCACAGAAAACGTGCAGCTCTGATCAGATCTCGTGCTATATTAACTACTTTCCTTTCGCAATACACCTGTTCACCATATTGCATTCATTCACAACTCCATACTAATCATCTTTGTGCAAAAAACAATCTAACATGGAGTTGGTGAGAGTTGGTGGCTCTGCCAACTAATCGAGGAGTCACACTTGACCCCCTGACTCTGAACACTCAAAGAAAAATAACCTGCAAATGGGGCAGGAGTATGCAGAGCATGAATAATCAACAGCACTAAACGCTACAAAGAGATGCTTACAAGGTAATTTTTAGGGAACACATGACAAATATTTTTTCTATGAAAGAAAAAAGGCAGCGAGGATCGAGTCACACAATTATGGAGGAGGGGGGCAGGAGAGGGGGAGCGGCAGATGGATGAATAACATGAGGTAGCGAAAGCAACACATCCAACTTGGTCTTCCAACAATGTTTGAGTCTCTCCCTTCTCTGATTTTGCCACAACAGGCCACCAGTAAAACACCCAGAGGCGTGGCGTTGCTCTGCTGCGCTGAGTTTTCTGCTGCTGACTTGAATGTGGATCTCGAAGAGCTCCACTTTTTGTTAGTGATGCTCAGTCGCTAAGCTCTGATTTAAGTCTGTTATCAATATTCTGTTGCCATCTCAGAAGCCTGGAGCATGGAACTAAACTAGTACACGTCTTGATGGGTCTCCCCCTTGTGAAGCCCTTTAGCTTGACATTTTAAAAATTCTTGATGGGGAAACTAGACTTTATTGGATGTGTAAAATTGGACACAGAACGTTTACTTTTGGCAGTGCACGATAGAGAGAGAGAGAAGCCAGTAACGTCCTGTACGTGCTGTGCCACCCTGCACTCATACATTTCTGTACAGCTAAATGGGTTTTCTACCAGTTAACTTGAGAGTAATGTGGATCAGCCAAGAGTTCTCGTTTAGTTTACTTGACTTTGAGATAGGAGTACTGGGCTGTAATTTTTGGGCGCAACCAAAGGTCATACTCTCTTTAGGTCCAGCCTAGGCAGTGCATGCTGTCTCTTTGAGACATTGTTTTCACTCTGTGGGATTATAGCCCCACCCCCCTACTGGCTTTTTATTTGCCTCTTCTTTTTTCCTTTAAAAATGGTTGCTTGGTAGTTGTGAATCCTTCCTCTTTGTCCCTCCTTTTGTTTTATTTGCTCCCGTGGAGCACTGCCCAGATACTTGTATATTTGCACTTCAGTGTTTGTGTTAGTTCTTGCATTTTATTGCATCTTCACTCTCACCCCTCCTTCCCCTGTTGATGCTTCCATCCTTGCTGCACCCTCCGCTCTGTCGCTTGTTCCCCCGTTACCCCCACCACCACTTTTCCATCTTCAGAGCCTGCTGTAGGTAACTCATGCTTTGGGTTTCAGGAGTTAAGAAAGGATTTACTGTTTTAATGGCCTCCCCACCCGGCCTCTTCTGTCCTCCTTTAGTCTTATTTTCATTTGCTGTGGAAACCTTGCTATTGGAGCCCTTTGTATTACTGGTGAAAGGCACATTGATCTGTAGCTCTCCGTTTTCTCCGTCCCTTCTGCCTTTCTCTTTTTGGGCAATTTTGCGATGGCAACATGTCAGCTGCAGATCCTGGGCATTCTTAGTTTTTGCAGCGGCTTTGGGAAGTTTAGGTACAGCAACTAACCCAGATAAGAAAAGCTAGAACATAGGGAGAACAGTGTCACCCTGGGTTGCCATTTTCCAGATGGGCGCTAATCAGAGTAAATAAATTGACCTCTTACCTAATAACGATCCATAAAGGGCTGCCTGCTATCACCTAATATTTTTTGTACTGGCTGTTAGACCGCTGGTGGCCAAGTTACAACCGCATTATTATTATTATTATCATGTCCTCAGCTACACTACACTACCCGCCTGGTGCTGATAGACCTATTTGCAAATGACATGATGCTGTATCTAAGAGATCCAGCAAAGTTTATAAACAGTATTTCAAGGGTGTTCATTAGATTTGGCTTCATGTCCGGGATTCACGTTAACTGTGAGGAGTCTGTTGTGTTCCCGCTCCGTCTCAACTGTCAAATGTTCCTTATATTTATCTCTGGTATGGGATTAGGGGCCAGCTCAATACTTTTATTTTTATATTTCGTTTTATTGAAATAAAATCAGCAAGGCAACAACAATTTACACAATGCGGTTAGACTGCACAAGGGCGGATCATCATAGCAATAAACAACAGAATAAAAGACATATTGACGAGGGAAGGGGGGAAGGGAGAAGGGAGAAGGAGGGGCATCAAAGACATTACTAATTCGAGGGTCAGGGGGAAAGCGGGACATCAAGAACAGCTGTAGCTGGTGGTACACATATGCCTCCTCTATACCGGTTCCAGAGGCCCCAGACTTTATGCCATTTCCGGGGACGACCCCGAGCCAAATATACAGTTTTTTCCCTGAACAAGCACCAATCCATGTTTTCCATCCACACCTCAAGAGTAGGAGGCCGCTGGGATCCCCACAACTGTGCAATATTACGTTTGGCGATCATGGCCCCCAGAGTCACCCATTGAGTCTGAGCTACATTATGATCGGTGGGCTCCCAAATATTCAACAGGCAGCGCCTAGCTTCTGGTAAAAGAGCCACACCTGTTACCTCCTGAAGCACCTTGTGGATTTTACTCCAATAATCAGCAACTTCCCTACACTCCCAGATGATGTGCAGAAACGTAGCCAGCTGACCTCATCCCCGTTGACAAAGACCCTCCTCAGAGAAACCCATTCGAACCAAACGGAGACCCGTGACATATACCCTATGTAATATTTTAAGTTGGACTAATCTGAGTCGAGCCGGAATCATGACCTCCTTGGGAGAGGAGATCACCGACTGCCAATCCTCATCATCAAGCTCAAGGCCGTCACGGGTCCACTTTATTTATTTATTTATTTATTTATAGTGTTTTATATAGCGCGGACATGACCCGTGGGTATCAGAGCGCTTAACATATGGAAAACAGATTGAAATAGTGGTAACATTTATAACAACAAAACATATATAGAGGTAGGGCAGAAAGCTATCAGGGAGGTTAGAAAGGGGATTACCTAAAGACATAGAAGAATTAAACAGTTGACATTATAATAGCAATTATAGCAGCAAAAACAAATCAGGTGTGGGAGGTAATGTGCTGTCTACGGTGATTAAGGTAAGATATATTCCTAACGCCTAAGTAGTTAGTATTAGGGAGTGCCTATGTTTAGGTAGTGTCATAGTCATGCAGTCAAGTTCTATGAGGTGGTATTGTATATTATTAACAAGTCAATATCGGCGTAAGAAGCCATAAGAGTAGTGAGGGAATAGTTGGATGCATCGAACATAAATATTAACACGTTCAAGGTATGGGTGATATCTTCCGGTGAACGGTATAGAATAGATATCACCTAATAGTGAGGTAGCAATAGGTTGTAGAGCCGATGCTTGAGTGGCATCAGTCGATTGTCTTATTGGTTTTCCAAGTGTCCGTGGTGACTCCAGTCCTTTTTGGCAGAAGTGTTCGTATCACAAGTCTGTGGGCATCTCTATATATGGTATTTACTCATCATGTGGCTTTTCAGTTCTCTTTTAAACGCTGCGGTATTTTGAATCCTCCTGATGTAAGGCGGGAGTGAATTCCAGACTCTGGGGGCCGCTCCTGAAAAAGCTCGGTCATAAGTCTTTTTTTTCTGGAAGAATGCCGGCCGCAATAGCAGCTCTTTAGAGCTTCTTGTTGTTCTGTTGCCTCCCGATAACTTAATTTTCTTGGCGAGGTACCTCGGCATGTTGTAGTGGACCGCTTTATGTGTGATGCAGGCCATCTTCATTTTAATTCTAGCATCATAAGGTAACCAGTTTAGAGCCTTCAGGTGAGGAGATATGTGGTCGAATTTCCTAGTTCCTGTGATGAGTCTTGCCGCTGCGTTGAGACAGGCTTTTAGTGGTGCAGTGGATGTTTTCGGTAGGCCAGCTAATGTGGTACAGCCATATTCGATCCTCGAGATAACTAACGATTGGATGGCAAGTTTTAGGTCTGCTTCAGAGATAAAGGGCTTCAGTTTCCTTAGATAGTTTAAATGGAAGCGGGCGCCCTTGGCCATCAAGTTGATATGTTCTTTCATGTCTAAGTTCTTGTCTAGTGTAATTCCTAATGATTTAGCTGAATTAACTAGGGTCGGGGTGCAGTTCAGTGCTGTCACCAATTTCGCCCATTCCTTTGCCTCTGTGTAACTCCTTGTCGGTGAGATTAACAGGAATTCAGTTTTATTGGCATTCAGTTTCAGGTGATTGGCTGTAAGCCACTGCAATGCTCTCTTTAGAGTTTCATTCATAAGATCAATGTCTTCACTGCAGGCAATCTTCATGTATATTTGGGTGTCGTCTGCGTACATGTGGTAAGATATCTGTGAGATCCGAAGAATCTCTGTGAGAGGTTCTACATACAAGTTGAATAGGTCAGGGGATAGCGTTGAGCCTTGAGGGACCCCTATTGTGTTAGGGCGAGGAGAAGAGGTTGCCTCGTTGACCATGAATAGCTGAGTCCTGTTCTGCAGGAAGGAATTAAACCACTTCAGTACGTTACCAGATAAACCCATCCTGTCTTGTAGTCTGGTCATCAGAATCGCATGATTTACCGTGTCGAATGCCGATGACAAGTCCAGTAGAATCAGTAGACACGCATGATTTTGGTCAAGGGCTTGTAGAGCGTCATCAACAATATGTAATATCGCAGTTTCCGTGCTGTGTCCTGTTCTGAAACCTGATTGGCAGTCGTCTAGTAGTGAGAACTTAGCGATATGTTGACTCAGTTGGCCTTGTACACATTTCTCAAGAAGTTTGGCCAGTAACGGGATGTTGGTCACTGGTCGATAATTGTTCGGGTCTGTTGCATCAGCTGTCGTTTTTTTGATAATGGGAACTACCTGCCCCGTTTTTAGGCAGTCCGGAAGGGTCCCTTGTATTAGTGAGGCATTTATTATCTCCGTCCAGATTGGAACTAGAGTGTGACTGATTTCTCTTACACATTTTGCGGGTAGTGGGTCTTGGTAGTGGTTGTTGGGTTTAAGTTTCGCTAGCGTTTTGGCGATCATTTCTTGGTTGTATAGTTCAAATGTGTCCCAGCTTGCCTTGTTTTTTGTGAAAAAATCCATCGCTGGTGCATTCGTCTCCTTTTTTGAAGGGGAAAGGGTCGTGATGTTAGCCGCTGATTTTGTGAGCTCAGCTTCTAGCAATTTAGATTTGTCCGTGAAAAATGAGGAGAATTTCTCACAGCTTATAGGATTTTTTGGGTTCTCTTGGGCGGTTTTAGTCAGTTTGTTTGACTGTTGTTTTAGGATCTCGAAGAGTTTTCGGGGTCTGTTTGTGGCATTGTCTAGTTCAGCCCTTATAAATTCTTTTTTGGCGTTGGTTATCTTTAAGTTATATTGTTTCCTCGTTTTTCTGAGGTCCTTCAGTTCAGGGGAGGCGGGATGTTGTCTCCATTTCCTTTCAGCCATTCTCAGTATTCGCCTGTCCTCGTTCAGAGCCTCATTAAACCACTGATCCCGCAATGGCGACAGAAGGTCTGCCCTTTGATTAATCAATTTTTTATACACCAGGGAGATGGTACTATCCAGTATATAACCGTCCAAAACACGGTCCTCCAGCGGGAAGACTCCGTTATCTCCTCCCCTTCCGGGAAGACTGAATTCAACGCATGGCGAATCTGAGCATAACGGAAGTACTCCGTTCCACCCAATTCAAACTCTGTCTGCAAGACCGCAAATGACTTCACTTGTCCCTTAACCCAGAGATCTCCCCCCTCTGGTGATGCCAATGAGATCCCACTTGTCGAACCCCTTCGTGTTCCACAATTTACCAAGCCTATCAGATCCAAAAGCGGGGTCGCCAAGGTCAAACGATCCTTCCATCCTAATGCACTAGCGGCATCCTGCCAGACCCGTACTGCCGTCCTCGTCGGCCCCGTCAAAAACCTCACCACCGATTTAGAATATAACGCCCTGTAGTAATTACCTCCGGGGAGCAACCACCTATCCATAGCGAAACCAGGGTTTGACCCGGGGCAATACATACCATGGTTGATGGCCCCTAGCTGCGATGCCCAATAGTACCGTTTAATGTCGGGAAGAGCAATACCCCCGTCGTACCACCGGATTGTCAATTTGGCGAGCGCAATACGGGGTCTACCATCCCACAACAATTTCCTCTGCAGACCCTCGACTATACGAAAGTAGCTACCAGGAACCACGTCAAGCGTGTTCTGCAGGGCATCCAAAAAACGAGGAAGACACATCTTAAAAAGGGCGGCTCGCCCAAGCAACGAAAGCGGAAGCTTCCGCCAACTCGCTACATCTCTTTTCAACCGCGTCAAAGGAGCGAGAAGATTTTTCTCGTACCGGACCAATGGGTCCATCGAAACATAAATACCAAGATACTTAAACCCCTCTTGCGCAATCTGGATGAGACAACCACGCGGCAGAACCGGAGCTTCACCACAGAGGACATAAAGATAGGATTTTGCCCAGTTCAGTGATCAGGCCCGAGTTTCTACTAAAGGAAGTCAAAACGTCACATAATACTATCAGGGACTTCCTGGGAGAATTCAGATAAAGCAGAATGTCATCAGCATTTATGGTGTTGCGATCTTCATATTCCGGAGACCAGTGAATACCCCTCATGGAGGGCTCCCAATGGATCCATGCAGCGAGGGGCTCAAGGGCCAACGCAAACAAAAGAGGAGACCGCGGGCAACCCTGGCGGGTACCCCGCCCAAGACAAAATGATGCTGAAACGCGACCGTTTACCACTATCTGAGCGAGGTGGTCCACGTAAAGAAGCCGCACCCAGCCAATAAATTCCGATCCGAAACCAAATTTAGTTAACACCGCCCACAAATACGGCCATTCCACAGTATCAAACGCCATAGTGGCATCCAAGGACGCCAAAATTGTCGTCTCACGCAGCGTCGCCGCCCTAGCGAAAACCCCATGTAGGCGCCGAAGATTCAACGCCGTGTTCCTGTGCGGGATAAAACCGGATTGATCTGGATGAATTAGATCACTGATGACCGTGATCAATCTATTAGCTAATAACTTAGCCAGAATTTTAGGTTCAACGTTTAACAATGAAATTGGCCGGTACGAGGCACATTTATTCCTCTGTTTCCCTTCCTTGTATATTACAACTATAGTTGCCAACCGCTGATCTCGAGGGTGAAAACCACGATCCCGGGACTCCAGAAACATGTCCCTTAAATACGGGGCGATCTTGTCGGGCCGAAGCTTGTATTGGTAAACCATTAGGGCCCATCGCTTTACCCGAACGTAAGGAACGCATAGCTAATGCTACCGCCTCTGCCGTGATCGTAGAATCCATGAGTTCCCTATCTTCCTCAGAGAGACTCGGAAGTGCAATATCTCGCAGTAATAAGCAAGAGTCCTCCTCCGGTCTATCAGACACGGCGGAGTACAGAGTATGGAAATGATCGGCGAAACATGCCACTATCCCTTGTGGGTCGGTGATCAGGGCCCCGCCCTCCATCTCAATCTCCGGTACCACACGACTTGCTCTGTCTTGTCTATCCAACCAAGCTATCAATTTGCCAGCCATGTCCCCCACATCATAGAGATGCCCCTGCTGCTCTCGGCTAAGGGCCTTCGCCGCATCCGACACTAATGTTCTATATTCCAGCTGCTTCAATTGCAGAACATGCAGTCTAGAGTGGGTCACCTCCTGCTCCAGGGCCAATTCCAAGTCCGCTATCTCCGTCTCTATCTTTATCACTTCCTCCTCTTTCTGTTTTTTAACTCCAGTAATCAATAATAGGGCTTGACCCCTGAGGACGGTCTTGAACGCCTCCCACAATGAGACCGCGGAAGAAACCAAGCCTTC
Source organism: Lissotriton helveticus (assembly GCF_964261635.1). Taxonomy (NCBI): domain Eukaryota; kingdom Metazoa; phylum Chordata; class Amphibia; order Caudata; family Salamandridae; genus Lissotriton; species Lissotriton helveticus. The sequence continues at coordinate 1,062,664,518 of NC_136068.1, read as the reverse complement.
ATTTTCCCGAAAATAATGATCCAGGGCCTTCACAAGCTCACTGCGGGTTTTAGGATTTCGAAGATACCACGGGTTAATCGGGGCTACCCGACCCTCGGCGCCCGAGACTAAGTCCAACCGAAGCCACAGTGGGGAGTGATCGGAGATACCCCGAGCCATATGCCTGACCTCTGTAACATTAAATGCCTGCGCAGCTGGTACCAACACATAATCAATTCTAGAGAGACTACCATGGGCGCCCGAATGAAACGTATACTGCAGCTGAGTGGAATGGAGCAGCCTGCAGCAGTCCACCAGGCCCAGTGCGTCTATAAAATCAGGCAGCCAACCATGCGCCCCCCTTAGGTCCCTGGGTGGATGCCTATCAAGTATACCGGAAACCACTGCATTAAAGTCCCCACCCAGTATCAAGGACCCACCGGGGAGATCGAGCAAAACCCGCCCCAGATCAGCAAAGGTAGTCGATTGTAGGCCAGGAGAAACATAGATAGAAACCAGGGAAAGTGTGCGGCCCTCCCACCGCCCCGAGACCGCCACATAACGTCCCCTGTCATCAAGGAGTCCACCTCAAGCGGGAGAGCATTTTTAATAAGAATTCCAACCCCTCGGGACCCAGAGGAGAACCCAGCATGGGCTACCAGACGATACCCTTTCCTATTCATAGCGTGACATGTATTCCCCACCAAGTGAGTCTCCTGAAGAAGAACAGCATCAGGGGAGTGACGTTTCAGAAGTTGTAGTACCACCCCATGCTTAATCTTATCCCCCAACCCATTAACATTCCAAGTCATCAACCTCAACCCCCTACCCCCTATCGTGAAAGAGAAAGCGGATCCAACCCCAAGCAGCGTCCAACACTTTAATGAAAATGTGCACCAATATAGCACCTTGCAGAAACAGCGAACAAAAAATCAACACCCCAAACAACCCATTAAAACACCCCTTACCCTGCACCCCTGCTTACGACTAAAAAGCCACCCCAACTCGCAGTGTGCCTGTCGCCCCCACATCTAAACTAAACTACAAAAAGTAAAGCTGAGGAGGAGAAAGACCCATTGATAGCCCCGCAACCCCCCATGCGAAAAAACAACTGGCAGCAGCACATCGGAATCGGAACCACCACATTAACAATCCACCCATTATCTCCAGAGACCAGGCAAATGGCGCTCATTCCTGCTCCTCAGGTCCTCCCTCCGCTCCACCAGGCTGACTCTCCAGATCCTGTCGGGCCGGTAGAGTGTCCAACCAATCGGCCACCACCTTGGGCTTATCAAAAAAGTATACCCGTTCGTCATATTCAATCCTCAACTTGGCAGGAAAGAGCATGGCGTACTTGAGACCCATATCTCGAAGTCTCCTTTTCACACCCAAAAAACTGAGTCTCTGTTTCTGGACCGTCTGTGTAAAGTCCGGGTAGAAACTGATGGAAGAGTTTTCAAACTTCAGGGGACCACTCGCCCGCAAATTAAAAATCCGTGCTATCATAGGCTGCGGCGGGGCTCCCACTTTCGGTGTGCCACCCGGGACTCTATGGGCCCGTTCCACCATGAAGAACTTGCTCAGTCCCTTGGGTGCTAGATGTTTGACGATAAGGTCCTCAACAAAGAGGTCTGTCGCTTAATCTTCCGCCTTTTCCGGAACACCAATTATACGGATGTTGTTCCGCCGGGCCCTGCCTTCGAAATCCTCTAGGCGACGGATAACAATGTCATTGGAGGCCCTTAAAGTACGGACCTTAGTCTATAGTTCAACGACGTCGTCCGCTAGGCTCGATGTTTTAACATCCAATGATTTGACCTTTTCATTGGTTTTTGTGAGGTCTGTACGGATCAAATTCACATCGATCGCCACCGTATCCAATTTATGGGCAAGGGTCTCCATTGGTTTCCCGAGGGAAGATTGGATACCATCGATGGCGGCCATCACATCCTGCAGTGCCGGCTCCGTCACTGGAGTTGATGAACTCTTTGCTTCCTCCAGCGACCTACCCGGTCCACTGGGCGACCCCCTAACTTGAGCATAACGATCCATGACCGCTGGTTTGGGTATATCAACCCCGTCTGGTATTTTTCACCTTCTGTCTGTCTCCCTCAGGTTTGCCCGCCATGCCGGGACAATATCAGATAATGTCCAGAGCAAAAGCGAGGGGGTGGGGGGGACACACAGCAGACCAACCAGGGAGCAATAAACAAATCCCACTCACAGGGAATGTCGACCAGGGTGATAGAGTGGTAGGGGGTCAAGCGAGCGAAAGTCAAACAGTGGCTCCGGACAAAGGAGTAAAAGTGCCCAAAAAGACAGCGTATAGTTTAGTCCAAGGCCAAAAACTCCGAGCACGTCCAAGAGCCAGTTGGGATATGAGCCGTAGAAGCAAATGAGTCGTCTCAGGCCCGGGATCCAAATAGATTTGTCAAAAACGAAAGCGAAAGTGAGCCGGACCGGGCGTTTCTGCTGCCTTAGGGCGATGTTGTTCGATTACGCCCCGGGCACCATTCCAACTCGGGCGCCGGGCATCCAAGAGACGAAGGCCGCAAACTTCCCAGCACCACAACTCCGGGGTCCGATCGGGATACAGATAACAGTTTTCAACTCTCCTGTGGTTCATCTGCACAAAGATGTCAACAGCGCACAGGATAAGTGACCGGATATATTCGGGAGGTTACGAGGGTCTCGAGAGCCCTGTGCTCGCGCGGCCATCTTGGTTGCGCGCAAAGCTCCTCCCCCGCCAGCTAAATACTTAATGATATGGATACATCAAGACAATACTGTCATAATTAGGGAGAATTACGGCAGAGCGATTTCTAACCTTGAGAATAAAGGAGTGTTGGATTAAACTCCCACTAGCAGGTTTCATTATAATTATTATAATTGAAGAATCGCCATTTTGACAATTTCACGAATGTACTCATCCCCCTCACCAAGAACTTATTTTGAACTCTGCGCTTGCTACTAGTAAGGCTGGTATTAGCTAGTAAGCATCCCAGGCTGACTTGGAAAATGCTAACATTGCTTACACCTCCATTGACGCAATGGCTGCCAGTCCCTACATGTACCCTAGAAATCAGTACCGTGTCTTGCACGCTGCGGACTAGACAAAGACGAAGTATAAGGTATAAACTCCCGATGCCGTAGTCTTCCTCCATACCATTGTAGCACTACTCATTTCTGTTCTTTACAGTCAAAGGTAAGGTGCTGGCTCAGCTAACTAAATTAAAGATAAAAAGCTGGGATGACCTTTATCAAGATAGTGTATTCCTTGCTAAAGCCTCTGCCTCTGGGAGGTCATTACACACACCACTGGATTCCTTTCTTTACTACTGCATCAGGGCGACACTCAAATCTAATACACCTAGCTTCCCATTAGATCAGGTATCTTTTAAATGCTGGAAACATTGATAAGTGCCCGACAGCTAGAAAGTGGGTGACAACCCTCTATATAACTACTCAGACTGAGGCCCCATGACAGTCACAAACTCTAAGGTGAAATGGGGCAGTGCACTACATGCACAGTCAACGGACAAGGAATGCAAATTCTGCTGCTTGCAAATGGTTCGCCTTACATCTAGTAGTAGATTCCACATAATCAATTTGATATTTGCATATGCTATATTACACCCCAGCAAGTATATGCAAATACGCATTCCCAACGCAATCTACATGTGCACGATGTGGTGTGCTAGAAGCAGACTTTCTACACATAGCATGTCATTTTTCCTCCATACTTTGATACTGGAGGGAGGTGATGGGAACTCTTTCTACTACAGTGGATGAGGAATTCCCACTGGACTCCAAAATTGCACTTCAGGGATGGGTGAGACCTATTGCAAAGGAGATCAGAAAACTGGTGGTTCTGTGCTACAGTTTGCTAAACACCAGGTCTCCAAGTGCTGGGGAGAGGCAAAGCTCCCACTCAACAGAAGTGGAACTGAGATTAATGCAGGGATTCAGCCTCATGCTTCCATACCAACAGGCATATGGGTACCTCTCTGTAATTATCTTTTAGCAACAACCATGGTGCCCAAGGAGAGCTCTTGAGGCACTGTTTCCCCTGTATCCCTCACATAACTAGGCTTCCATTGCCACTTATGGAACCCACATGGACTGTGCCTAGAATCAGGGTACTATATAATGTAATTGTAGAATAATACAACTGTGACCTGTCCACTATCTGCATTTTGTGTCACACATCCTCTACTTTGCAGCTCTGTATCACTTTAACTTGCTATAGTGTACTATGATGCACTGTTACTTACTATACACCCTTACCTGCTGTTACTGTTTAAATAAATGTAAAAAAAAGTAGGATATATTGGGGCTAGAGGGACAAACTGAGGGTTTTTCTTTAGTAATTTCTGGAGTATAAAAGGGTAGAGGCTGAGGCTCACCTCAGTGAAGGTAGGTTTGTCTTCAGTTAATTTGCTCTGAAGAAGATACTGTAGACCTGTCCAATCCATAGTTCGCTCATGAAAAAAAATCTGCTTGCACACATGGTCCAGGCTGACCTAGTCTGGTTTGTGCACTGCAGTGCATTGCAAACGTCTTTTACAGGCTACCTTATTTTGTCCTAACACTGGTGAACAGATAGAGAATGAACGTCGAGTGTGCACCCATATTTATTTTATTTTGAGAGTTTTATATAGCGTGAACATGACCTCCGGGGGTATCAGAGCGCTTCACAGAAAGGTAGTTTCATAGTTACAAGGGTACAAGCAATAGAAACAACAATACAGGGTACAAACAATAAAAACGACATAAGTACAGGGAGGCCCGGAATGGGACACCATCGGTCACAACCGTAGCATATTTCAACGGGGGAGAGAGACCGCGAGCTCAAGTTCTTTCAGTGTACCCCTATGACTTTCTTAATCGGGGAGCAAGAGTTAATGACATAGCTGAACAGGAGAAGGCAGAACTAAATGACAATAGCAATCCTTGTAGTACCCATGAGATAAGGGAAACGCATTGCCTTTTCCAGTGGGCTGTGTGACTAGGCCAGAAATTTCTTCATCAGAATCAGATAGATTTTCCCTTTTAAATGAAGCTGTGGAAATATTCAGTCTTAATTCTGGTGGTAAGGAGTTCCAAATTCTAGGTGCAATAACTGAGAATGCTTGATTGTATGTTTTCATTTTATAGAATTTCTGTGGTTTAAGTAGTAATGTGCTGGAGCCTCCAGAGGATCTGGAACCTCCTGAGAGCTCAAGTTGTTGTGCAAGATATAGAGGAGTGTTGAAGTGGAGGGGTTTGTGAGTTATGCAGGCAATTTTTAGATGAATCCTTGCCTCCTACGGTAGTTAATTAAGAGCTTTAAACTCAGGCGAGATGTGATGATAGCGTTTGGAGCCTGTGATGAGCCTTGCAGCAGAATTAAGAGAGGCCTTGAGTGGGGCAGTCCTTGCTCTCTGAAGACCACATAAGGTTGCACTGCCATAACCCAGCTTAGAGATCACTAATGCTTGCACTGCAGTTTTGAGGTCGTTGTGGGGGAGGAACGGTTTTAATTTCCTTAGGAAGCTCAGATGGAAGTTTGCTCCTTTAGTGAGAGAGCTGATGTGCTTCTGCATGTTCAGGTGTCTGTCAAGTATTAATCTGAGTGAACTCGTAGAGTCCATGATATTTGGCGAGCAGTTGAGAGCTGTCAGTTGGAGCATCCATTTTGCAATCACTGGGGACTGTTTGTCAGAGGCAATGAGGAGGAATTCAGTTTTGAGAGTATCCAGTTTCAGATGATTGAGTGTTTGCCAACTTTGTGTTTCTTGAAGCACTGAGTTGAGAGATCTGATGTCCTCTGGGGAGGTGATTTTCAGGTATAGTTGTCATCAGCATACATGTGATAATGGATGTTGTACACTTTCAGGATTTCTGTTGGAGGTTCCATGAACAGGTTGACGAGAGTGGGTGTGAGCCTGGACCCCTGTGGTACGCCCAGAGTGAGCGGAGAGGGTTCGGAGAGAGACTTATTAACCTTCAGCAATTGAGAAATATGCATTTAAGCTGGCGTTTGGAATCATCTGAGGAGAGAGAGAGGGAGGAGGAGGGGACTATGGTGAGGTTGCTATTATTTAACGATCTAGTGTTAGTCGTAGGTTCCCTAGCCGGGTCAGAGTGGATAGTTTTAATTTGGTACATCATGTCATTGTTCAAAGCTGGTGATGCGTCATAAGATTGCAGAAGGGTTCAAATATCCGAGTATAGGAGTGGGACTTTAGCTCTGAGAGGCCGAGAGGGGTCATTAGGGAAGGGTAGTGTTTTCCTGCTTCGGAGAGTATGAGCCCCTGGAGGTGAGGACATGGTTAGCGTGGTTGTGAATACAGGCAGTCTAGCCCCAAACGTCGAGGGATGACTGTAGGTGCGTGGGACATTCTCTGAGAACCCCCTAGACTTCGTATTAACAGTCTGTTCCAATGTGAGGAGAAAGAGGCTATGTATAGCTGCCTTGAGTTGTTGGAGTGTAAGTGATACAGCATCCAACCTAGATTCCAGACCAGTATGAGGGCAGGGTCTTGGTCCTCGCTGCCAGGTGCTGGGAGGGGGGTGGATTCGAATAGACTATAGGAGTAAGTAAGGAGGGTGGGGAGGTGAGGGGGGATTGGTTTGCAAAATGGGTTCTGAGTTTCAGCCCCCATGCACTTTGGTGGCTGAAACAAAGGCAGGTGAGGGGGGGGGAGGAGATGTGTGACCTCCCCTGCCTATAGACTTGGGAGAGTTGCTATTTAGAAGGGCAGACCCTATATCTGAACTAAGTCTGGGAGGGGTGGGGTCGCTATCCGGACTGTGAGAGAGTGTAGGTAGAGGATTAAGGGGATTGTCTGCAGGGGAAGGGGAGCCTTTGAGGATAAAGGGGATTGTCAGCAGGGGAAGGGGAGTCTTGGGAGGATGAAGGGTTGCCCTTGGATAACGTGTTTTTGATGATGGGGGATGATGTAGTCGAAGATGACTAGGTTGAGGTCCGAAGATTGCATGAGTATATTGTTGTACAGGGTGGCTTTGATTTTATAGGAGGGGGCGGGGATGACTGAGAGTCTGAGTCCATGAGGGGTCTTTTTGGAGGTGCTGATTTTGAGCATTTAGTAGAATGCCAACCTCCATTTAGCCCGTCGCTTTGTGAAGAAGATAAGGTCACTTATTACGGCACCTTTTTTTATGCTGAAGTAGGTATCTGAGATGAGGGTTTCTGGATGCGTTTTTAGGAGTCTGTGTTTAAAGATTTTGGATGCTTTTTTTGTTAGGTTGGGAGGGTGCTTAATTGAGAAGGCGTTGTACCGAGGATATCCAGTTCTACATGATAGGAATACCTCCTTTGGGATCCATCCTCAGGATAAAGCAGCTGGAGTTGTGGGGTCAGGTGAAAAATTATGGCAGGGTTATATGAGCTACGAAAGCTTTCTTAGATGGGCCAGGCATGTCTGGAGTACAGTAGGATGAAGGATCAGGAGATTGTATGGAAGAGAGGAGGAACAGTTGGTGAGTGGCAGGAGAGTGGGGGCAAGGCTTGCTGGGGGCTCAGAGACCATGAACATTTGCAGGACTCTCTGACCTTCTGGTCACTTCCATCTCAGGGACCACTTCCAAAGGTGAGATATGCAGCAGAGCTGGAGGGAGGGTGGGGGCAGACCCAGTGCATCTTCTATTTCAAGTGACACCAGCACAACTTAGTCTGAAGGGAGTTTGCAGTTCCTGGCTGGGCGTAGGGGACAAACCGGTCTTTCTTCGTGATGCCCTAACACACCCTGGGGGATGTCATGCTTCATTATAGGGTGTTTGCCCTCGTCAGGCCGGCGCTGCAATCCCTGATGGGCTGCCGTAAATGGGTCTCGTTATCAGGGATCTTTTTGAAGAAGCCGTTGGGTGCGTGTGGGTGTGAGGGCTGGGTAGTGCACAGGAGAGTGAGATAAAGTAAAATAGGTCTGGAGCAGTCCTACTTGGGTCAAGTTTTAATGGTCTAGGTTGCTCTAGCCTGGTTAAAAACGGTGTGAGTGTTAAAAAAAACAAAAAACGGTGTGAGTGCCCCTATGTGGGAATAATGTTCCGAAAGGGCTGTCAAGGTGCAGTTGGTCAACATGTTTCGTACCCAGTTTGCCCCTAACCAGCACAACCTAGCCACAGGGCTGAGTGGGAGGCATAAAATGGCCGTTTGTCAGGGGGAAAATGGCTGCTTAACCAGAACGACCCACAGTGACAAGAAGGGGAAAATAAAGGGGGAGCTAGGCTCAGTCTGAGAACGCTGGCGAAATACAGAAAGGGACAGTGGCCAAGGTCATACTAGTCACCAGATCTCACCAGTGCTAGTCTTGAGCAGCGCAAGCCCAGCTGCATGGAGGCGAGACTCCAGACCCCCGTAAACGAGTAGTAGGTGAAAATTCCACCAGGCGCTCACTGCCTAGCACTTTCCCAATATGAGGCTCAACCTGGTTCCACACAGCTGTTAGCTATTATTTGTTTATTTAGAAGTTTTGTATAGCGCTAGCTGAACCCGAGGTTATCACAGCATGTACAATTATGAGCATTAATGACATAAACAGAATCCGTAATTTTCACAATTATGAGCATTATAGACATGTAAACAATACAGGTAATGTGGTCGAACACGAACGGTTGGGGCTGTGAGGTTTCATATAAAGGAGTTAACGTGCTAATAGCGAGAGGAGTGTCTATCGATCCAGAAGAGGTATGACGGGTGATCCCGGCGTTTTTTAGTTCTGAGACGGCTGTTTTAGAACACAGCGAGGTTTTGGTAAGGTGTCTGACTATTTCCGGTGTACCTTGTGTTCTTGGATGGAGTTCCAGATCTTTGGTGCATTTTCCGCAAAAGATTTAGTTGCGGTTTTGTTTTTCCAAGTTTTCAGTGGGATGAGTAGTAGCGTGTTGAAACTCCTGAGATTCCTGGACTGGCCGGCTCTTTTAAGTTTGGCGGCCAGGTATTCTGGTTTGCCTGTATGAAGGGCTTTATGCTTGAGGTAAGCCGTTCTGGAGCTGGCTTGTAATTCAGTTGAGATCCAATTAAGTTCCTTGAGTGCGGGAGAGATGTGCTAGAATTTCTTAGTTCCTGTGACCATTCTTCCTGCGGCATTGAAGGTAGTTTTCAGGGGACCTAGGTGACATTTTGCTGTCCTGGTCAGGGCTGCGATTCCATAGTCCATTCTGGAGAGCATCAGTGCTTGGGTGGCCTGTTAAAGGTCTTTCGGGAGAAGGAAGGGTTTTATTTTGTATAGAAGTTTCAGATTGAGGAAAGCACTTTTGGCGCATCTTGTGATGTGTTTCTTCATGTCCAGTTTGGAGTCTAGTGTGGTACCTAGAGATTTCACCGAGTCCGTTGGCGTGAGGGTGCCATTTAGGGCGTCAATGGCTTTGAGCCATTCTTCGATTTGGGGGTTTTCGTCTCTGTTTGAGATGAGAAGAACTTCTCTTTTCTCTTGGTTATGTTTTAGGTGTTTTGTTTTGAGCCAATGTTGGACCTCTTTAAGCGTGACATTTAGTCTGTGTATGTCATCAACGGAGGTGGTTTCCAGATAAAGCTGTGCATCATCCGCATAGAGGTGGAAGGGGATGTTGGAATTCCTGAGTTGTGTAGTGAGAGATTCCATGTACATGTTGAAAAGTTTATAGGGGAGTACTGATCCTTGTGGAACACCTGTGTTGATGGCAAGGGGGTCGGATTCAAAGTTTTTAATTTTTATTCTTTGCGAGTGGTTGATGAGAAAGGAAGAGAACCAGTGGAGGACCGTCATTTCAATGCCTGCTCTTTCTTGGAGGACTTTGAGGAGCAGGGTGTGATCAACTGTATCGAAAGCAGCAGATTTCCATTCTCCTCGACTTGAGGAGAATGAAAAGGCAGCATTGGTCTGAGTCAAGTGACTATGTAGATCGTCTATGACATTTAGGATTGCGGTTTTGGTGCTGCAACCCTTTCTGAATCCAGATTGATGTGGGTCTAAGAGCTTGATGTTCTCTAGGGGTTGGGTAAGTACAGATCTTTCCAGTATTTTTGATAAAGGAGGTAGGTTCGATACAGGTCTAAAGTTGTTCATAGCCTCAGTGTTTTTTTTTAGTAGCGGTGTGACTTGGCCTACTTTGAGGCAGTCTGGTATGATTCCTGAGCTCAGTGAGCTATTAATGATCTTGCACCATACTGGGGATAAGATGAGTTTCAGGTCTTTAACCAGGCTTGTGGGAAGCTGATCTAGGGAGTGGGATGATGGTTTAGCATTGGCGATAAGATTGACTATCTCTGTTTCCTGGATGGGGGTGAAGGAGGACCAGTGTTTAGGCGGATTCAAGGGGGCACTGTCCTTAATTGCCGGTGTCTTGATCTCAGTGGGAGGGGAGGGATTTGTGCTGAGAGAGAGATCGATCTTGGTGATTTTTTTCATTGAAATAGAAGGCAATGTTTTCGCATTGTTCTTTGGATGCCACTATATCGAATGTCGTCGGTTTGGATGTTTGGCTCCTAATGATATTAAAGAGTTCTTTGGGGCAGTTTTTTGCGTTGTCTAAAGCGGAGCAGAAGAAAGTAGTCTTTTGATTCTTCTTTTTTTTTTTCCTTTGATTTAAAAAAAACCTTTATTGTCCAATAAGGTAAGTAACACAGCTGGTAGCCTACAACCATCAACTGGCCGGCAGCTCCACGTTCGCAACATGTATGCAGTAATACCAGTCATAGATATTCTTATACTAACACAGCATGCCGCCTACAACCTCTCAGGGCCGGCCGCGTGTCAAGTCCCTACCTCTCACATTCTTGTAGCAACAGAGATGTTATATATATATGCGGAACACGATTAGGTGAATACTATTGTAATGCTGGTTATTTCTTACCAGTTGGTGATGGCATGGTCCTGTGGACACAACCCATCCGGGTATGAATGAGCTTCGTAAAGCCAATCCTGTTTGCATTATTTCCCTAGATAACTCTAAACAAAAACACAACACAGCCAGTGCATGGTAGATGTTCCAACCAATAATACACAGTACAGACATTCATGTAGCCCAAATCTCCAAAATCAGGTATTCTACGATATCCATGTAGCGTTTTAAGATTTGCAGGTGTGATGCCACTCAGCAGTTCAGCACAAACTCCAATAATGTCTTCCCCGTGTGTGTAATCCCAGCCGTACTGCATCTGACCTGGTTCATACTGTCCCTCCATCAGAGTCAGCCCTGGCAAGCATATATGCAGTGTATGGCCCCCAAATATAATTTGGCCTAGCTTTAGACGGTAATGCCTCGTAATAGCAGGTGAGTTGGTCCCGGCAATACGCCAAGTCCAACAGCCAATCTTTCAGAGCAGGTGCCCTCCTACCCCCCCAGCACACAGCAACCCTACGCTTAGCCATTTGTAGAGACAGAGACACAAACATTCGCACTCACTTTGGTATGGCAGCCACCAGGCCCAGCAAACACACTCGGGGTCCCCACTCAATCGCGACTTCAGTCATATCAATCACTGTCGCAACTACATCTGACCAAAAGTCCCGAACTTTAGGACACTCCCAAGCCAAATGCACAAAGTCTGCAGCCTCTGCCCCACATCGTGTACAATTGTCAGAGTCTCGCAACCCATATTTATATAATTGTGCCGGTGTGTGGTATAATGGATGTAAATATTTATAATGTATGAGTTTAAAGTTCCCGTTTGCTGCAAAGTTACCTGTCATAGAGCAGCCCTCCTCCCATTCGTCATCTGTTAGTGGTTGCTGAAGCTTATCGTCCCATTTGCGTTTCGAGCGACTCTCTATCGTTCACTCATCCCTTTGCGCCGTGCGATATAACCGGGACACCAACTTCGTCCTGTCCTTTGACATATATAGGAGCTGCAATGCCTCCAGTGTCGGCGGTTCCGAAGGAAAAGTCGGGAATAGGCTTCGTAATGCGGCTCTAAGTCTGACGTAGATGAACGTGGCCATGCCTGCATTGCCACCCTGTGCCAGAAAAGCCTGCAATGTGATAAATGTGCCGCCTGGGTTGATGTCACCCATGACCTGCAGATCCGCGGCATGCAGGATGCGGAGCGCTCCGGCCTCACCCAACACAGAGATATTTTCATGATGCAGGAGAGGCATTGCTGGTGCATATAAAGGAAGCCTACCTGCCCGTCTACCAAGCGCATTCCAGGCTGAAGTCGTGCATCGAACTGTAGCCACCTCCTTCTTCTCATACACCGTGTAGGAGTTCACTGTCGTCTTTTTATTCTTAATGTGCTTATTGTAATTTCTGCGTGCTGCCTTAAGTTGATCAGGGTGGAGGGATTGTTCCTCCAGATTCTTTCTAAGGTTCTAAGATGTCTTCTTTCTTCATTGATGTCTGTGGTGAACCATGACCTGGAGGGGGTGCTTCTGGTTTTTTTTAGTTTCAAGGGAGCCAGGTGGTCCAGGGTGCGCGTCATGTTGGAGTGGTAGAAAGTGGTGAGTTTGGTGGTTGAGAGCTGCTCCGTCGTGCTAGGGAGGAGTGGGCCCTAGTCCTTCTAGGTTGGCCCGAGTACTTGAGCTGTGTTCCTGACCCATTTGGGTGGGGCCTGTTTAGGGGGTAGAGTTAGGACCGGTTGGTTGATATGGAAAAGAATGTTGTGGTGATCTGACCATTCCACTGGAATGATATAGTCAATAGTGATTGTGTTCCTTTCAAAAATGATTGCGTCAAGGATTGCTCCTCTGTGGTGTGTTGCTTCTGAGCAATGTTGGGTCAGATTGTTTTCCAGAAGGAGGCTGTTAAGAGTTTGAATGAGTAGAGAAACGTAATCTCTATGTACTGTCTCTCTTGCTGAAGGATGCAGTGGAGAAAGTTACCAGTTCGGCGGGTGGAGAGAACTGTACTGCAGACCCTTACTGAGGGGCAAGAACAGGCCTTCACTGAAAACAATATCCTTTTTAGATTACATTTGTTCAGTATATGGATGGTACAGTTGATTGTCTCTTGTCTCAATTTGTTTATTGGAGGATTATTTTTTGGCTCAGTTCCTTTTAGTCTTAAAATGTGTCCATTGGCTGCAACTTAAACGACTCCCTCCTGGTTCTTCATCGATTCATCTGCAGTTTGCCCGTGGAGAGATGTCTTTCGATTTGGATGAAGTTCTTGATGTTCAGTTGTGCTGGTGCCACTGCAAGATTTACCAACACAACCTGAGGCTCGGAGTTTGACCACCTGTTGCAAATGCTCTCTAATGAAAGACTTCAGAATCCTACATGTGCATTTGTTAAGGAGAAACTGCATACTAGAAGTGGTATGCTTCCCCAAGAAATGCAGGTTTGTGTATTGTTTTTCCTACCTTATGATGCTTCGGCCTGTCAGGCAGAAGCAGTGGCTCCATGCTTACTATAGCTGGCTCACAATGTTATACGTGCGTCCATTACCATGTCAGTAATCTTTTAAGGAGGCAGTAATGCACGATTTATGAGAAGGAGGGAAATAATTTATTTGTAGCATTGTAGGAAAGTGCCCCTTTTTGCATGGTTACCCCCCCCCCCCCCCCACACACTTTTTGCCTGACATCTGATGCAACCTGACTTGAGGTGCCCTGGGTTCCTGCCATTCAGGTTCCCAGGGCCTGTGTTCCTTCCCAAAACTATACCAATATACCCACAATTGGCACATCTCTGGCCACAGGTAAGCCCCTTGTAAAAGGTAACATGGGTACCAAGAGCACTGTGTCCCGGGAAGGCCTCTAAGTGCTGCAGCACCTATTGTGCCACACTTAGAGATCCTGTACCTTAACAACCCCTCACTGCCATTGCAGACTGTGTGTTCTGGTGCAGGGAAAAGTGAAGTCGACATGGCACACATCCATGTGTGCCATGCTTGCAATCCTCTGCCTGAGGCCTAGGTATGTCATCCCTTTAGCAGGGTGCGCTCGCCTCGAGGTGAGGGTATAGTGCCATGGGCCCTGAACCCCTACACTGTCCAAGTCCTACACTGTCTTAAGCCATAAAGAGTACATGGTCTGGGAGTTGGTACTTACCAACTCAACAGCTCCATAATTGCTTTACTAAAACCTGGGAAGTTTGGTAGAAAACTTCTCAGCACATTAAATCCCCACTGATTCCAGTGTGGTATTTAATATAAAAGCACTCATAGGGCATCTTAGAGATGCCTCCTGAAAAACAACCAGCCCTGTTGTGGTTCCTGAATGTCTATCCACCATTTCCCACCACCAGACTGGGTTCTGGACCCCTGGGTAGAGAGCCTCCACACTCTGGGTCCCGAAACAAAGCCCATCCCGGGTAGAGGCGTCCTGCCTCCTCCCCAGAATAGGCTGGGTCCACGAAGGGGAAGCTTCAAAGGCCTGCCGCCATTGGGAGCTGTCCGTGCCTTTTGCTGCCCCCAGCAACTGGCTCCCACCAGTTCCGCCTCCCACTTTGGGCGGGACAACCAGCAAGAAAACCAAGCTGGGAGGAGAACTGTGCCCACCTTTGCCAACCCCACCCCTCAGATGGGGTAGGCAAGGTGAATCACACATCAGTCCCCCCTCCATCTTCAAAATGAGGGGACTCAACCAAGTAGGAATAGGCTCATGCCACCCTTCCACAGGAGGGTGGCACAATCGGGGGTGTACCCAACCCAAGGAAGGGACTCATTGGTCCTTCCTCATTACTCATTGGTCCCGACCTGCACACCCCTTCTAACGCTCCTAAATTTAGTATTTAGGGGTGACCCAGAACCTTGCCGCCTCAGATTTGGGGAAGAAAGAAGGGCCAAAGTGCTGTGCTGACCCAGGAAGAAGAGGACACCAACTGCTTTGGCCCCAACCCTACCGGCCTGTCCTGTCTACGACTTGCCTACGGCGAGAACTCCGGTGAGTCCAGGAGCCAGCAATCCCCAGAGCTCGGAGGACCTTCCTGCACGCAACCAACCGACTCTGTCTCCTGTGAGTACAGGATTTGCTCAACCCAAGACTCGCCCACAAAATCTGGATCCAGGCGGCTCCGTGATGCCGCATCACTCTGCACCTGAGGCCCATGGCCCGCGTTTGAGTGGCCCAACACCACGAGGAGGTTTTCCATGCGATCCTGACCTGGGATTTGGTGATCCTAGACCTACCCCAAGCTTCAAGATGACGCCTGCAGCCTCAACCTGAGGGTCCCCCAACCCAACCAGAGCTGGTAAAGAAACCCGATGCCAGAAGACACCCTTGCACCCGACGCCCTACAGCCTTGGGTGGCCCAACCGATTGTGTCCAATCATCCCCCAAGAACACAACTTTCCTCTCCAGCCGGTGATCGCCTTTAGGAAGTCACCCTGCCCAAGCCTGCAGCAACTTTGCCGAACTGAAGGTCTCCATTGGAAACCACAGGGCAACGGACGTCTTCTTGGCACCCTGCCGCCCCTGTGCCGCTGGTGGTGCAGCTCCTGTGCTGATCGTCGCCCCCCTGCAGTGTTAACCTTATCCCCAAGGGCTCTGCTCCCACACCCGATTGGCCTCCTCGCAAGCAGCCCCTAACCGAAGGCCCCCTTAGCCCCATTGGCTAACATTGGGCCTCTGCACTCTGCACCTGACCGCCCCAGTGCCGCTGGTGGTGCCACTGGACTGCCTACCTAGACCTTGGAGAACCTTGATCCTAACCCCCAAAACTCACACTCGTAAGTCGACTTACCTGTGAATCCGATAACCATTTCTTTCCTATAGGGATTAATGTTATGTGGTTTTCTTTTTTGTTTTAAAAAAAATCTTTTTATTGGTTTTCAAGGAAAGCAACATTCGGCAAATCACACAAAGCAGTAAAAACACAATGCTTGTACATGGCAGTTAATTTAGATGTAGGAAACAGTTTCACTGACAGGACAGAAAAATCAAGGAGACATGATTTCGTCATCCTGGGGAAGCAGTGGGACTCTGAGCCACACAGATATCTCCCCTAGGTGCGTTTCACTTGGCCCACACTCTGGACCATATCAGGGGGCACCCCCTTGCCACAGAAACAGTTTTCTCTCTAAACATACACCAGTCGAGGTTACGCTTCCACAATGTCACTGATGGGGGAGTTGGCCGACTCCACAATTGAGCAATATCTCTTTTGGCTACCGTGGCACCCAGAGTGACCCATAATCTCTCCGCCCCTGTCAGGTCTGTTGGTTCCCAAACGTTTAGGACGCATCTCTTAGCCTCGGGATGAATGGTTTTATGTAGGACCTCACTCATAACCGCATGAATCCCTCTCCAATATAGCCAATTTTTTTTTTTAATAAATATTTTATTGAACAAAAGCAGAGGTAGTAATAAGCTGACAGTCATGAATTACAAACTTGACGTAGAATGCTTACATTACAGCAGTGTATCACAAGTACGATTACGGGGGGGACCAGTTCTAGCCATCGCCGTGTCAGTTGAAGGGGAAGTACAAAGTTCACCTCTATAAACATTCCAGTGTCTCCATTTCTTATTCCAAGTTCCAGGACACCCCCTGACCTTGTAGACCGTTTTTTCGGACAACATACATACATCCATTGCAGCAACCCACGTGATCAAGAGCGGTTTAGATGGTTAACCCCATTGCATTGCTATCTCACGTTTCAGTAAGAGGAAGCCCAGAGCCGCCCATTGTCGTTCCATTGCAGTGAGATCTGTGGGGTCCCACACATTGAGGAGTTCGCTTTTGGGTGTCAGAGGGACGGGTTTTCCTAGAGCATCAGTCATTTTGCGAACAGCACGCTCCCACAGGTCCTGAATCACCGGGCATTCCCAGATAGTGTGGTAGAAGGTACCAATCTGTCTGCTGTTACGGAGACAGAGGTCAGATGTGCGCCTACCAATTTTGGCCAGGAGGGGAGAGGACATGTATGTTCTGTGCAATATCTTTAATTGTATAAGTCTAAATCTGTGGTTGATAACTGATTCTCGCGGGGACATCAATGCCGCCTGCCATTTGGCATCATCCATGACTCCGATGTCGTTCTGCCATTTGTCTCTTAGAAGTTGGAAGGTGTTGGGCATGTTATTGCATAATTTACGGTAGGTATAGGATATCCCGTTGGCCTGGAGGGGTTCTGACAAGAGTCTGTCCTCGAGAGGCGAGGATTGTGGAAGAGAAGAGAGGTCAGGGACATTGGCGAGTATGGCATGTTTGATTTGGAGATAGCGGAAGGCTTCAGATTGGGATAAGTCGTATGTCTTCCGGAGCTCTTCGAATGTCAGTAGTTTGCCCTTGTGAAGCATGTCTCCTAAGGTAGAGATGCCAATTG
This sequence comes from Lissotriton helveticus, assembly GCF_964261635.1. Lineage (NCBI taxonomy): Eukaryota > Metazoa > Chordata > Amphibia > Caudata > Salamandridae > Lissotriton > Lissotriton helveticus. The sequence goes on along the minus strand of NC_136068.1, from coordinate 1,062,647,349 downwards.
TGTCCCACTTGTCAAAGCCCTGATAGTGGCAAAGGAAGCCTAACTTATGTGAGGTGCAGAGTGGGGTGGATAATGTAAGAGTGTCAGCCCAACCGAGTCGCTTGTTCGCACGGTGCCAGATTGTTATTGTGTGGGACATCGGGCCTATATAACGGGTGCGAGAATGTTTACCATGCAAAGCCTCAAGGTAGCCCCCGCGGCCCATCTGATATCTCTCAAGGTGAAAAGCAGGGTTCGTGGGTGAACCATATATCCATGAGTTAGTGGCAGTCAGTTGAGTAGCCCAATAGTAGAGTCGAATATTTGGCTAGGCAATACCACCATCGTACCACCCTGTGTAAGCTAGGGAAGAGCAAAGCAGGGAGAGCCGCCGTCCCATAAGAGTAGGCGGAGGTTTCCTTCAAGCGTATTAAAATAAGAGTCGGCAATGGGAAATGGGCAATTCTGCAGGGCGTACAAAAAACGAGGGAGTGCAAGCATTTTAAAGAGGGCTGCTCTGCCCGGGAGAGAGAGAGGGAGTGATCTCCAGTGAGAGATGTCGTTATGGTGTCTTTGAAGTGGGCCTTTTAGGTTACGGTCATAGAATATTTTTGGGTCTGGGGTGATAAAGATGCCGAGGTATTTTAATCCATCTGTGGAAAAGTAAATTTTGCCATGTTCTGTGTCCCTACGTGTCATCCGTCATATGTTATGTGTGCATGATTAAATATGCATATGTACTCCCCATGTCTGATTAATGACGCAATTACAGTTGTGTCCCCCTCTAGTATGCCAGTTTCCAGTCCTCGTGAATACTACGAATATCAGGCCTATGTAAAGTTATGTTGCCACGTTTCTCAGTGTGCACGTTATTCTATTATAAAGTCCCCGTTTCTAGGCCTCAAAAGGGCCTGGACACCAGATTCAGCTCCTGTCTCCTGAAGCCTCGCTGAGGAGCGATACAGCCCCCACCTGTATCCTCGACCCTTCACTTACTTCCTGCCTCGCAGTGCCCGGCCCAGCCTGGCTCAGTCTCTGAGTCTGCCAAGAATATGTTATGATTCCAGTTATCAGTTCAGTCCTCCTTCTCTGCATTCCTAAGCTACTGAACTGCATCAATAGTTTCCGTCATTGTCTAGCCTTCACGTCTCCACGTTAGAGAAATACTGCATTTAATGGTCATTTCATTATTCTTCATATTCTTCATCACGCACTACATGTAGAATAATGCATGGTCCAGTCTTAGAATCAAGTTAGCCTTTCCTCTCTTGACTTCTAGTTCATATCAACATGTTCCCTAAACATCAGATACTAGATAGGGTTTAGGTACATGTCGCTCCGACCCTCCAGACTTCAGTCTCTGCTCCTAGCACAGAGTTCATAGCCCCCAGCTTCTCCTAGTAATACGTCATTGCCAGTTTGCGCGCACCACTAGGTTAGAGGTCCCGGCTCCTCAGGTAGCCCCCTCCATGGTTTCCGCCCCATTCATGACATATTCTGTTACGTTTGCATCACATGTCTATGTATACGCCCTGTTACACCTCTTTTCCTCTTTATCTTTCGCGACTGCTACGCGTCACGCCTTCTGCTCCACCCACTGCTACGCCTACTGCAATGTAATGCTATGTGTTTGCGTTATGTATATATGCTCATGTATTGTTATTAAAGGTCAGCGCTCTCATCCCAGATCCAGCCCCAGCAGCTGCTGGGCCCTGTCATCCTATTCCCATGCAGGTTGTCCTGTTCCTGTCCTTATGCTGTATTAAACCTGCAAAACTCCTACTACCTCGAATCTTGACTCTTATTTATTGAGCTATCTGTTATGATATATGTCTAGTCAAAAATAGGGTATTATTTATTTATTTACCACATAATGGCGCCCGAACAGGGACTTGCCCTTTCCCCACGCGTCGGTGAAGCCACGCCGACCCCCTGACCCTCTGCAGTCGTGACGGAACTCTTCTGCGCAGTGGCAGATATTTCTGCTCAAGTATCCCTCAGGCCCACGGAGGAGACGGAGGAGACGGAGGAGGCGGTCCAGCATCCAGACGAGACGGTGGAGGAACGCGGCGAGTCCCGACCAGAGCCCAAGCCAAGAGTCCAAGGTCCGAGGTATCCGGAGGTCCACCCGTAACTGAAGTCCGAAGTTCGTCGTCCGTCGTCGTAGCAGTCCAGTCCAGTCTGAGGCCTTCCGTTCTTGCTGCCCGGTGAGTACCGTTACTGGGGTGGTATCTAGACAGGGTCAATTTAATTGACTCTGGTCTGTGGGTTGGTGGTACACAGTCCCACAAACGAAGTGTCCACTTCGGTGGATGCGGGTCCTGACGTGTCTCTTTATGAGACCGGTAAGTTTCGTACTGTTTCAGCAGTGCATCTAGTTTCTGTTCTAGTCAGTTTCTGTTCTCGAGAAAATTTATGTGGCTGTTCTCAGTATTTCCAGGTAGTATTCTGTTCGAACTGTTATTTTTTAAATGTTTTTCATGTATTTTAATGTCGTGGTATGAATGGGGTATAAGTATCGTGTTCATTGTGTATTGTATTGTGTCCAGATTACAGTTCAGTCATGCCCATATTTTCCAAGTTACGTCAGTTAAAAACTAGAAAGGGTCTGCTGGAAGCAGCAGTTCCCGTCCCGCCGAGGGACAGTCCAGGTCACTTTATGTATCAGAAACATGGCATAAGCGCCATATTGTATCTAGATCTATGGGTAGAATATACCAAACAGTTAGAAGAAAAGTATAGATGGCCCGTATCGGGTACATGGGATGCCGAATGCATCATGCGAGTAGAAGAAGCATTATGGAAAAAGAAAGCCAGACAGTCACAGAAAGATGCCATCGAGTTATGGCGTAAAGAAGCTCATAAAAGAACTGAAAAAGAAATCAGAAAATCAGAATTAAGTAGAGAATCCCAAGAGCGAGCCCAAGAAAAAGAATTAATCGAGATAGGTGAACAAGTCAAAGCCGAACAGTTAGACAGACAGAGGCATGCCCTTATTAAGGGTATGTACCCTCTTCTTGCCGAGGGCTTGCCAAAAGCGACCCCGGAGGCATCCAGTAATTTCCCGCCACCACTAGTTCCGACCAAGCTACGTCACAAACCGACCGCAGCTGATATTTTTATTTCGTCCTATCTGGACGACACAGTCCCTGAATATGCAAATCCTGTTCGCGCTCCGCCAGTCCCTGTAAATCAGGCACATCCTGCTTCTCCAGACACCGGGGCACCCCATGCAGTACCTGCTACGGTACCCCCGGTCCAGCCAGCATTTCAATTTCCCGCTCCGCCACGAAGAATATCAGTCGATGATTCTAGTTTAGGGGCCGCAGGAGGAGGTCCTCCTCAAACCCCGCCGCCACGCAAGCGTTTGTCAGCACTCGAATTACATGCTCAAGCATCACAGCGTACTCCCAAGAGTAATAAGTCTGTTGCAGAAATCAGGCAAGCCCTTGGCGAATGTGCCTATGACCCGGTCCCAGGCGAGAATAATATGGTTTTATATTCAGTACGCGTAAGGAGGGTGACCGAGTATCTAGTCACCCTACCCAATATGAAAGAAGATCTAGACAGAATATATCGTTTCATCCGTACAGGGGATGATCCAGAAAGTATTAGTGATGCCATGTCTCAAAGGAAAGCTGAGATCCAGCGTATGATATTAAAGTTTTTAATTAACTGTCTGATAAGAGAACAAGATTACCCGTCTAAAGATCCGGCCGAAATGAAAACCCTGACAAAGTGGAGTGATAATATAGCCGAGGGTAAGCACAACACCATTAGTGCCATGGAGAGTATGTACAAGAAAATCCGTAGAGAAATAATAAAGATACACGAACAACGTAAAGCAGCACAAGTAAGCGAGAAAGAAAGTCACTCTGATCCTGAAGAGGAAGACGACGAGAATACCGCCAGAATAGCGTATGTAGGAAAATCTAGATTTCCAGATTGCCATTTACGCCTAGAACACAAGCCAATTTTCCATCATTCAGCACCAGAACAAGGTTCCCTAGAACAAGTATTCCAAGCTACCGATCACATTCTGAAATCACGAATCGGTTACAGTGAGTTAAGTACCATGCATGAACAAGAACTAGCCCGATCAGCAGTCCGATGGATTACTGATTCTACCACTTTTCCAGAAGAAATAGTGGCACAAATGTTTCTGAAATTGCCCCCAGCCGAGCAACGACTGGTGGGTATGTATATGATCCAGCACCTCATTACTCTGTATGAGGGTCAGCACTCTGATCCAGGCCCGTTACATGATATCCTGAACGAGTTACTCCAGTATAGATGGAGAGGTTTAGGTACCGATTTAATTAGTGTCATTCTAGAACAGCGTCACAAATATAGAACGTTTCTGAACCCGCATTTTGTTCATGTCTCACCCCCAGAAAGTAAACCATTTTACATAGAAAGACAGAATCCGTTACGAGAAGTGCATCCAGTTAAGACAGAGGACGGTGAAATGCAACGAGTGTTTGTATACACCCCGATTACAAAGATGGAACTCCTCGAGATGAAGAAATTAATTCCCTGTCATGACAAAGATCCAGCAGGGTTCCATAGAGAATTAAAAGACATGCTCCGTATGGGAGAATACACTTACCCAGATATCATTAAAATGTTAAAGGTTCTGCTGCCCGCAGGGGTGTATGAAAAGCTAAAGGAAAAAGAATGGGAGGTGGGAGAGAAAAAGATCGATTGGACAGTTCTAGAAGCAGAAGATAAGACACGAGTACCAGGTACCGGTCTAGGAGAGAAATGTAAAGAATTACCAGAATTATTAATACAAGTTCTACCCAGATTATTGACAACTAGAAAAGAAGACTGGGATGCAATCTCAGCCTGTAAACAGAAGCAAGACGAGGATATTAGTGATTTTTATTCTAGATTTGAAAAATGTTTTAGTATCAACAGTGGCCTCAAGACAAGTAGCGAGTCATACCCTCACCTTTTTGTTACTAAATTAGTCGAGAATTCAAGCCCACAAATTAAAAATCGAGTTCTGAAAGTCAAAAGCACCTGGCAAGCTAATACTCCGTCCCAGATGCTCCAGATGCTCCAGTACCACCAGAATAGAATCAGGGAAGAGCAAGAACACGAGAGAAAACGTATGAAAGACACGAAAATGAAAGTACTAGTTGCACAATCTGTTCCTCAAGACAGTCAGAAGAGGGGTCCGAATCAAGCCAGTCATCCTGCAGCTCCCGTTAAAGGGAACTGCAATTATTGTAAACAGCCAGGTCATTTTACAAATGAGTGTGCAGTTCTGAAACACAACATAGCTACTGGTAAGACTAAAGAAAGACCACGTCCGCCTAGACAAGAACAAGTTTCACAGATTCCTCAGCCACAGAATGCACAACATACAGTTACAGCACCGCAGCCCATCGCTGCAACACAGCATGTTACATCACAGATGTACCAGTATGCACAGTCTGAGTATCCAGAGTACCAGCAGTATTCATGAAACAGCCTAGAGAGGGAGGTAGGCTTGCCTCTCATCGAGATACCTGTAGATCAAGAAGGTCCCTATGTTCACAGTCAAGTATTAGGGAAAGACAGAAAGTTTTTGATTGATACAGGGGCAAGTAGGACCACAATTAGTCATGCCGAAGTTCCAGGGGCTCCGCTCTCAGGCTCAAGAAATGTTTCCCTTGGATTTTCAGGAAAACCTATCGTAAATGAGATTTCAAAGCCAGTTACTCTAGAAGTAGGTCCATTGTCCCGTACTACTGATCTGTTACTTACTAAGTCATGTCCAGAAAACCTATTAGGCATTAAGACACTGAAAGAGTTAGGTGCAGTTATATGTTGTTCCCCAGAGGGAATACGTCTGTTCCTACGTGACTTTAAGGGTCACTATGTATTACGAGATTTTGATCCAAGACTGTCTAATGTTCCGCAGCATCTATGGGCGCAAGGTCCAACTGATGTAGGTTATATGCAAATCACACCCTATCGTGTGACTCTCAAGCCAGGTGTAGTGTTACCACGAATCAGGCAGTATAGATTGCCACCTGAGGCTGTAGCAGCCTTATCCAGAATTATTGACGAGCTCATCGCTCAAGGAGTAGTTGTAGAAACTGACTCCAATGTATGTAATTCTCCGACTCCTAGGCAGTTGACACCAGACCGTATCCAGTTAATAGCGAGTCTTCCTCAGCCCAAGACCCAGAAGGAGGTACGTGCTTTTATCGGCCTTACTTCTTATTGTAGACAATGGATTCCTCAGTATGCATTTCTAGCCAAACCACTGATACAGTTAACGACACAGGAGGCAGCCGTATCGACTGTCCTCCCTTGGACATCTGAACATACACTTAGTTTCAACGAGTTAAAGAAAGCCCTATGCCAAGCTCCAGTTCTAGCGACACCGAACTACAGTAAGCCTTTTACACTTTTCGTTACTGAACGCGAAGGTACAGCATTATCTGTTCTCACACAAGATCAAGCAGGACAATACAAGCCCTGTGCTTATTTTTCGAGCACATTAGATCCAGTCGCCCAGGCTCTGCCTGCGTGCCTCAAGTCAGTTGCAGCCACAGCACTAGCTATCAGACAAAGTGATTCCATAGTTTTAGGACACTCCTTGACAGTACAAGTTCCACATTCCGTGGAAGTTCTTCTGAACCGAACACAAACTCAGCACTTGACAATTGCACGTTTAACAGGTTATGAATTGACACTGTTCCAGCCACACATAGAAATCAGACGCTGCAACATTTTAAATCCTGCTACACTGTTACCATCAGTTACTTCGAATCCTGACCCACATGACTGTGTGGAAGTAGTTAACATTACGACAAAGCCAAGACAAGATCTGACAGATATTCCGTTACCAGACCCCGACCTGACACTTTATGTGGATGGTTCATGTATGAGAACTAGTACAGGAGAACTAGTCGCCGCGTATGCAGTGACTACTGACACTGAAGTTATTGAAACACACCGTATTGACACTCTGTCCGCTCTGGCAGCAGAGCTAGTTGCTCTGACACAAGCCTGTATACACGCCAAGAACCTGAAAGTTAACGTTTACACAGATTCACGCTACGCATTCGGAGTCGTACACGACTTCGGAGTGCTCTGGCAGGAGAGAGGTTTCATGACTTCTCATGGAACCAAGATTCAGCATGGTCTCCTTATCCAAGCTCTGTTAGATGCCATACATTTACCGACATCCATTGCTATCATGAAATGCAAAGCACATACGAAAGTCACTGACATTATTTCCCAAGGTAATGATCTAGCAGATCGCACAGCCAAGCTTACAGCACAGACTCCAGACATTCCAGTTAACATTACACATACTCCAGATCCGATTACATGTATGACAGTTAAGGACCCTACACAAGATGTCATAGATATCCAGTTACATGCTACTCCCGAAGAAATCAAGAAATGGTCCGAACAAGGAGGGGTCCAGACAGATCAAGGATGGGTAACAAAGGGTAGAGCCACATGGTTTCTCCCCGACTCTATGGTTCAAGTCATTATTAATACCGCACATAGTCCAGCACATTTAGGAGAAAAAGCTATGTTAGACAGTATCCAGAACATTTGGTTCAACAAGCATTTACGAGCTGCAGCCAAGCAGAAAGTCCGTACCTGTATGATATGTTGTCAGTTTAATCCAGGTAAAAGTGTCCCGGTGGAACAAGGTGGATTCCAGCCCCCTGACCACCCTTTTGAGGTCCTCCAGATGGATTATATTCAGATGGAGCGATGTCGAGGTTTCAAGTATGTTCTTGTAGTTGTATGCGCTTTGTCCAGATGGACAGAAGCATATCCAGTCCCAGATTACACAGCCGCGACCACTGCCAAGCAGTTGGTTCGTGAATTCTTCCCTCGATATGGACTCCCTAGAGTCGTATATTCTGATAACGATCAGCCATTCTCATCTGAACTCATGAAGCACGTTTCCCTGTTGTTCCCTTCTTCCTCTGCACATCAGATTGGCAGAGACAGAGACCTTATTTAGGAGACTCTTAAAAACTCACCTCTTTACCCTTTAGGTCGCTCACTTTCCCCGGCTACTCTCTCCACAGCGCGGGGACACGCCGAGATGGCGTCACCAGGCGCTTTATAAAATCCTTTATTATTATTATTATTATTAGGGTACCAGTGGAAGTTTCATTGTGTACGCCATCCTGAAGCAGCTGGTCTGGTCGAGAGACATAATCAGACTCTGAAAATCCGAATTGCCAAAATATGTAAAGAGAAAGGTGTGGACTGGCTAGTAGCCCTGCCAGTCGCTTTATTTTATATGCGCATGGTCGCACATTCCAGATCAGGTCTGTCCCCGTATGAGGTCGTTTTCGGCCGCCCCCCAATCATGTGGGGTACTCCTAGACCCCGAAGTATTACTGATGTTTCATGTAATATGCTGACAGATTACCTAGCTTCCTTGATGTCTGCCCTCAACTCATGTCGTTCACAGGTTGCCGCCGCATTTCCAGACAATACCGAGGTGGCCCCGCATGAAATCGTTCCAGGTTCAATGGTCCTCGTACGTAACTTCGACAGATCAAGTCCGCTGGAGCCACGTTGGAAGGAGCCCCGTCAGGTCCTCCTCACCACCCGTACAGCCGTGAAATTGGAAGGACGCCGCGGCTGGGTACACCTTTCGCACGTCAAGAAATTCTACGGATTAAAGCCGGTCTCCAAGAACATTTCCCAGGATTCAAAAGATTGCCAAAATATTGTTTTCAAGGACTGTCCCGCAAAAGACATTGCTACAACCCCTTCCCTGTTAGAGAAAACTCAGCAGCAGGAGTATAAACAAAAACTACGGTCTAGTAAAATTAAGTCAGCCAGTTTGATTGTCTAAGTCCTCCCCTAGGTGAAACGGTTAGACTGTTTCTGACATGTATAAAATAGACCCCCATAGTGAGAGAGTTAGTCAAAACTCAATCCGATGTATCGTTTTTCTATGTTTCATATTGTTTTCCAGCCTTATGATTTCCTGCACTAGTTACGCATTTTATCTGTGTTTTCCAGTTCCTCATGTAAATAAGCATTCTAATGTTACAGTAGAGCACACGTTTAGTGATCTGCCCCCTCATGAACTGTCCTACCGCCTCGCTATGCGTAATAACTCATTTATCCGTATGTTACATTACTCACACCAGACCAGCAATGCCACTAATTGTTGGGTGTGTGGTCGACTCCCCCCTTTCCAGATACCGAAGGGAGTTCTGCCACTTTTTCCTTATCCATTTTCACATAATGGTTCGTGTGGAGCATGGTCCACGTTAACGTCATCCTCAACAGATATGTCTTTTCTTAACAGTACATGTTTCCCAGACAAGCAAGGTCTCCCCCGCAGAACAGGGTTAGATCTAGAAAATGAAGTGTATAATTTAGGTAATTATTCGTCGAATTTCATGGTCCTGAATGTTCAGTCTGATACTACTCCAGACTTACCTGCTATTTCAGTATTACCAGTCAAAGGCGAATTATGTGTCCGAAATAATGGTTCCGTACATGTAGGACATAGTGATTGTACTACTGTTGTCAAGTATAGTGACAGTGGGAAATCTATTTTCAAAGCTTCACGTCATTCATATTTTGTTTGTGGTCAAACCGCATATGTTCGTCTGCCCCTCGATTGGGAGGGAACCTGTTACATTGCCTTCCTACTGCCACCCGTTTTCCTAGCCCCACCTGATTATCATAGAAATACACATCTAGTACACATTAGACATAGAAGGGAGTCCCCAATTGTCGATTATACTGAAACTGCTCTAGAACAGTATACAGATTTCAATAAAGGTTTCTTTTTCTTTATAGGACCTGTCCAGAATAGTAAGTTAATCCGTAGATTAACAAGAACCCTTGAAGCTGTAGTAAATGAGACTGCCTCTGCTCTAGGTAACTTAACCGAAGAGCAATCTGCTATGAGATTTGTCGTTTTACAGAATCGTCTCGTCCTTGACGTCATACTGGCCGATAGGGGCGGGGCCTGTAGAGTCATCGGATCTAGTTGCTGCATTTTCATTCCAAATAACGCGCCGTCTGTTTATTCAGCTATAACCAGACTCCATAAAATTGCCCATCTGATACACCAAGATCCAGGCACCTGGACATGGTCCGGTTGGTTCTGGAATATAATTTCCGCATGGGGATGGAAAGTCTTGTCCTTCCTAGGTATTGCAGTAGCGATCATATTCAGCTGCTGCCTCTGTATACAATGTGGCCCTGCGATTTGCGGCATTTGTGCTACCTCTTGTATTCCTAGTCCCAAGCCCAGTTCTAAATCCCGTTCTAAGAAAATTCGAGACGAGCAAATGATACTGTATGAAATGATAGATGGTATCATGAATATTGATGTTTCCTGATGGAAACGTAGTGACAAGGAGGGAATGTGGAAAAGTAAATTTTGCCATGTTCTGTGTCCCTACGTGTCATCCGTCATATGTTATGTGTGCATGATTAAATATGCATATGTACTCCCCATGTCTGATTAATGACGCAATTACAGTTGTGTCCCCCTCTAGTATGCCAGTTTCCAGTCCTCGTGAATACTACGAATATCAGGCCTATGTAAAGTTATGTTGCCACGTTTCTCAGTGTGCACGTTATTCTATTATAAAGTCCCCGTTTCTAGGCCTCAAAAGGGCCTGGACACCAGATTCAGCTCCTGTCTCCTGAAGCCTCGCTGAGGAGCGATACAGCCCCCACCTGTATCCTCGACCCTTCACTTACTTCCTGCCTCGCAGTGCCCGGCCCAGCCTGGCTCAGTCTCTGAGTCTGCCAAGAATATGTTATGATTCCAGTTATCAGTTCAGTCCTCCTTCTCTGCATTCCTAAGCTACTGAACTGCATCAATAGTTTCCGTCATTGTCTAGCCTTCACGTCTCCACGTTAGAGAAATACTGCATTTAATGGTCATTTCATTATTCTTCATATTCTTTATCACGCACTACATGTAGAATAATGCATGGTCCAGTCTTAGAATCAAGTTAGCCTTTCCTCTCTTGACTTCTAGTTCATATCAACATGTTCCCTAAACATCAGATACTAGATAGGGTTTAGGTACATGTCGCTCCGACCCTCCAGACTTCAGTCTCTGCTCCTAGCACAGAGTTCATAGCCCCCAGCTTCTCCTAGTAATACGTCATTGCCAGTTTGCGCGCACCACTAGGTTAGAGGTCCCGGCTCCTCAGGTAGCCCCCTCCATGGTTTCCGCCCCATTCATGACATATTCTGTTACGTTTGCATCACATGTCTATGTATACGCCCTGTTACACCTCTTTTCCTCTTTATCTTTCGCGACTGCTACGCGTCACGCCTTCTGCTCCACCCACTGCTACGCCTACTGCAATGTAATGCTATGTGTTTGCGTTATGTATATATGCTCATGTATTGTTATTAAAGGTCAGCGCGCTCATCCCAGATCCAGCCCCAGCAGCTGCTGGGCCCTGTCATCCTATTCCCATGCAGGTTGTCCTGTTCCTGTCCTTATGCTGTATTAAACCTGCAAAACTCCTACTACCTCGAATCTTGACTCTTATTTATTGAGCTATCTGTTATGATATATGTCTAGTCAAAAATAGGGTATTATTTATTTATTTACCACACATCCAGGGCCACTTTGATTGAATAGCCTCGCGGGAGAGGAGGGGGGTGGGCCGTGTAGTACGTATAGTATCGATTTGGACCAATTGATGGAAAAGCCCAAGAATTTGCCAAAATTAGTGATGACGTGTAGTAGACTGTTAATTGAGGATATAGGGGAGGAGACGTAGACGAGGATGTCTACAACAGAGAAAGGGTATTGAGTATACGGGAAGTAATGGCGCTCAGACAATATTAACGTGAATGTTACTGTAAATGCAAAAGTAACTGATGCTCGCAGGGAGGGGGGACCCAAAGAACCCCTCAATTTAAATGTGAAAATTCACATCTACAACTTGAAACACAAAGTCCTGCGCACTCAAATCCAATATAACAAGTAGTATGCTACTATATGTAATTGTAAAAGACAAATGTCCAACGTTGATTCCTGGAGTTAGATGTATATCTCCTTTTATTTGATCATCACACCAATGGTAATTTACAGCCAGCCGACACGTGTTTCGTTCTAGGTCTGTACAATCACAAATACTATAACTCTTCAGGGCTCGATGGCTGGATCCTTTTTTATTATTAGGGCCCACGTCCGGTGATAATTCCAACCCGGCAGGGTAACCTTATAATGGGAAGGTGACGGTGTAAAAAATTCCGATATTTTTGTGTAAAAATGATGTAGAAGACGCCAGTATTCCGTGCCTCGGTGCCACAAGTATTCAACAATCCAATTTCATAAGACGTAAGATTTAAGATTTCCTTACTACTCATTACGTTGTGGACCCGTCGGAGGTTAAGCGCTGTGTTGCGGCCCGGTAAGAATCCCGACTGATCCTCATGGATCAAGGCGGGGAGGACTGTCATGAGTCTGGTAGCGAGTTTCGCCAGTACTTTCACCTCGGAGTTGATAAGGGAATTCGGTCTGTAGGAGCTGCAATCATTAGCCGGTTTGTTAGGTTTATGAATAACAACTATTGATGCCAACCGTTGGTCCAGTGGCAGGCATCCAGCATCTCGGCTCTCCTCGAACATTGCCCTGAGGTGCGGGAGGATCTCACCTGCCATGCCCTTCAGGAACTCGATAGGGACACCGTTGGGGCCCATCGCTTTACCTGATTGTATGGCCAACAAGGCATTGCCAACCTCCTCTGTTGTGAGGTCTGCCTCCAATTCCTGCACATCAACCTCGGAAAGAGTGGGAAGTGTCATCTCGGCCAGGAGCAGTTTAGACTCCTCGGCACTGTATTGTGCTCTGGCTGTGTATATTCCCTCTAGGTGGGTAGCAAAGGTATCTGCTATTTCACCAGGGTCTGTGGCAGTAGAATGGTCTGATACGGTCAACTCTGGGATCCACCGAGATCCCTGCTCGCGTTTTTCGAGCCATGCCAGCAGTTTACCTGCCCTGTCCCCCCCCCAGTTCATACACACGATGGCGAGTCTTCAAGAGCTTGGCCTGTGCTTTCTCCAAGGCCAGCGCTTTATATTCCAGTTGTTTCGCGCGGAGGCGAGTTGTCGTTTCGTCTGAGGGGTTCGCATTGTGGGTTGGTTCTAGGTGGATCAGGTCCGCTTCAACCTGATTTAGGTGTTCACTCTGTTTGTGTATGTAGCCAGTTTTGAGAGCTAATGCCTTACCCTTGAGTACTGCCTTATAGGCCTCCCATATAGTTATAGCCGATTTCACGGATACGACATTTTCCGCGAAGTAGTATTCCATGTGTTCTAGCAGGCAGTCTTTTATGTCGGGGATTTTTAGGAGCCAAGGGGTTATGATTATGGGGCCGCGGGATCTCTGGCGGTGGTGTGTGAATTCTACAATGAGTGGGGAGTGATCCGAGATTCCCCTGGGGAGCCCTTTAGGGTGGCAAAAAAGCTCTATCAGTTGTGGGGGAGAACAGATAATCTATGCGAGAGCTACTGTTGTGGGCATTTGAGTAGTGTGTGAAGTAAGAAGTGGTCGGGTGAGACGAACGCCGTAAATCCTCGAGCCCCATTGCCTGTGTGAAATCGAGTAGATCAGAGCCCTGTCTGTGTGACGCATGTTGAAGTCACCCCCAATAAGTAGGGGTCCTTGTGGGAGATCCAACATTATGCGCTGCAGGACCTGCAGAGCAGCTGTGCCTAAGGTTGGGGGGGATTTAAACTGAGATAACATTCAACGGTTTTCCCTCCCAGATGGCCTCTAGTACAGCGAAACGACCAAGAGGGTCAGCCCACGTCTACGTACGTGTCGGTGCAACATTTTTACGAACCAGGATTCCGGTCCCTCTAGAGCCGGAGGTGAAGCCTGCGTGTACGAGTAGTTTGTAACCTCCCCGGTGCAGTGCTTGACATGTGTTGCCCATCAAGTGTGTTTCCTGGAGGAGGACCAGGTCTGGAGCGTGACGTTTAAGATATTGCATGACTATCCCTCTTTTTATTCTACTGCCTAGGCCATTGACATCCCATGTCATGAGGGAGAGAGACGTAGTCATTGGGGGTGTCATGGTGGCTCAAAGAATGGGAGGCATGTACGGATTATAGGTCTTTGGGGCACAGAGTGGGCCCTGTTGTAAATAGCAGTCCTGATGTAATCTATGGCGGAATTCGGGAGAGATCTGGTGTACCTTAATGTTGAGTACGGGACGCCTTGTGAAGGTATATAGTGCTGTGTAGTTAGCCTCGTGTCTGAAAAACCTCTGCAGCGTGGAAACAAAAACAGAACCAGAAATAACATCAACATCAGAGCAAACTTCCCAACCATCCACCTCCCTCCCAGGAGGGAACCGGTGTTTCCTAATGTTAAGTACGGGATGATTTGTGAGGGCGCGTAGTGCTGTGTAGTAAGCTCCATGCTTAAGAAACCTCTGCAGTGTGTAAACAAAAACAATAGCAGTATCTTAGCAAACTTCCCAACTACCCATGTCCCCCCAAACCCTCCCCCGTCCCGCCTCCCCACCCTCAACCCCCTCCCTGCGCCCCTGCCCGCGGACTTGAAACTATCCACTCCCCAACTAGGCAGGGTGCCTGTCGCCCTCCCGAACATTGATTGTGTGTGTGGAGAGCCGTAGGTGCCCTCGCTGGCAATTGACAGGATGATATCGTCTAGTGCGGTTAAAAGCAACTTGCATCAGTAACAACATTCACATAGTAGAAAATATTAACAAATCAATCTGAGTAGGCCACAATGGCCGGAGCTAGAGGAGGATATGCGGAGTCAAATGGTGGGTCTCACTCAGTGGGCCTCCGGCCGGCCCCACGTAGAAGGCCCAATCTATATCAGTTCAGGTATTGTACAGTGTCCAGCAGCAATAACGAATGTATGCGGTTACTATGCAACAACCAACAGGTTCAGGATAGTCGAGTTCTGTAATACTCCTCTCTCCAATTAGGCATAGTGTTCATCACCCTCCCACGCATCGACAAGCCGCCCAGAGGGCCAAGAGTCGCCTCCACTGCAGTACTAGGTGAATTAGTCTATCTTATCATAGAACAAACTACAAGAATAAGATCGTTCACAGGACATAGGAAAACATCAAACGGAACAAAATACTCAATTACATCAGGACAAGGAAAAAGGATACACATGGATCAGGATGAGCAGCAGTCCGTAAAACTGAGTCCAATTAGGAGAGATGGGTCACGAACGTTAAGGGTTGGATTCTTGGCGGCGATCTGGAGGATCAGCTGGAGGTTGGAAATATTGAGGAGGTCATGCCCATGGAGTCGAGATAAAGTAGTCCAGTGCAGCTCCAATCAGCGTGGACAGTCTTAGCAGTATCTCAGTTTCATAATGGACCGATGTAGAAGCGGATCTTAACCCAAGGAACCAGCAGAAAATCGCATGACGAGTAGGAACAACACAACAGGCATTGCAAACTTAGACGGTCTAGAACAAGAGTGTTCCAATTGCTAGATAGGTCTTAATCATATGATTCGCTGCTCACCCTGAGTATTGTCCGTGAATAGGTCCTGGCTTTCAGGTAGCACCTCTGAGTCAGAGCGATCTGCAGATCTCCTGCGACGATTCTGAGTGGCCGCAGACTGACGCCACCCCTCAAGCCAATCCCAAACCTCAGCGGGGGATTCAAAGAACCAAGTCTTGCCCTCCGATTCAATGCGTAGTTTCGCGGGAAACGACATGGAGTACTTGATTGACTGAGTACGGAGCGTCTTCTTCACCTCTAGGAAGCTGCGTCGATGAGCCTGCACTTTCACCGTGAAATCCGGGAAGATCGTAATCTGTGCGTTGTCAATTCGCAGTGGTGGCCCCGCTCGCACGTCTGGAGGATGACATCTCGGTCACGAAAATTAAATACACGGGCAACGATAGGGCGGGGGGGAGCGCCCGGATTCGGCCTGCCCCCGGGAACCCTGTGTGCTCTTTCTATGGAGAAGTAATTGGATAGTTGTTTTGGTTGGAGATGTTTCTCCACAAAGAGATCGGCCGCCGGCTCTTCAAGACGCTCCGGAACACCCAGGATGTGGAGGTTATTGCGTCTTGCGCGCCCTTCATAATCATCAAGGAGCATCTCCATTTGTTGCTGTTGTTTCTGGAGTTGTCACTTTTTGCTGTAGAGTGGAGGTATCTTCAACAAGTGCTGAGGTTTTGATTTCTATATCTTTTACTTTGGTGTCCATTTTACGAAGATCCGCGCGCAGCAGCGTCACTTCTATGTTCACTGAGTCAATACGGGTCTCTAATGAGGACCGGACCCCAGCGATCGCCTCCATAACATCGTCTAGGGTGGGGGGCCTCGCCTGCGGAGGAGGAGTCGCTGTTTTAGGTACAGTATCAGGGGCATTGTTTTTAGGCTCTCCTTTAGATCCCCATGATAGTTTGTTGATTTGTCTTTGGTTGGGGGGTCGATTTCCCTTACCGGAGGCCATCGTGAAGTGTAAATCGTACAGTAGGTCGCACTGACGCAGATTCGAGGGGTGCACAATTTGGAGGGGGGGTCCCTCGCCGATTGTAGAGGGGAGCGCAGCCCCACGTCTTCTGGAATATACGCCTCGGGAAAAACTGTGAGTCTGCAGGGTCCGGGGGGCGAGGACCAGTGGTAGCCTACGGAAGGAAAAGGGGAACAGGAGCACCATTCCCAGTAATGCAGGCTCTACCATTCAAATCTCAGTCCAACTGCGAGGGAGGGGGAAGGGCCTCAGCTTCTCCGTTCAGGTCGAATGTGAAGGAGTGGAACGGCTCCCCAGGGCCATCTCCTCTCGCGGAACGTCTAGGAACCACAGCAGAGGTCGTGGAGGCAGGACTCAAGCTGGCATGGCGGTACGCTGTAGTCACTATCAAGTCCAGTTCAGGGCTCACAGTGGTGTGCAGTCCGCACCTGATTGCATCTCCCGGGCAACATCAACGACCCCGGGAGGGCCGAACAGCTCAGAATGGGAGCCCCTCGCACTCCAGGAGTCTCCAGAAGTCAGGGTGGGCGCAGAGACCAATTACCTCGTCACAGAGGAGGAAGGGCGAGCTCCGCTCACCGCGCGCCAAAATAGGGCCCATTGCGATGTGTGGTCACTCACCCAGCGTGGCCCACGAGAGGCTCGAAAATCCTCCCAGCTGCTTCAGCCACGCGATCAGGCAGGGGGAGGCGGATCGCCTGGTGGGACAGCACGTCCGTTCGATGTGCCGCAGAGAAGGGGGAACTGAGTGCCACCGGCAGCTGTAGGGCGGTCCCCGGCAGTAGGCCCAAAGCCGGTGACTCGCGTGAATGTAGACGCGGGCGGCTGGGAGGTCCTGTTGTTCGTTATGCCGCTCGTCACCCCGACGGGGCCAGCAAGGCGTGGCTAGGTGGCATCGATGGGGAATCGCCCCCACAAGACTCGATCGGGCTGCTCACAGGAATTAAGGGCCACTAGGCGTCTGGAGCGGCCCCAGGTGTCTGCAGCAGAGCGTCCGGTGTCTGCAGCCGCCATCTTGGGCCGAGGGATAGCCGATCTTCGGGACCAAACACCGGTGCTCAATAGGACTTGGTGGGAAGCAGGGGCCTAGCAGGGGAGCCCAAACGGTCAGCGATCTTGTATCCTCCGATCCAGGGCAGTGTGAAGGCACTAGCACAGGATAAACAGCAGTATGGCAGCGAGGGCCGAGGAGGCGCTTCAAGGTGCGACCATTCCCCTCGGCTGCAAGCCACGCCCCCCCCCCAATATATCCAAATTTGTTCACTTTCCCAAATTATGTGCAACAAAGTGGCAACCTGCCCACACCCCCTCCTACAATCCAAGTCGTCCCCCCGCCCCATACGGATCAGCTGAGGACCAGAAATATAAACTCTGTGCGGGATCTTCAGCTGCACTAATCCGAGACGCGCCGAGATCGCCACCTCCCTAGGGGAGGCAACCGCTTCCCTCCATTCCTCATCGATGAGCAAGAGGCCATCTCCCTCTCACAGCCCACGCAATTTAGCCAAGGGATTTGGTGCATTATTAACAAGCTTTTTATATGTCAATAAGATAGCTTTCTGTGGAAGCAGCCTGTCCAATAACCTATCTTCGAAGGGGGAGGAGTCCGGGGGAGGGAGTCCTTAATCAACGGCAGTGGTAAGTGCATGTCTTATCTGCAGGTAACTGAAGAATTCAGAGTCTGCCAGCTCGTGCTGTTGTTGCAACTGGCCAAAAATAAGCATGCTACCCCTAACCCAGAGGCGGCCCACCGGAGAGATACCAATAAGGTCCCACTTGTCGAATCTCTTGCAGGAGTGCAGATCACCCAGTAGTCCCGAATCCCACAAGGGGTGTCGCAAGCGCCAGTTTTTTACGGTCCCACCCTAAACTCTTGTTGACTACGTGCCATACTTGGACCGAGTGGAAGGTGGGCCCAGTCAGGTGGAGTTTCTTGGGATTAGAGTAAAGGGCTCTGTTATACAACCCGGCCGGCAATAGCCACTTATCCATGGCATAGCCCGGATCTCCCGGAGTCCGCTAACTACCCTGGTTAATGGTGGCCAGGTGTGCTGCCCAGTAGTATTTTTTTAATATCAGGGTGCTTGATGCCGCCATCATACCAATTTAGGTTGAGTTTGTGAAGCGCTATTCTTGGCCTCCCCTCCCATAGCAAATGCCTCTGTAGGCTTTCGATCTCTGAAATATCTTGCGGGGACTGGGACGGGATAGTTCTGCAGGGCATAGAGGAAGCGGGGCAAGGACCTCATTTCACGTCGCAGTCGTTGCAGGGGCGGGAGCAGATTTTTCTCATAGCGGAGACCGGGGTCAGCGGTGACAAAAACTCCCAAAGATCGGAAATCATCAGACACCACCTGTATCTGACAATCCCCTGGGAGAGATGGTATCCCCCCCCAGAGAGGATATACAGGAAAGATTTGTTCCAATTTATAGAGTAGCCCGAAAATCTACCAAAGGATGCAAAGCTATCTAAAACACATCTGATGGACTTCTTGAGGGAAGCCAAGTAAAGGAGGATGTCATCTGCGTAGAGGGAGATGCGGTCCTCCCACTCTGCCGACCATCGCAGACCTCGTATAGCCAAATCGCGCCGATTCCATGCAGCCAGAGGCTCCAAGGAAAGAGCGAAGAGTAGGGGAGACAACGGGCACCCCTGTCGAGTCCCTTGATCGAGAGTGAAGGAGTCAGAGCGTTTGTTGTTAACCACTACTTGCGCGAGGGGAGCGGAATAAAGGGATCCTAACCCAAGTCACGAACTGCGGCCCAAACCCAAATTTGCGAAGCACTGCAAAGAGGTAAGGCCACTCTATTGTGTCAAACGCCATGGAGGCGTCAAGAGACAGGATTACGGCATCCTCTTAGGCTGTGCCGGCCCGCTCTATCACTCCATGGACTCTTCTCAGGTTTAGCGCAGTATTGCGATGGGGCATGAAGCCTGACTGATCTGGGTGGACTAGGCCACTTATCAACCGTGAGAGACGGTGGCCAGAAGTTTGGCTAAGATTTTCTGCTCTGCATTTATCAGGGACATGGATCAATAAGAGATGCATGTGTCCCTCTACTTGCCCTCTTTGGGAATGACCACTATCGACGCAAGCCGCTGGTCGGGTATCAGGTCCCCCAACTCCCTACTCTCCTCAAACTTGGCCTTCAAGTGCGCGGCCAGCCTGTCGAGACGCAATTTGTAGAGCTCAATGGGCAATCCGTTGGGCCCCATCGCTTCACCCGGTTTGAAGGCCCTGATCGCCTGAGCGATCTCATCGTTGGTTATATCACTGTCTAGGTAACCCTGGTCGTCCTCGGAGAGGCTCGAGAGTTTGATATCTCTGAGGAGGTCAGCTGAGTCTTCCTCGGTTAGAGACGATTGCGCATGGTATACCATGCAGTAGTGTGAGGCAAATTCATTGGCTATTGGGGGGGGGGAGGGGTTGACAGTCCAGCGCACCTGAAGACACAGCGTTGAAGTCGCCTCCCACCAGCAGAAGGCCATCAGGGAGGGCAATGAGCAAAGTGCCCAGATCCATAAATGTGTGAGCCTGCAAATCAGGCGGGACATACTCCCACTGCCCGGCAATTGCAAGATATCTTCCCCAGTTATCCGCATGTATGTGTTTTTAGCCATGATTCAAAGTCAAAGAATCTTGTATAGCGCACAAATCACTGTTAGGTCTCAGGGCGCGTGCAGACAATTCGACAAACCTAGGTTCTATCTCGTTTAATTTAGGGAAAACGCAGGTTATCTGGGATAGATGAGATGTAGCTTATTCCAAAGATCGGGGGCATGATATTTTCAGGTTTTTTTTCTAAATAGCCGGGCCCTGTGCCAAAGATGCTTTTGTGTGTTAGGCACCGAATTTTATAATGCCCTCTCATCCTAATTGGAAGCCAATGAAGAATTTTTAAATTGAGACAGGACAGCGATCTTGAAGGTAGGTCCAAGATTAACCTGGCCGCGGTATTCTGCAGAGTCTGTAGTTTGGAGAAGGTCTTCATTTATAGAGGCCAGTAGAGCATTTCCATAGTCCATGCGATTAACGATTAGGCCCTGCACAAGTGGCTTCCGGGTTTCAATTGGTAGCCACTTGAAGATTTTCCGTAGCTTCCGTAGAATGCCATAGCAGGTGCCTAATACACGGTTAACATGGGCTCTCATGGACAGCTTGTTGTCGATGGTAATACC
Source organism: Lissotriton helveticus (assembly GCF_964261635.1). NCBI lineage: Eukaryota > Metazoa > Chordata > Amphibia > Caudata > Salamandridae > Lissotriton > Lissotriton helveticus. The sequence continues at coordinate 1,062,626,726 of NC_136068.1, read as the reverse complement.
CAGATTGCAGATGGTTTGCTTTGGGGATGGACAAGGGCCCAATGTCTGGGGCCACCAGCTGCTTGACCAATGATCTTCGGCCATGCCGAACAGAATAATCTCGGTTTTGCTGTTGTTTAACTGTAGTTTATTTTGACCCATTCAGCTGTCAATGTGGGTCATACAGTTTTTAAACCGGATCATTGTGTCTGTGGGGTCGGGGCCAAAGGTGATCAGCAGCTGGGTATAGTCGGCATACGATACTGCCTCAAACCCGTAAGACCTGATTATCTTGGCCAGTGGGGTGACATAAAGGTTAAAGAGCATAGGGCTCAAGATAGATCCCTGAGGAACTCCAATACATACTGGTCTGCTACACGCCGCCATCGAGCCTAGATGCACTGTGGTGGAGCGATCCTTTAGATAATTATTGAACCAGTTTAGGGCCTTCCCTCGAACCCTCATCTCCCAGAGCCGCTGTAACAAAATGTCATGGGAGATGGTGTCAAAGGCAGCCCACAGGTCCAAAAGAACCAGCATAGCTGATTCCTTTTTATCCAAGGCACGCCTGATGTTATTTCAACTACCGCTGTTTCAGTTCTATGTGACGCTCAAAACCCTGATTGAGAAGAATCAAGGATCCTTTGGCTTTCTAGGTGACTAGTTAGTTGTTTATTTACCAGGGCTTCGAGAGCTTACCCGAAATAAGGCAGCAGGGAAATGGGGCGGTAGTTACCTGGTTCGCTGGCATCTAGGATGAGCTTCTTTAGAATGGGTCTAACTTGCGCTTTCTTCCAGCTTCCTGGTATAACTGCTTGATCCAGAGACAAATTAAAGATCTCTGTTAACCTCGGAGTCCACTGTGGTGCTAATTTCCTAAAGATTCAAGGGAGGGAGGGGATCAGCAGGGGAACCAGATTTAATCTGGACAATGACTTCTGATACCTGTTCGCATGTTACTGATTTAAACTTAGTCAGCAGAGGTATTGATAGATGGCTCCTCATAGCTGGATACGTATCTGTGTTTTTTTCTTGAGGAAAGGATCCATAGATAGCTTTTATTTTGTCATCAAAAAAAGAAGATATTTTACCGACCCAATCTTGCTTAGGGACAACGGAGGTTTGGATGGCTTCTGGGGTTGTGAACTCTTTCAAGATTTTGTATAACTCTTTGCTGGAGTTAGCAGCATTCTCAATCCTTCTTGTTAAATACAGCTTTTTAGCCTTTTTGATGTTTTTTAGATATATGTGGTGGCTTTCTTTATATTTAGTTCAGTCACTGGCTGTTTTCGTTTTTCTCCAGAGACGTTCTGCCGCCCTGTTGGACAGTTTCTTAATTTTTAGTGTTGTGGTGAACAAAGGGGAGGCTTTACTCTTGATCTTAACTCTTGATAAGGGTGCTTCTGTATTCAGGGTAGATGTTATGACCTGTTAAAAGCCATAGTCGCTTCCTCTATGTTGTCCGTGTCCAGTAGAGCTTCGATACTGAAGTGGTTAGAGAAAGATGCAGGAGTGACTTTATGCCAAGATCTGATGACAGCGCTATCTTTATTACGGCTGATTATAGGATCACCCATAAGGAAACTAAAATGTATTAAGTAGTGTTCCGACCATAGAAGCTGTAAGGGTTCTTCAACTCCAAACTTAGTAGAGTTTGTAAACAAAAGGTCAAAAGTGTGACCGGCCTGATGGGTGGGCCCTACTACCAATTGCTCCAGCCCTAATGTCTGCAATGATGTTATCAATTGGTCAGTATCGGAGTCCAGCGATAGGTCAGTATGGTAATTAAAATCTCCAATGAGGATGAAGTTGTTTGCGCCCAAACCACAGGGCACGTTGAGTTCTGCTAACTAATTTACAAAGTTGGCTTTGTATCCGGGAGGTCTGTAAACTAAGGCTCCTGTCCATATTTTGGAAGACTGAATCATAAGTTTAAAAATCAAAATTTCTGCTTTATCTGAGTTCAAAGAATCTACAATGGTAGTTTCAAATTTACCGGTTGTGGCAATTGCTATTCCCCCTCTTCTCCCAACTGCTCTGTCCAACCTGCTGAGCTTATATGATGGTGGAAAGGCGATAGCTATATCAGGAGAAGCCTGTTCGTGAAGCCATGTTTCAGTTATGAAACAGACGTCTGGTTTTTCCTGCTTCAAAAGAGCCCATGTTTCCAGAGCATGTTTTGGGATAGACGAGCATTAAGGTAAATAGCCTTAAGTTGTTTAGGAACAGCGGCTGGGGCCTTTACCCTTATGGAACTAGGGGGAAATGCTACGGATGAGGTCTGCACTTGCAGGGGAAAAGACTCATTATTACATGATGTACACATGGGTTCGACAGTGTAGGGGGGGCTTATTTAAAGATACAAGCTCTGCCCTTGAATAACGTGTTTTAAACATAATAAGATTAAGGATCCGCGTCAGTTACCCAAAAGTCACACAAACAGGGGGCCTGGTGGCAGTCTGGCGAGGACGGGGCGCAGACGGGCTTACCTTTGGCGTGCCTCCGGCGCGCCACTGCGCGCATCCGCTGCGCGCCCGCACCCCAGCTGTGATTAAATAGCTGTGGGGAGGGCAAGTAGCTAGACCGCCAACCGTCCTACACACGCCGGTGAAACCGGAAGTGAGGAGCCTAAAGTGCCCAAGGGTCCCTCCGCAACAAACGGCACAAGCCGCAGCGGAACGGGGACTAGGAGCAAAAATGGAGGTAGGTAGAGAAGAAAATTAAAGGCCCAGACAGCAGAGCAGAAATGCGGGAAGGTAGCAGAGAACCAGCAACAGCGCAAATGACAAGTCAAGCGCACTCGCGCATTTGATGTTTAAAAGACACAGTACAAATAATATACTTGCAGTCCAAACTGATAAAAACAGTGGCCGGTGAGAAATTTGCCCCTAGATAGTGTTGGGTGGTCGAGGATCCGCTGATACCCACTCCTCGAGAATCACTGGTAAAGCCAGAGTGTGCCAGAAGCCTGTATCCCCATCTATTTAGGGCTTTACATGTATTACCGACTAGGTGCGATACCTGAAGGAAAACCACATCAGGGAAATGCCACTTGATATAATTGTGGGACAAAAGTGCATTTTACCCTGTCACCCAATCCGTTGACATTCCAACTAACTAGCGTTTAACTCCTATCCCAGTGTGTTCCCATGATGAGATGCACTAAATGGATCCATATCCGAAAGCCATGTCAATTGATGATTTTGCAGAACAAACTTAAACACCCCAGGAACCCCCCCAGCCCTCCAGCCAACACCCCCTCCCAACTACCCTGCACCCCTGGCTTGCTTCCCCAGTTAGGAGGTAATAACACACCTGGATCAATGAAAAGCAACAAAGCAGACACTGCAACAAAGAACAATCCCATCCACCCGACCCCCCTACCAACTCCCCCCTCCCTGCAAGTCAGGCCTGAACCAGCCAATTCAACTTAACTGCGCAAGAGTGCCTGTTGACCCAAACTACGAACACAAATTAAAAGTGGGGGCGAAGGGCCACCCTCCCCAGCCAACCCCTTCCCCAAAATAGGAGAACAGAAATATACTCTTTACTGGCCCGAAGTGGGAGGCCGCCAGAATCCAACAGTCTCTGGCATTGAGCCATCGGCGGCCGCTGGCATAGATCAACAGTGAGGCACCCCCTACCGGGTCCGGCACATGGAAGGCAAAGTTTATATTAGCCTTGAAATCTATTCAATAAACCTCCAGTCCAACACAAAACGTGAGATGGCCACTACCCTACGAGTTCAACCGGAGTTGTGCTCCCTGCGTCCCTCCATCCTTCTAGCCAGTCCGTCATCGCCTCCGGGCGATCGAAGAACCAGGACTTTCCGTTTGAGACTATTCGTAGCTTTGCCGGAAAAAGCATAGCATATTTAACCCTCTTTTCTCGCAAGGTCTTCTTGACGGCCAGGAACGACCTCCGCTGCCTCTGTACGGCCTGCGTGAAGTCCGGGAAAAAAGTCACATTGGAGTTTTCGTGCCTAAGAAGCGGCTAGTTTCTGGCGTTCTGCAGTATTGTGTCTCGATCTCTAAAGTTTAGCAGGCTTGCCAATATAGGACGCGGGTCCCTGGCTTCAGGCGCCCCCTGGGACTCTGTGTGCCCTCTCCACCACAAAGAACTTCGATAGGCCCCTTGGTTTGAGATGAAGTATATTCGATCTTCGACAAAGAGATCTGTGCGTCGCTTTCTGATTTTCAGGAACACCAATAATGCGTACGTTATTCCTTCTGGAGCGTCCCTCATAATTGACCAGCTTATTTTCGGCTAACTTTTTGAAGGTGTGGCGAGCTTGAACTTCGGTCTGGAGCTGCGTGACATTATCCACCAGACTCTTGATGGTAATCTCCAGCTGTTTTACCTTCTCATGGGTTTTTGCAAGATCCGCTCTAATCAGCGTCACCTCTACTGTAAGGGCATCTGTTTGTTGCTCCATGGAGGAGCGCACCCCCACAATAACCTCCATTACGTCCTTGAGCGAAGATTCAGGGGTCTCTTCCCCCCCGCGACATCCCGCCACCCCCGTCCCCCAATCCGCCGGCGTGGTCGGTCCAAACTGCGTGCTCCAGCACCGGCCCTTGGGGCAGGTGTATTTGTCAAGTTTACTTTACTGTGTCTTTTGGCCCCCTTCCACTAGCCATCGCCTCCACCACAGGGGGTCTTCACGTCGTTGTCCGCTGCCAAATTCCCCAGGCCCCCACCAAGTCACTCTCCGGCCATCCTTCCAGGGGGTTAGGCGAGCCTACCGTCTTCCAATTTACCCCACTCAGGACCACCACTACCGATGGTCAAGTTCGGGTTCCTCAGGGCGCCAAACACTCCTCTGCAGGCATCTTTGGCGGCAGACATTTCCAAGCCAATAGGTGCAGTCGCCTTTGCCCTCCAGTTCCAATGGGAGACACAATCGGTCTACTGGGGGAAGTAGGATGTGCCTGCTCCACAGCAGGAGTGCTCCGATGCGTAGCTCCCGAGGTCAATTGCTCTCAGCAGCGAGGTCAACCCCTGATGCACCACCAAGGAGCGGCATCTCACGCAACTCGCGGACAGGGCCGCAAGCCACGACTTTGCGTTCCAGCGCTCCCGTCCTCAGGCGCGTGCTCGTCGGTTGGTGGAGTTACAGTGGCCCGGCGTCCGCACCGCAGGCAGGCCTTCGATCGCCGCCAGCTCTTCACCGCCAATTCACGCTCAACGGAGCCCAGGAACGGAGTTGGGGGATCGCGTGTGTCTTAGGCAGCCCCTCCTCACTTCGGGAAACAGATAAATGTGTCGGACGATGGGGTTTTAAGGCTAGGGAGAGCGGAACTCCTTCAGTACGCCGCCATGCGTAGCAACGCAATGTTATGTGTTTTTGACCCTAAAAATGTTGTAAAGGTTGAATTGATGTTTGTATGGAGAAAGAGTAACTAAACTGCAAAGCTTTAAAAGTCTTGCTTACCTTGTACTGTGAGATCCCTCGGTGTGGTATCTAGGCATACCACCCCAAGTACTCAATGTGATCTTAAAGTAATCAAAAAGTATCCAAAAAGTAATTACTGTGGAGTTTAACCTGCTTTTTAAAAACATTCCAACCTGTAACAATTGCAAATCCCTTCCCAATTGCATTTCTGAGCAAAGGTTTACAATTGAGAGCACAGTTTACCCACCTGTACCAAGTCCTCCATGGTTCTAGAAATAAAATATAAGTATACCGTTTTTATACTTATCCAATTGGTCTTGATTCTGTCTGAGTGTGTGCCATCAGGCTTAATTGAGAGAATACAATAAATGCTGAACACACTCTCTGGATAAGCCTAACTGCGCGCCCACACTACCACAAAGAGAGCTGTTAGTACTTAACTAATTTAGCTTCTGCTATACCACTGGGGACTCCGTGGACACTGTGCACACTATGCCTTACTTTGGTATAGTATATACAGAGCCAGCTTCCTACAAGCATGTGTTGGCTGCAGATACACATGCTATGCACACTCTTGCCATGTAGTGTTGGGCCTGGCCTTTACAACTTATTTTGATCAAAGAAGTCTTTTTGCTGACGTTACAAGACTCCTCCTCTTCGAGTGAATGCGCTTGCTCAAAGGCTCCATTGTTAGATTGTTCATTCTTCCATTGCCATTATGGCAAGTGAGGATGGAGGTCGTTAAGCTAGATAATGGATTAAGAATCATATGTTTAAGGTTATAAAATATATATAATAATCCAATTTCCATTATGAGAATGAAAGCTGGCACTCGTGCTTTCGGGAAACTGACATATTTATTGGGTCAAGATTCCCCAGATACAGGAAGACCGATATGTTTTTTGGCAGTGAAACTGCCTTTCTCAATCTCAAAGTTTCTCAGTCTTCTCCCCCCCCCAAAAAAAAAAAGACTATGTAACACCAGGCAACCAGCCCAATACTATTGGATATTTCGCCACAATCCATTTAACCAGTTTGCACACACTCATGTGACAAGGACACAGGGAGCACTACACTCAGGATGATGACTTTCCGGCAGTGCTCCCAGATAGTCCAGGTCCTTGAGACTTATGTTGTTGACCAATGCTGTACCTGGCTGATGAGCCTATAACTAGGGCGAAACCGGTCCTGGGTTGTTTGTGTTCTCGTTCAGGGAGAACCTGGCTTGTCAGTTCTGGCTGGACTGTTCCTAATTGTGCTGTGTCAAGACTGATTTACATACAGCTGGGTCCAAACTAAGGTGGCATGGTGTGCAAAATAATGATGAATTGGGATGCTGCCCTAGTGGCTGAGATAAATTCAAGCATTCCATCCATCACTGTTTTATATACTTCTCGTGTAGCCTTAAGTAGGATGGGCATGCCCAGATGTGGATCCCATGCAGACTGTGTCACTGGAATCAAGCTGTACCTGGCTGATGAGCCCATAATTAGGGCAAAACTGGTCCTGGGTTGTTTCTGTTCCGGTTCAGGGAGGGCAAGACTTGGCAGTTCAGGCTTGACTGTTGCTATTGAAGCAGGGTCAAGACTGATTTGCATATAGCTGGGTCCCAACTGCGGTGGCATGGTGTGCAAAATAGTGATGGATGGGGATGTGGCCAAAGTAATTACCAGTGGGTGAGATTAATTAAAACATTCCATCCATCACTGTTTTGTATACTTATTGTTCCACCATACCTTGACATTGATGTGCCAACCCCAGTCAAGGCATCACCACCAGATGACACTACTTTGAATCGTAGTGTTCTACAGCGCGTAGCTGACTATCATAAATTACAGATGCACACCACAGAGGAGGAAGGTGACATTTTTTGGAAGAGAGACGCTCCAAAACTGAGTGCTCAGTCAATATCTACCCATGATAGTCAATGCTTGGAGTCTCTAAAGAGATATTTAAAGACTGATTAAGTCAAGGGATCTAACCCCTCGTATTGCGCGTAAATACTAACCTTCTCCTAATGTTCCGCTCTAAATTAGGGTACACCCACGGCAGATTCCCTAGTTGTCACAACAGCTAGAAAGAGGGCAGCGCCTCAAAGTACAGGTGACCCCACCCACCGGACAAGGAGAGTATCCGTGTCGATGCAGCAGGCAAACGGGTGGCAGTAGGACATGCTAATCATTGGCGCATTCAGTGGGCCTACTCTCGCGTTATAACAGGGCTACCTGGGATGTCATGGAGGAGTTGTTACAACATATCCCAGATCAATATAAATAAAAAGCAGAGGAACTATTTTCAGAAGGCAATCAAATCTCCTGTAGAACTATTTGATGCACCATGGACAGTGGGGATACTGCTGCATTAGGAATTAATTACTCAGTTATACTACGCAGATATGCTTGGTTGCGCATATCTGGATTCAAACCTGAGGTTCATCAACGCCTCTTTTGATGAGGAACACTGCTTTGACCCAGACTGCAAAATCCATGGGGGCATTGCAGACCACAACTTCTAGGCAGCAGCCCTTTCATTGGGGGCGGGGGGGAGAGGGGAGGGGGGAGGTAGCCAAGACCACCACTACGGACACCCAATCCTACCAGAAACAGCAAGTATATCACCAGCAAAGCACTAGGGGCTAGGATACAAGTGGGAGCTGTCAAAGAGGAAAAGATAATGGTATTCCCAGAAAGGGAGCCTCTACCTCTAAACAATGACTCTCTACAACTTCCCCCGATCACACAACACCTGTAGGGGGAAGACTAGCAGTTACACTACCTTTGGCTCAAAATAACCCCCAACCAATGGGTGCTGTCCGTCGTTCAACAATTATACTGCTTGAACACACATCACAGCCCCCAACATGCCACCACGCACACATACTCTAAGCACCAGCACCTGCTCAAAGAGGAGGTGAAAGCTCTGCGGTTAAGGTGCCATAGAGGCAATTCCAAAAGAACACCTTGATTCCTCAAGGTTAGGACACTGAGACCAATACTAGATATCCCCCCTGTCAATCAATCGATATTATTGGAACTGTCTATATGGTAACACTACAGGATGTGATCTCTGCTTCCAGAAGGCGATTTCATAGCGGCTTCTGACTTGAAGGACACTTTCTTTCATTTCCCCATTCATGCAGCAAATCACCGGTACTTCAAGTTTGAGGCAAGTAGATGTCATACCAAATTCAAGGTGTTGCTTTTTGGGTGACGACAGCACCAAGAGTCTTTATCAAATGTCCAGCAGTTGTAGCAGCCCATTTGAGAAGACACCGCATTAATGTCATCCCATACCTGGACGATTGGCTGATAAAGCGTTCAAACAGACAGAAATGCCTGCATGATACACAGACGACCACTTGTTGCACAAATTGGGTTTCACAATCCTTGCAAAATAGTTGCACTTACAGCCTCTCCAGATGTATATCTGGGAGCTACTTTGAATTCTGTTACAGCCAAAGCATATCCCACAGACCAGAGGGTTCTCAATCTCCAGAACCAACTGGCTCTTTTTCAGCCACATCATCACCTGCCAGTCATTTTTTTGTTTGAATATATTTTATTGGTTTACGTAGGCAGTTGGTTGATACACAGATATACAATGCCAATATAAAAAGATAGGGAATATTTCACGTACATTTGCACAAAAAAAGTAGTACAATGAGTTGGTACAATGGCAGCACTCATCAAAACAATTATTATGTGGACCAGTTCGCGTGTTAGAGAGGCTATGACAGCATTGATGGATAACCTAGCTGCAATGGGCGCAATAGCATTCTGTATTCAGGGCAATGCAACCTCAGGGTGTCGTAGGGCAAAGTTCAGTGGGAGGTGGTATGTATTTGTGGCTCTGTTTCGTGTTTACCTAATCCCTGATTTACAGTGCATGGTAGCACCGGGTGTAGTGTGTAATCAGGAGTACCGAATATCGGATGTGGTCAGTCCTCCAATGCAACATATTCAATATTTTAACAGATACGGCAGTTGAATCTGCCACAGTAACTTATCACCTGCCAGTCATTGTAATTATGGACCTCTTGGGCATGATGGTGTCCTGTATAGCAGTAGTACCACATGCCAGGCTTCAAATTCATCCCCTACAAGAGCGCCTAGCATCTCAGTGGTCACAAGCTGAGGGCAGTTTAAAGGATCTAGTGTTGATTTCACCCGTGGTCCATCAGTCATTGGAATGGTGGAGCACAGAACATCCTTTATAGGGCAGACCTTTTTTGCACCGAAGTCAGCAAGAGGGAATTACCACAGATGCCTCACTTCTCGGGCAGAGAGGGGGCAAGGGAGGGCGCATATGGAGGACAGGACTGTCCAGGGTGCATTAACCAATGAACAACAAATGCTGCACATCAGTTTACTACAACTCCAAGTGATTCAGTTAGCACTAAAAGCCTTCACCACCAATGTAACTGGGAGAGTTGTTCTCCTCAGAACAGACGTGACAGCAATGTACTACATAAAGAAGCAGGGGGCCCCTATTTGAGACCGTTTTCTCGCTTAGTGCAGGAGATTTGCCATTGGGCTCTTTGCCATCACATCAACCTTCTGGCAGAATATTTCCCAAGAGTGGACAATTTTGGGTCACACATGCTCAGCAGGATGCAGCAATAAGTCCACGAATGTGAACTCTACCTCCAAGTCCTCAAACACTAATTATTTTGTTGGGGAGGCCAGACGTGGATTGGTTCGCCACCGCAGAAAACGTGAAATGGTAAAGCTTCTCTTCCATGCACTACTGCCCAAAATCCATAGGTAATGCATTATGGGTAAATTGGTCTGGTATATTTGCCTATGCTTTTATGTCTACTCTCATTCCTATTCTTATCAAGAAACTCGGACCAACATCTCTCAAGATGACCCTTGTGGCTCCCACCTGGGCGAGACAACTCTGGCCCAAAACACTTCCGGAATAATCCCTAGTATCTCAAGAGGCTTCCCAACACCCCAGACCTTCTCACTCACAGCAGGGGCAGAGTGAGGTATCTGAACCCCAACAACTCAACCTCGCAATTTGGTTCCGGAAGTCATAGAATTTGAATACTTACAGCTGCCTCGAGAGTGTATGGACATTCTCGGAGAGCAAATGCTTTCAACAACTAGAGCCTACTATGCAGCTAAATAGAAATGTTTTGTCCATTAATGTATGGCTTAACACATAGACCCTTGTGCTCCCACAGTACAATAAATAGTATATTATGTGCTGCACCTACAAAAAGCAAGGTTAGCATACACTTCATATGACTGCACCTTGCTGCAGTCGCAGCATACCTGCAAAATTTAAAGCACCAGTCCCTTTTCCTCCTATTTGTTATCAAAGCTTTTATGGAAGGGCTTAAAAGAGGAAATTCCTCTACAAGCATCAACATTGAATTTAAATGTGGTACTCCCAAGTCTAGTGTCCACACTTTTCGAGCCTTTGCATTTCTGTCCTCTACCATTCCTTTTGTGGAAGGTTGCTTTTCTAGTAGCTATCGAGACAACAAGCTCTTGTTGGGCAATCCGTGTTTAGAACTTCTGAACCTTATGATGCCCAAAAGCCACTGCAGGAGGAAAACTGATTTACAGTCTATGCATAGAATGTGTATCTGCAGCCAATTCATGCTACGCATGGAGTATGTTACTTTCCTTGTAAGCATCTATTCGCAACATGTTGTAAGGCAGATTCACATGTACCCTCTGGCTCCCCAGCAGGCTTTCTCTGGTGTCCAGTTTCATGTTTAAATCGGTTATATGTATTTATAGTTTAACTTACAAATACAATTCTTGTGTATATTTATTATAGTGTTGCACATATGATTCTTCACAAGCTCCATCCTCACTTGCCATTATGACATAGAAAACAAGCATTAGAAATGCAATCGGGCTCGGATTTATTTGAGTTTGAGGTAATGGCATTGTAAATGGCAATGTATTTTTGCTAAGTGTTATGGAGTGTGTTAATGTGGTGTGTAGTGAAATTATGTGTGTTAGATTGGAATTGTAGCATTGGTGGCATGCTGTCTTTTTACATGAATATGTTTAAAACTAAAGTGTACCATACGAGGAAGAGGTGTGGCGCCGCGGCCAGGGCGACTGACTCCGGAATCTGGGGATCACGGTTCGATCCCCAGCACCGGCGGCAGATTAGCCCAGCACCATGTGACTCTGGGCAATAGCTTGCTTAATCTTCCTGACGGCCCCCAGCGCCTAGAGACCCTTACGGGTGATTGTGCGCTTTACAAATGTGGATTTACTTTTTATTTACTTTTATACTGAGATTGCTACAATACTTAATTGTGGATGTGTAACAATTGATGCAAGTACTGTTGGCCGTGACTGCCTGTAGAAATTGTGCACTGATGGCTGGTGGTGTGTGTGCTTGGTAAAGTACTGCACTGCCAGCTGGAGGTGTGTGTGCCTTGTGGAAGGGTGCACTGATGGCTGGTTGTGTGTAGTTAGTAAAAGCGTGCACAGATGGCTGATGGTGTGTGTGTTTGGTGAAAGGGTGCACTGATGGTTGCTGGTGAGTGCGCCTTGTAAAAGGATGCAGTGACGGCTGGTGTTGTACGCCTGGTGGTGTTTGTTGTTTGTGAAAGTGTGCATTGATGGGTGATGGTGTTTGGCCCTGGTGATAGCGTGCACTGACGGCTGGTGGTGTGTTGTTGTGTGTGTGTGGTTGTGTGTGTAGTGGTGAGTGTGTGGTGGTGAGTCTGTGGGGGTGAGTGTGTGGTAGTGAGTGTGTTACACTGAGGCGCACTGGTACCACTGCACCTGCTGCACAATGGTAGGTACGCCACACTGGTGGTACTACACCTGCTGCGCAATCATAGCTAAGTAACACTGATAACACCTCACCTGCTCCACGAATGGTAACTACGCCACACACTGGTGCCACTGCACCATCATAGCTAAGCAACACTACCACAGCACCTGCTCCACCAATGGTAGCTACCACTCACTGGTACCTCTGCACATGCTGCACCAATGATACCTATGCCACACTGGTGCCACTGCACCTGCTGCACAAGCATAGATAAGTAACACTGATAACACTACACCTGCTACGCAACGCCATCTACCACACACTAGTGCCACTGCACCTGCTGCACAATTATAGCTAAGCAACACTACACCTGCAACTGCTCCACCTATGGTAGCTACTACACACTGGTACAACTGCACCTGCTGCAGCAATGGTACCTACGGCACACAGGTGCTACTGCACCTACTGCAGCAATGGTACCTACACCACACCGGTGCCACTGCACCTGCTGAACAATGGTACCTACACCACACTGTTGCACCTGCTACGCCAGCTGCTGCCTGTGAGTATGAGAAGATTGCATTGTACATCTCTGTGCTGTGCCTGTTCTTTGTAAGGGACTCTTGCTCTGTTGCTGCTGCTGCCTTGGCACAGTACCTGCTGTGAGTGTGTGAGGGAAGCTTGCACCGCTGCTGCTTGTGAACTCCTTGTGAGTGGGAGAAGCTTGCACCTCTGCTGCCTGTGGTCTCCTTGTGAGTGTAAGAAGCTTGCACAGCTGCTGCCTGTCAGTATGAGAAGATTGCATTGTACATCTCTGTGCTGTGCCTGTTCTTTGTAGGGGACTCTTCCTCTCTTGCTGCTGCTGCCTTGGCACATTACCTGCTGTGAGTGTGTGAGGGAAGCTTGCACCGCTGCTGCTTGTGAACTCCTTCTTGTGAGTGGGAGACGCTTGCACCTCTGCTGCCTGTGGTCTCCTTGTGAGTGGGAGAAGCTTGCACAGCTGCTGCCTGTCAGTATGAGAAGATTGCATTGTACATCTCTGTGCTGTGCCTGTTCTTTGTAAGGGACTCTTCCTCTCTTGCTGCTGCTGCCTTGGCACAGTACCTGCTGTGAGTGTGTGAGGGAAGCTTGCACCGCTGCAGCTTGTGAACTCCTTCTTGTGAGTGGGAGAAGCTTGCACCTCTGCTGCCTGTGGTCTCCTTGTGAGTGTAAGAAGCTTGCACAGCTGCTGCCTGTCCGTATGAGAAGATTGCATTGTACATCTCTGTGCTGTGCCTGTTCTTTGTAAGGGACTCTTCCTCTCTTGCTGCTGCTGCCTTGGCACAGTACCTGCTGTGAGTGTGTGAGGGAAGCTTGCACCGCTGCAGCTTGTGAACTCCTTCTTGTGAGTGGGAGAAGCTTGCACCTCTGCTGCCTGTGGTCTCCTTGTGAGTGTAAGAAGCTTGCACAGCTGCTGCCTGTCCGTATGAGAAGATTGCATTGTACATCTCTGTGCTGTGCCTGTTCTTTGTAAGGGACTCTTGCTCTGTTGCTGCTGCTGCCTTGGCACAGTACCTGCTGTGAGTGTGTGAGGGAAGCTTGCACCGCTGCTGCTTGTGAACTCCTTCTTGTGAGTGGGAGAAGCTTGCACCTCTGCTGCCTGTGGTCTCCTTGTGAGTGGGAGAAGCTTGCACAGCTGCTGCCTGTCAGTATGAGAAGATTGCATTGTACATCTCTGTGCTGTGCCTGTTCTTTGTAAGGGACTCTTGCTCTGTTGCTGCCTGCCTTGGCACAGTGCCTGCTGTGAGTGTGTGAGGGAAGCTTGCACCGCTGCTGCTTGTGAGTGGGAGAAGCTTGCACCTCTGCTGCCTGTGGTCTCCTTGTGAGTGTAAGAAGCTTGCACAGCTGCTGCCTGTGATGTCCTTGTGAGTGTGAGAAGCTTGCACCGCTGCTGCCTGTGAGTATGAGAAGATTGCATTGTACATCTCTGTGCTGTGCCTGTTCTTTGTAAGGGACTCTTGCTCTGTTGCTGCTGCTGCCTTGGCACAGTACCTGCTGTGAGTGTGTGAGGGAAGCTTGCACCGCTGCTGCTTGTGAACTCCTTCTTGTGAGTGGGAGAAGCTTGCACCTCTGCTGCCTGTGGTCTCCTTGTGAGTGTAAGAAGCTTGCACAGCTGCTGCCTTGTCAGTATGAGAAGATTGCATTGTACATCTCTGTGCTGTGCCTGTTCTTTGTAAGGGACTCTTGCTCTGTTGCTGCTGCTGCCTTGGCACAGTACCTGCTGTGAGTGTGTGAGGGAAGCTTGCACCGCTGCTGCTTGTGAACTCCTTCTTGTGAGTGGGAGAAGCTTGCACCTCTGCTGCCTGTGGTCTCCTTGTGAGTGGGAGAAGCTTGCACAGCTGCTGCCTGTCAGTATGAGAAGATTGCATTGTACATCTCTGTGCTGTGCCTGTTCTTTGTAAGGGACTCTTGCTCTGTTGCTGCCTGCCTTGGCACAGTACCTGCTGTGAGTGTGTGAGGGACGCTTGCACCGCTGCTGCTTGTGAACTCCTTCTTGTGAGTGGGAGAAGCTTGCACCTCTGCTGCCTGTGGTCTCCTTGTGAGTGTAAGAAGCTTGCACAGCTGATGCCTGTGATGTCCTTCTTGTGAGTGTGAGAAGTTTGCACCGCTGCTGCCTGTGAGTATGAGAAGATTGCGTTGTACATCTCTGTGCTGTGCCTGTTCTTTGTAAGGGACTCTTGCTCTGTTGCTGCTGCTGCCTTGGCACAGTACCTGCTGTGAGTGTGTGAGGGAAGCTTGCACCGCTGCTGCTTGTGATGTCCTTCTTGTGAGTGGGAGAAGCTTGCACCTCTGCTGCCTGTGGTCTCCTTGTGAGTGTAAGAAGCTTGCACAGCTGCTGCCTGTGATTTCCTTCTTGTGAGTGTGAGAAGCTTGCACCGCTGCTGCCTGTGAGTATTTGAAGATTGCATTGTACATCTCTGTGCTGTGCCTGTTCTTTGTAAGGGACTCTTGCTCTGTTGCTGCTGCTGCCTTGGCACAGTGCCTGCTGTGAGTGTGTGAGGGAAGCTTGCAAGCTTCTTACACTCACAAGAGACCACAGGCAGCAGAGGTGCAAGCTTCTCCCACTCACAAGAAGGAGTTCACAAGCAGCAGCGGTGCAAGCTTCCCTCACACACTCACAGCAGGTACTGTGCCAAGGCAGCAGCAGCAACAGAGCATATCTATGTATATCAAACGCATGCTTTTAATATCAATTCCAGTGGTGGGAGCTGAAAGGACGAGCAGGCTAGGAAGGCGATTTCACAGGCTTCTGTGAGCTCCCGGCTTCTGTGAACTCCCAGCCTGTCGTTTCCAGTGGTGGGGGCTGCAGTGAGGAGCAGGCACGGACAGACAATATCAGACGCCTCTGCGAGCCGGCATCTGGCAAAAGGCCAACACTTACACATGAAAGGAGGCAAAGGGATGCGCGCACGCTAAACTCACGGCAGACTGGTGAACGCGCCCAGACCATCTGGATTCCATTACCGCAGCACCCTGACAGCTATAATTGTTAATTTATTGCACTGCCGTGCGCGTAACCACTCAGGATATGGCGGAAGTGCTCAAGCAGAAAAACATATGGCCTATTATGCGCAGGCTACTAAAAATAGGGCACCGCGAGGACCAATTACCATTCACATCGCAAACTAAACGACTGAAAAAGCTCGCGCACTGAGGAATTTTTCCTGCAGGATTCAAAAGCCCTTAACAAAAGGAGCTTGGAGCTCCGCCTCCCCTGCTGACGCAGGGTTGACGTAGGCCGAGCCCTAAAAATGAACAGTATAACAATGGAGCTCTTAATCATGCACATTTCCTCGAAGAGGAAGAATCTCTACATCACATCAGCAAAAAAGACTTCATTGAGAAAAACAGGTTGTAAAGTCCGGGCCGAATACTAGATGGCAGGAGTGTGCATAGCTCGTGAATCTGTAGTACCACACGCCACGAATATATGCATACAAGATAAGTAACCTGCTCCTCCCTGCTGCCCGTAAGCCTGCCCCTACCTTTTTTTAGAATACCTAAATAAACTTTGCAATGTCATGCTCAATAGATTGGTACTATTGTGAATTGGATTCTAAGGTTATACTGCTGGGGATGATCCATTTGCTAGAGAGGGCATACTTTCATGTAACATCAGTACTCCTATTTTGGAGTTGTGAATCTGAAAAAGACCATGTCTACCCCTTACCCTCTTATTGTAAGTATTGTCTGTATGGGTTTTTAAAAATAAAACCTGAGATTCTCTTTGCTCCAGATTTGTATAAAGTGTCAAATAACCGAAATGTACCTTTTTCTCCAGTATTGGATCTTTCATTGATTCACAATCTTAAATCATTCCCAGTCGGTGAAGTGGGAGTCACACGGACCATAGAAAGAAGTAGTCCAAGGCCTACATAAAAGTTAATGTTAAAAGACATTCCCTTTAATAGCTTATTAATCATCATTAAAAGAGAACCAAAGTCCATCCAGTGAGCCAACATCACCCTTTAGAATCTTCACCGCAGAGGCTCCAGTTACTCAGATTTTCTACCCTGCGTTGTGTGCTGTGAGCGTCCCTGAGCTCTGCTCAGTTTTCTTTTGTTCGTTTACTTTGAAGGAGAATTCTCTTAAGGTCAGATTTATATTCACTTTTATCTAGACCTAGCCTACCTGACTATGTCAGAATAACCTAAAAAAGATTGGTCAAGGCCATGTGGGACCTATGGCAAAAAGAGATTGCACTCAGAGGATCCTCATAAGGAGTGCATTTACTTTCTCCATCCTGATAAAAAGTGAAAGACCAAAAAATGTGCCGCACTCAAAAAACTCTGAAAGACCAATAAAGATTATTGATCTGGCTACAGAAACTCAAGTCTAAAGAAAGTGTCCTCTCTGAGGAGGATAGTGACGAAAACTCTAAGAAAGAAAAATCCCATAAGAGGGTTAGGGCTTATGAAAGGGAACCTCACGGACCACCAAAAAAGATTCTGAAGAAGACCCAAAGTGGGTTATTGGGACATTCTAAGAAATCTGAGGAGCTTCCACAAACTTCCAAAAAGGGGAAATTCTCCTCAGAAAAGGTCTCTGAATTAAGTTTCTCACAAAAAGTCATAAAAATCCTTTCTGTTGGCGACAAAACTTTCTGCACCTAAATTCGAGTTTTTGTTGATAACACCATTGAGGACGACATTGCCTACAATCACCACCACTACTACGATGTCGACGTTCAGGACAGCAGCATCACGGATGATAATTACATTGTCGCCAGTGGCGTCAACTACAATAATAACACCTAGGTTGTTTTTGATGACTGCACCGTCAACTTAAAAGGTACTCAAAATATCTAAAACATCATCCGTGACACCGGCGGTGCTTAAGAGACTTGATGATATCATAGACGAGGTCAGTGACACCGTCACAGTTGAATACAACGACTAAAGCCCCATCGATGGAGACACCGCTGATGATGGCAACGCCGATGAATGCCCCATTGACTACAACGCCAATGAGCGCCCTGTCGACAAAGACACCTTCATTACAGATCTTGTCGACGATATCAACAATATCACGGTCTGCGAAGGTGCCACTTACACCTCTGATTCCTGACTCAATAATTTTGCTTAAGGGAATTCTCCCACATATACAATTCTTCCTACCCATACATCACCTAGTAAAGTTTCACCTTTCCCCCCTGCGCATTTACTTGATGCCGATTCAGAGGATGACAGTCCCTTTGGGGTAGCACATAGTCCCTCTGAGCTCAATGTAAAGTTCCAGGAAGATAATGAAGAGGATCAACTTTATGGGAACAAATTTCATGCAGCTGACCAACTGAAACAATATGTGGATGAAGACTCCAGTTATGGTCAGCAACAATAACCGGAGCAGTCAGTACAAATGCCTTTGGAGTTAGTCAGCAGTCTTCAGAATATGATTTAGGACTATTACGAACCATTCCCAGTTCCAGCAACATCTGATCCTCTCCAACAACTACCGACACCCATCCAGTCCCCACACATTCAGACACTGGTCACTCGACCACGTATTTTGCCAAAACCGATGATCTACCTACACTAGCAAGTACATTGGCGCATCCAACTTCCTCATACAAGGATAGAGAAATCAAGGATTCAGCTTCAATACCCAATGAGTGGGATGACTATTTAATCCCAACACCATCCCATCCTGTGCCACCACTGGGTGAGATTGGTTGCTTCCACAACCTCCTGGAGAGGGCAGCAAAACGATTTCAGCTTCCTCTTACCACCAAGCAGTTTGATTGCCTCCTCTTTGATTTTAAGGAGCCCATGAAAAAATCTGTAAAGGCCATCTTATTGTAGAAGTTGCGAGGAAACAAGGGAACCCAAATAAAGTCAACCTGGGGAGTTTAAGCTATTATAAAGAACAGTGGTCCCTAGAGCAAAAATTGGGAACATGGAAAAAATATAGACCCAGTCAGTACTATATTTGTTAAACTTGTCCAGCCGGACAGAGGTCCAATATTTAATATTTTTGAATCCAGTAAAATCAATACGAACAAAAATTCCAAAGT
Organism: Lissotriton helveticus; assembly: GCF_964261635.1. NCBI lineage: Eukaryota > Metazoa > Chordata > Amphibia > Caudata > Salamandridae > Lissotriton > Lissotriton helveticus. The sequence continues at coordinate 1,062,608,046 of NC_136068.1, read as the reverse complement.
GGGACGCAAGCCTGCATCCTACTAAAACAAAAAGGACAAACTATGGAGAACACAAAAAGGCTCAGGCAAAGCTGTAGGTTTGTTATACACAGAATTTCCAATGTGACAAACAAATTGCATGGGAGCACCTTTACACATTTAAATAGCAATTCGGAGCAGTGCATAAGGTGATTAGGGTGTCGACAGCGTTTCGATCCATATAAACATTAAAGGATCATCATCAGGACATTTAAGATAAGCATGCCTGTGTACAATTGCCTGTAATAAGCGTTATCAAGTCTTGCGTAGATAGAGGTAGATGTGAGGCTGGAGGCATAGTTGGCAATTTGATCAAGCCGACGTTTGTGAGGAAACCAGACCACTTAGGGCGTCAGAGGTGATAGCGCAGTGTTGACCCATCCAGTGATGGGAAGGGAAACGATCAATGCCGTTTATTTCTTAAATAGAGCGGGAGCCGCAGCACCCACTACCAATTCAAAGTCCTCCCCTTCAGACTAAAATGGGTTCTCCGTATCTTCACCAAGTGTCTGGCTCCCGTTGCAGCTCATCCGAGACAAGGAGTGAAGGTATTCTCATCCCTGACCGACTGGTTAATAAAGGCTGTACAAAAGGGGGTGGTGATGGACGGAGCATCTGAATCAATCAAACACTCACACCCAGTCAAAAGATCTTGGTTTAATCCATCACCGTTCTTTAGCCCACTCTGCCACCCCAGTTCAGACATGGCTATATGCAAATCAGTCTGTCCCTGTGCCTCATGGGAACAGTCCAGCCCGAACTGCCAAGCCATGCCTTCCCTGGACAGGAAACAAGCTTCCGAGGTCCGGTTTCTGGCATTCCAGCCGTCTTCAGCTTGAATCCTGTGGCAAAGTGAGCAAGGGACTCACGTCTGAGCATACCCTGCCACACTTATGGCGGCCAAAAGCGGTACAAAAGGGGGTGGTGATGGACGGAGCATCTGAATCAATCAAACACTCACACCCAGTCAACTGATCTGGGTTTAATCCATCACCGTTCTTTAGCCCACTCTGCCACCCCAGTTCAGACATGGCCATATGCAAATCAGTCTGACCATGTGCCTCATGGGAACAGTCCAGCCCGAACTGCCAAGCCTAGTCTTCCCTGGACCGGAAACAAGCTTCCGAGGACCGGTTTCTGGCATTCCCTTGCTCACTTTGCCACTGGAGTCAAGCAAGCCCGGCTGAAGACGGCTGTAATGCCAGAAACCGGTCCTGGGAAGCTTGATTCCGGTCCAGGGAAGACATGGCTTGGCAGTTCAGGCTGGACTGTTCCCATGAGGCACAGGGTCAGAGTGATTTGCATATAGCCATGTCTGAACTGGGGTGGCGGAGTGAGCTAAAGAACGGTGATGGATTAATCCCAGATCAGTTGACTGGGGGTGAGTGTTTGTATTGTCAACGCTCCGTCCATCACCACCTTTTGTTTTTCTTTGTTCGCCCTAAGTTGGCAGGGTATGCTCAGACGTGAGTCCCTTGCTCACTTTGCCACTGGAGTCAAGCAAGCCCAGCTGAAGACGGCTGTAATGCCAGAAACCGGTCCTGGGAAGCATGATTCCGGTCTGGGGGTGAGTGTTTGTATTGTCAACGCTCCGTCCATCACCACCTTTGGTTTTTCCTGGTTAATAAAGGCTGTCACGTCTCAGCAGGCCACAACAGATACATCAATCTGCCTCTCAATTTTCAAAAAAAACTGTGTCTCAAAGTCCATAAGTAAAAATAATATCTACCAACAACAACATTGACTTTTCTGGGAGCAATTCTAGATACCAACAAGGTAAAGGCATTCGGCTCGCAAGAAAGACAGACGAGGATTCAACAACTTGCTCAACGGCTAAGCAAAAGGAAGTCAGTTTCAGTTCAACTGTACAAGTCACTCCTAGGAATGCTATCCTCTTACATTCCATCAATCCAATTGCGGCCTGCACGTACAACCCTTTCAGGAGGAGCCAGACAAGCAATGGGTTCAAGTTGAAGGGTCGTTCAACGTCATTTGGATTAACCCTACCATGGTAGCATCCATGCAATGGTGGGTCAGAGTGGAAACATTATCAAGGTGCTAACATTCCTAGCACACATGTCAGACTTTGTCATAACATTTCTTTGGAGGGATGGAGCACTCCTCTTCAGTATTTGACAATCAGTGGGCAATGGAGCAACTTCGAAAGAAGATGCACATAAACTGGCTGGAGCTCAAGGCCATAGCACTGGCCCTAATATCTTTCGTTCCTAGAATAGCACACTCATCCATGCTAATCTGCATGGACCATACCACCTTCATGCATTACATGAACTGGGAGGAACAAGTTCATCAGCTCTGTCACAGCAGCTGCAAGAAATTTGGACGTGGGCCCTGCACAACTAGAAAGCACTGAAGGCAGAACACATACCCAGAGCAACCAATGTCTTAGCGGATACATTAAGCACAAAGACTACCCGTTGCCACAAGTGGGCACTAAATCAGCAGATTCTAGAAAACATCTTCCTTTGCTTACTGGGGCAAACCAAATCTGGATCTGTTTATGACCAAGAGCAACCGCAAATGCCAGTACTACGGAAGCTGGCAGGAGGGTTCGTGAGGAAATCTGTTTTGATCAGATGGTCAAAGATCTTTACGTACGCCCCACCCCCTTCTCCCCCCCCACCCGATCCAATTAATCCTGATGATTCGCAGGAACCTCGAGCAGGATCCCTGCTGAGTAATCCTGATTATTCCCAGATGGCCCAGACAGTTCTGGTTCATTGAAATCCCGCTTCTTTCAGAACAGGCCCCCATTATACTGAGCCCGTTGATGACTAAGAACAAAGGCCAGGTACGTCATCCCAATATGAAATCCCTACACATGTGACCATGGCTTCTGCATTTAGTGATTTAGCGTGGTTAAATATTCCGGAGGACTGCATAGAGATCCTCACAAAGACCAGGGCTGACACCATCAATAAGACACATAAGCTCAAGTGGAAGCATTTCTGTCTTTGGTGCCAGGGAATTTGTGTCCATCCTATCTCCTCCAAAGCAAATTCTACCATATCTTCTTCAATTGGCAAAATCCGGTCTAGCTCACCCATCAATTAAAGTACATCTAGCAGCAATATCCCGATTTAAGATCTAATAAGCTACCTTCTCTATGGTCGGCTCGAGTAATCAAACAATTTCTCAAGGGACTTTTCAGGGTGTTTCCTCTGGTAAAGAAACCTCCTCCTGACTGGCATCTAAATGTAGTACTTGGACAATTGAATAGACTCACTAGACAGACTTAAAATATCTCTCATGGAAAGCAGCGCTGCTGCTGGAACTAACATCAGCAAGAGTTAGTGACATTCAAGCATTTACAATCCAGGAACCATTCATGCATTTCAAACAAGACCATGTTCTATTAATAACGAATCCAAAGACCATACCGATAGTTCCTTCGGATTTCCATCTTAATGAACCCATAATATTAAGGACTTTCTTTCCCAACTCACAGACTATGGCAGAAAGGTCACTACATGCATGACACATTAAAAGATGTATTAAATTCTACTTCCACAGAACTAAACCATGGACCAATTGTTGTGGCTTATGGAAATCTATGAAAAGGTTCCCAGTTTCGAAGTAAAGCATAGCAAGATGGATCGCAGCACCTATCCAAGGCTGTCACAGACAAGCAGGAAAAGCCTAAACACAGTTATGACCCATTCTACCAGAGCTGCTTCTACTACCACAGGTCTCTTTGCGGGTGAGCCTATTCAGCAAATATGCCGAGCAGCAACACGGTCCAGCATGTGAAAAGTTGGCCTGGCATATGCTGTCCACTATTCTAGTGGGCACCTTGCACCAGTGCAAATGACCCTTCTTGATGTTAGATTTAAAGACAACCTATATAGAAAGCTATCCTAGTGGTAGCTGTGGAGAGCAGCCTTCAGGCTAAGTCTTGAAAGAATGTAAGGCAGCTTGTTTTACCGGTCTATAATCTCGTGAATGACCAAATGAAAGGAGAACTACACCAGATATATCTATATATATATATATATATATATATATATATATATATATATATATATATATATATATATATATATATATATATATATATATATATATATGTATATATATATATATTTTCAAAAGCAAACGTCCCTTGTTGGAGAAGGAGCGGCAATGCAATCGCTCGCTCACCAGAAAATGAATAATACAAAACCTAATGACGCTGGTCCTGATCTGATAATAAATCTATCCGATTATACTTTAACAACAACTGAAAAGAACTTACTCAACAAAGGCTTGACATTTAGCCCGGAAAAACATCATGATAGTGTTGAAACCAAAATAGATATGTACAAGTATGTCCGGAAGTTAAAGTTGAAAAAATTCTTTGCCAAATCAACAAAAAAAACAGAAAAAGCTCCAAATAATAATGCCAGTCAGGAACAGAAAGGATATACTGTTTCAGACATTCCAGCACTAAAGGTAGCTTATGATCTGGCACATGAAGATAACGACACAACAACAACGGAGACACAAGTACTGAGAGAAATGGAAATCCCACTCAACGCACACCCAAAAACAACTTTTAAAAATCAATCAAAATTCTGTCCAACATTACACCCTGGTAACAGGATAGACACGTTTCAAGATCCGATCAACACAGAACTAGACAACATGAAAAATACCAATAACCAACAAAGAGAAAACCTCTCTTGGGGAGAACGTCAAGCATTAGAGTTCTTATAAGAGAACCTAAAGATTGAAATCAAACCGGCTGACAAAGGCGGAAATATAGTGATTCTCAACAAATCAGACTACATAGAAGAAGCATATCGACAACTTTATGAAGTGAATAACTATACAAAACTGACAGACAATCCTATGGCAAAAATGATTGTAATAATACATCAACAAATAAAACATTGGCAATCAAAGGGCTTACTTAATCAAGAAGAAACAAACTTTCTAACAGTCCACAATCCAACCATACCAACTATTTACTTTCTACCGAAAGTTCATAAGACTCTGCATAAACCACCGGCTCGGCCAATAATATCAAGCTGTGGATCGCTGTACGATAATATTGCTTCATATGTGGATTATTTCCTAGCCCCAATTGTACCCACCCTCAATTCCTTTATTAAGGACACTGGAGACTTTTTGCGCATCATCATGGAAACTGAATGGCAACCTACGTATTTACTAGCCACAATTGATGTGGTATCACTTCACACATCTATTGAACATACACTGGGCTTACAAGCAGTCGCATACTTTCTCAAACAAAGACCAATTGGGGAACTCAATCATTCAGCTATGCTTTTGGACATGATACAGACGTGTCTAACAAATAATGTGTTCCTTTTCAACAATGAGATATACTCTCAGAATCGTGGAACTGCTATGGGAGTTTCCTTCTCTCCAAGCTATGCTAATCTCACCATGGGATGGTGGGAGAAACACATAGCTTGGAGAGAGGAAAACGATCCATATACCACCAAAGTGGTCTTATGGTTGAGGTTCATTGACGACCTCTTCCTTTTATGGAAGGGCACAAGGGAAGAGCTGCTTCAGTATATTTTGATTCTGAATACTAACAACATAGGTTTGCAATTCACATTCAACATCCAAGAAAAGGAAATTGACTTTCTTGATACCAAGGTATATGTAAAAGATAACAAAATACATACGACCCTTTTTCGAAAAAAGACTTCCACTAACAGCATTCTTCACGGGACCAGTTTCCACCCTATGTCTTTAAAACAAAATGTCCCCTACGGGGAATTTCTACGTATGAAACGAAATTGCTCTGAACCTATTGAAATGGAAGCAAAATTTGTAGAAACAGCACAACGATTCTCACAAAGAGGATACAGTATGAAAACCATCAAACTAGGAGAGAAAAGAGCAAGAAAAAAGACAAGAATGGAAACATTGATTAACAAAAAGAAAGATTCAACAAAAGACACAGATGACAAACCACGCCTCATACTGACATATTCCAAGGAAAGTGTACAAATTCGAAAAATGGTTACCAAACACTGGGGTGTGATAAAAAAAGATCCGGACATTGGCAACATTATTGGAGATGCACCGCTGATTTCTTTCAGAAAAGCACCATCTCTTAGAGACACCCTAGTCAATAGCCATTTCGTGAACAAAAAAGAAGAAACTTGGCTACAGAAAAGGCAAAAAGGATTCACTAAATGCATATCGTGCAAAGCGTGTAAAATCGGAAAAAACTTAAAATCTTTGACTGATCCTAAAGGCCAACCATTCGAAATAAAACACAAAATAACATGTGAATCACATTACGTTGTGTATCTACTTGAGTGTGACTGTGGCAAACGATATATAGGTTCTACCATATGTGCTCTCAAAAAACGGATGTTGGAGCACATCAGAGCCATACAAAACAAAGATCAAGCATATTTATTTATTTATTTATTCATTTATTTATTTATTCAGAGTTTTATATAGCGCGAACAAGATCTTTACAGATATCAGAGCGCTTCACAGAAAACAGGGGGTGACGGTAGCATGAGGGCGACATAATATTGGGTGCAATATAAACTTCAGTAGCATGATGGGATAGCAGTCGTGTTCTAAATTGAATGTCAGTAAACAATCAGATAAGCGAAAATAAAAGACGATACTGAGTCTTACATACAACAACGATAAAAATCAGGAGAACTTATGCTATAAGTATCTAAAAGTTACAGGGAGCAAGGGGAAGGGGCCTCGATATACAGTAGGCTAATCTGAATAGTCTAATAATAGATATTTAGTGAGTAGCATAAAAGGATCGACTGACCATCATATAGTTGTGTCAACCAAAAGGAATAAACAAATCTAGATCATGCAAAATATGACATTAGACAAACATGAAACCAGTACTACCCAAGTGGCACGAAAGTCATTGTTGAACAGACATTAAAGTTCAGGTGAGCTTAGCCATTAGGATGGCTTTCACCTCTTTCTTAAAGAAGGCCGTGGAGGAGATAAGCCTGGTTTCGGGAGGGAGTGCGTTCCAGATCCTCGGCGCCATTCCTGACAAGGAGCGTTTGTATGTTTTTTCCTCCCGGAATCTGCGAGGTTTCAAGAGTAAGTTTTTTGAACTTCTATTGGATCTCGACCCTCCTGATATAGTTAGCTTTTGAGTGAGGTAGTTAGGTGCATTGTGGTGTACAGCCGCGTGTGTCATCAAAGCAATTTTCAGTTGTATCCTGGCTTCAAGGGGCAGCCATTTCAGAGATTTCAAGTCAGGGGTTATATGAGAGTGTTTTCTTGAGCCCGTAATGAGTCGCGCGGCCGCGTTCAAGGAGGCTCTTAGGGGTGCAGTTGTTGCTAAAGGGAGACCACTGAGGGTCGCAATTCCATATTCAATGCGGGGGATGACTAGGGCTTGAACTGCATTTTGGAAGTCTTTGGCTGGGAGGAAGGGTTTCAACTTTCTCAATGTGTTGATTTGGAAATTAGCTCCTTTCGTAGCTCTGCTAATGTGCTGTTGCATGTTGAGCTTTGCGTCAAGTGTGATACCTAAGGATTTCGCGGAGTCCACGATGGTGGGCCGGACATTGAACGCTGTTAAGTGGTTGAGCCAAAGTTGGATGGTGGTAGATTTCGCAGGGGGTGCTATCAAAAGGAACTCAGTTTTCAGAGCATTTAGTTTGAGGTGGTTGTCGGCCAACCACGATTGGGTCTTTGTGAGAGTGTAGTTCAGGAGTTTGATATCGTCCGGGGATTGTACCTTTAGGTAGAATTGGGTGTCATCGGCATACATATAGAAGTGTACATTGGATGCTTGGAGCAAGGAGGCAAGTGGTTCCATGATAAGGTTGAACAGTGTGGGTGAAAGGGAGGATCCTTGTGGAACGCCTAAGTCGACCGGCACAGGCGAGGACAACATATTGTTGATCTTGAACTTCTGAGACCGGTTATGTAGGAAGGAAGTGAACCATTTGAGAACAGTCCCGGATAAACCCATTCTAGTGTTTAGCAGCTCAAGGAGGTTCTCATGTTTGACCGTGTCAAAAGCTGAGGAAAGGTTGAGGAGGCATGAATCATTGCGATCAAGGATTTGGAGGGCGTCATCAATTATGTGAGTCATGGCCGTTTCCGTGCTGTGTTTCGCTCGGAAGCCTGATTGATGGGTGTTGAGGAGATCAAACTTGTCAATGTGTTTTGTTAGTTGAAGCTGTACACATTTTTCCAGCAGTTTGGCCAAGGTGGGGATGTTTGTGATGGGACTGTAATTGTTTAGGTCAGACGGGTCAGCTGTGGGTTTCTTGAGTATGGGAGTGACTTGCCCCACCTTGAGTGAGTCAGGGATGAGACCTTGTTGAAGGGAGCTGTTAATGATTTTAGTCCAGAGTGGGAGGAGCATGGTGGTGAAGTCTTTTACCGCGTTAGCAGGCAGGGGGTCTGTGAGGTGATTAGAGGGCTTCAGGGTACCGAGCAGTTTGAGTATTGCATCTTCTGAGTAGATGTCAAAGGAAGCCCACGATGCGCTGTTTTTTGGCTGAGCGTTAGACATTCTGATGTGCACAGGGTGTTGGCTTACATCATTGAGGAGATCATTTCTTATGTTGTCGGTCTTTAGCTTGAAGAAGGTGGAAAAGTCTTCACTGTGTGGGATATCACTTGTTGGGTTGTTTGGTTGTAAGGGTTGCGGCTTTGTTTGACTTTTGACTAGTTCGAACAATTTTCTTGGTCGGTTTTTCGCTTGGTCAAGCTGGAGGCGAAAGAAGACAGATTTCGCACGCTTAATTTTCCTAGAGTAGGCATTTCTCTTGTTCTTAAGCTTTTTGCGATGTAGTGATGAGGGATCAGATCTCCAAGTGCGCTCTGCCGATCGCATAGCTCGCCTGTCTTCGTTGAGTCTGCCGTCATACCAGGGGTTCGAACTCTTGGTGGAGACTCTCTTTAGTTGCAGTGGGGCGGCTTTGTTGATTATAGAGGTCATGGAGTCGAGGTAGAGGTCTGTCAAAGTTTGAGCATCAGAGACGCCAGCAGGGGGAAGGAGGAGCCTGTACGTGTGGGGCGGTAGGGAGTTAGGGTTGAGATTCTTCATGTCCCTTTTCCAGATCTTGCATTTGGTGGGTTGAGCCGGTGAGGGTTTGATTTTTTCATTGATAAAGAAGGTGATGATGTGGTGATCTGACCAATCACAGGGTTGGATTGACCCCAGTTGGGTAGAGTCCTCTTTGGCGATGATAAGATCGAGTATCGCACCTTTATCATGTGTTGGACTGTTGCATATTTGGGTGAGGTCAAGCGCATTAAGGAAAGATTTGAGACTATTCACCACTGTGTCTTTCTGATCGTTCCAGTGGAGATTAAAGTCACCTAGATAGATTTGAGTGATCTGCCGACCGGCATTGGAAGTAATAGTGTCCATGAGTTGTTGAGAGAAGATGAGGTTATCCCCCGGCGGGTGATAGATGAGGTGTAGAGCACATGCTGGTTTGCCCTCACTGGAGATGTCGAGGCAGAAGAGTTCACAGGAGGTGAGGGAGGGGGAGGTGACTTTGGTGACGGTTAGATTGCTCCTGAAAATGCATGCTATTCCCCCGCCCGTCTTGACGGTCCTATCGAGTCTGATGATGTGGTAATTGTAAGAGGAGGAAATCGCTTACAAAAATTGAGACGGTTGGATTCAAAGTTGATAATAAGATTCAAGACCAAGATCCCGATCGGTCTGAATGGGGACGAAGAACTGCATGTACATTTATGAACATTTTCATACACCAAAAGGAAAGAGATTATAATGACAAAGAAGAGACAAATCTTCATAATACACTTTCTGGATATATAAGTATAAGATACTAGAGAAGATGGGAAAATAAATCAAGCGAATATAAGGAATAATCTCTTTTTTGCTTTCACCTCGCACCTTTGACTGCTCTAGGGAGTACATTTTGCAGAGAATAAGTAATGAACTATGGGTCAATATTGAAGAAATGAATGAAATATTTACGTTTGAATTTTGGACTGCCTGCAAATTGTAATTTGACATGTGTATTTTATTATCGATTTTCTTTATCAATACATCAGCCACAAAAATGACAAACAGTCATAAGCACTCAGCTATTAACAATGTATAGATATATATACCCAATTTAAAAGATTGAAACAAAATAGTTTTCAAAGTGGGGCACTCAGCCCATCACTACAATCGCTACTCATGCTCTCATAATGCTAACGGTTGATAACAACCAGTGGCTGGATAACATGTAGATAAGAAATTGATATAAGATTGTATTGTAATCATGTAACAAACTACCCCCCCCCCACAATGCATCCTAACTGCCAAAGTGGGAAGGAGGGTATAAATAATAGAAAGTAAAAACGGACTTGTTACTACCGTGAACAAGAACATTTACTGTTCGAAACGCGTAGGTGAAGGAAGTTTTACAGAACTGGATTAAATTGCTTTAATCATCCGAGAAGAGTGCGGTGTTTTCTTTGAATTACAAATATATATATATATATATATATATATTATATATATTTTATATATATATATATAATATGTATGTATTCAAATGAGCACAATATATGATTAGCCCTAGGAGCGTAAATAAATAAAATTGTAAATTGATACTTGTATAGCGCACTACTCACCCGCAAGGGTCTCAAGGCGCTTGTACGAATACCGCTGTGGAACCCATCCTGGCTTTCCCTGTGAGGTGTCCACTCCTGGGCACCCCCAAGGTGGAGGCCAGGCATCCTTAGCGTTGTGGGGGCCGTTGTGGAGATTAAGCAAGCTATTGCCCGGAGTTGCAGAGTGGGACTCCATAATTGGAATAGGCACCGAGGCAAGAATGATCAGGTCCGTGGAATTTTGAGCCCAAGACCCACCGAGGTAGGGAATTGAACCCTGGTGCCGGGCTAGACCTCTGCATCAGGGTCTACCGCTCTAACCATTGAGCCACACTTCTCCACCATTGAGCCACACTTCTCCAGCGTCAAAACCATAATAGACATAGAGACAATGCCTAAGGTCTATAGAACCGCTGGGGCAACCAGGAACCACCCAAGGTAGTGATGCAGGAGACCCACGGGGGACCCGTGCAGTGTCTAAACACAGCCGCAAATCACCATTGATTTCTATGGAGAAAGTTGCAATTAGAATTTTAAAGATTAGGGACACTTAGTACTGGACTAGGAGCAAACTCCTTAAGAACTGGTGCTCAGGGCTTGGACTACACTTAGCCCAATGCACTACTTCGGGAAAACTCGGGAAGTCGATGCACTAGCAAATGGGCACAGTGTCCAGGAGTTCCAGTTCCACGTCACTCGTGAGGGCTGCGGGTCTCAGCTTTGCTGTGATCTCGTGTCGGCCTCTGATGAGTCTGATCGTGTCCTGTGCCGCAAATCAGTCTGGATCCCGCGGGAGCCTTGGAAATGCAGACTGGCAAGATGCTTCTTTGGTGCCTGTTTGAACAGGGGAGTCACTCCTTGACCTCAAGGGAGATTCTTCCGTCTTCTAGTCGAAATAGAATGTCGAAGTTCCAGGATATATGTTGTAGAGTTCCGTCCAGGTATAATCTAAAGTCCTAAGGACTGGGTTCCTATACTTATACTAAGTTTAGGGGTTGGACTTACTCTAGGGTCCCACCTATGGGAGGACCCGGGGTGGGGGTGGTTACACCCCTTGCCCTTAGTCCAGTTTCGCGCCAGAGCAGGGCTGAGTGCCCCTGCAACCAGTTTCAACTATAATATGCACAGGGACGCCAAGTGTGCCCCCAGCACTGTCTGAAAAGCATTCCATTCTATGAATGCACCCACCCATCCCCAATACACTAAAGCCTGTCTGGGAGGTGGTTACACCTCCATGTGACTGGAAACCTATGTTCGAGGCATGTGGGCTGCTAAATTCATATCTTAGCATTAGATCGCCGCCTAGTGTTGGGCTCGGATGATTGCACATTGTTGTCCTGGAAGAGTCTTCGAAGTATCCTGAGATAGGTGGCTCCTCCCCTGGACTACAGTGCGCATGGGCATCGGCTCCATCCCCAGATTGTTTTTTTCCGCCATTGGGTTCGGATGTGGTCTCGACGTCTTACTGTCGGAACCAAGAAAAACTAACTTTTAGCGGCCAAAAGGCCTCGATTTTCTTGCGTCGGTATTGTCTGCGCACGGTCTCGAGTCTTCCGTCTCTTGGAGCCGGAATAAGCGGAGTTTTCTTCGCTCTCGGAACTTTGAGGCCTTCTCATCGCGACACGACTGCAAGCCTTTTCGGACATGGAGCGGAGCCCGTTTAAGTACTGCCCGCTCTGTGGGTCCAAGTACCCACACATCGATCTACACCCCGTGTGTAACAAATGCCTTTCGCCTGACCACGACGACGGCAAGTGCAAGTTGTGTGCACAGTTCCGCTCAAAGAAGACTCTCAAGCTTCGGCGCGCGATGCGCATGGAAGCTAAACAAGCGGCCCCGGATCCGGAGAACATCTTCGGCGACCAAGACGAAGAGGACCAGGGTCATCATCTCCAAATCTCCCCACCCGAGACGGAGGTCGAGGCGGATCCGGGAGACGACGACGGAGTCGCGGGTCAAGGCCTTGAATACGTCGACGAGGTAGGAGACGACGATGAGATTTATGGGGCCGCGGCGGATAGCTCAGCGGACGAGCTCTGCCCCGAAGGTTACGAGGATACCGACCGGGACACGGGATCGCCTGTCGGCCTTACCCAAGACCCGTTGCCGCAAGCCACAGCCCCGCCTTCGGGCCCGGCCACGGACTTACTTGCTGGGCAGACTGTTTCGAAACCGAAACCGAAACCATCGGGATCGACAACACCTAAAATGGCCGACCCGAAAACGAAACCGAAAGTTAAGGACTCGAGTGTCCCTAAGATGGCTGCCGTGCCGGTGAAACCGACGGTGCCCGCTACCCCATCGACTCCGTCGACCTCCGGTCCGCAGAAGTCGAAGAAGTCCGTCGATTCCGATGCTGCGAAATCGAAACCGACGCCAGAGGAGGGGTCCTCCAAGAAAGATGGTCGGCACGGGACAGCGGCTACGACGCCGTCAAAACCCGCCAAAGTCGGCTCCAAGGAGGCTACGCCGGCACACGGAAAGAAGTCTGTGCCCCGAACGCAGGAATCGGAGGCGGTAAAGACAGGATCCGCGCCCAAAACGCACAAGGCCCACAAGGACGTCGGATCCGAGGGGAAAATCAGACCATCCTCGTCAGCGCCGACGCAAACTGTGAGTGTGCCGTCCCCCATAGCCGAATCACTGAAAAGAATCAGGGAGAAGGCCTTTGCCCCGTCGGCTCCGATACCATCAACGCAGCCGCGAAAAGACACTCCAGAGAAGCCGTCTGGGAAACTTCTCTTTATTTTGCCGCCGAAGGAGGCGCCAAAAGCATTTTCAACCAAATCGGCACCGAAACAGGTGATTTCTTCACCGACTGGCCCACTTCCACGTCAGGTACTCGAATCCGAGGACGATTCGGAGCATTTCATCGACGCTGACACAGGCAAACTGACCCTCTATAAGAGGAAAATCACTTCGGAGCCAGTGGACCCCTATGTCATCCCACTAAAGAAGAAGACGGTGCCCCTTGACGCCTCAGGCCTCACGGAACCAATCCAGCCTCCTCCGAGACGGAGCCCTACTCCCTCCCCAGAACACTCTGCGGGTGAGGGGTATGATGAGGACGAGCAGTACAATTTCCCAATCAATGAACCTGATGTGCAACCGGATTCATATGATGACACTGGTGACCAGAACACCCAAGGTGCGGGGCAGGACCCGCAGCCTTTTAATGCACGGGCATCCCCGACTGAGGATTCAGCAGGTTTTCATGCACTACTCGAAAGGGCGGCAGCCAATCACGATGTGGACATGCATGCCGACCCTGTTGAGGAAGACTTCCTTTTCGACACTTTTTCAGTCTCTGAAAGGACAGTAAAGACACTGCCTATGCTTAAAGGAGTCCTCAAGCATGCTGGGGACATATTTAAGGAGCCTACGAGAGCGAGAGTGGTCAACCCTCGCATTGAAAAAAAGTACAGACCTGCACCTGCAGACCCCGCATACATTCGGGGACAATTGCCACTGGACTCTCTTGTGGTCGCCAATGCCAGGAAACGTGCCAACTCCCAGACTACGGGTGAAGCTCCTCCCCCGGATAAGGAATCCAAAGTGCTAGAGGCAGGGGGCAAAAGAGTAGCTGCACAGGCATCAAACTTTTGGCGCATCGCCAATACACAGGCGCTCTTGGCGCGTTATGATAGGGCGCACTACGACACCCTAGAACAGATTGTACAACACCTGCCTCCACAGTTCCAAGAGGGCACCAAACTGCTTATTGAGGAAGGGAAGCTAATCTCAAACGCAGCCATCAAGTGTGCACTTGACGCTGCGGACACAGCTGCTAGAGCTATCAACACTAGCGTTATGCTGAGACGACAAGCGTGGCTCCGCATCTCAGGGTTTAAACCGGATATTCAGACAACAATTCTTAATCAGCCAGTCAATCCTGATAGTCTGTTTGGTCCGGATGTTGACACCACCCTAGAGAAAATAAAGAAAGACACAGAAACTGCTAAGTCTATGGGGGCCCTACAGTCACAACAGTTTCGTGGCAGCAATTTTCGTCGCTCAGGTGCACGTGGAGTCACCAGAGGACAAATGGGTCAACAATCCCAGTTCGCAAAAGGTGGGGCACAATCCTCGTTCACTAAACAGAACAAGGGAGGTTACAGGAATAACAGCAACAGAGGTCGCGGCAGAGGAAACAACAGCTCCCGCACCTCTACTCCAAGCAAACAGTGACTCTCTGTCACTGCCCCCCGACCACCTAACACCTGTCGGGGGGAGACTGCAGCAGTTCCTGCCCGTCTGGAGAAACATCACCACAGACAGGTGGGTGCGACAACTAGTCCAGTATGGTTATTGCCTAGAGTTGAAGTCCACTCCACCCAACATCCCGCCAAGGCAACGGCCTATGTCCGCAGAGCACTTGCTCTTATTGCAGCAGGAAGTAGTGGTGATGCTGCAAAAGGGAGCAATCGAGCTCGTGCCGGTGGGGGAGGAAGGCACGGGGGTATATTCCCTGTACTTCCTTATTCCAAAGAAGGACGGATCTCTCAGGCCCATTCTAGATCTACGTCCCCTCAACCTGTACATACTATCAGAACATTTCCACATGCTTACACTGCAACAGATTCTTCCCTTGCTAAACCAGGGAGACTTCTTAGCAACCTTAGATCTCAAGGATGCTTATTTCCACATTCCACTACACCCGTCACACAGGAAATACCTCAGGTTCACTATTCAAGGCAGGCACTACCAGTTCAAAGTCCTACCCTTCGGAGTCACAACAGCCCCGAGGGTGTTCACCAAGTGTCTGGCGACAGTAGCGGCGCACCTCAGGAGGCAGAACATCCATGTCTACCCCTACCTAGACGACTGGCTCGTGCAAGCCAAGTCAGAGCAACAGTGCGCCGCAGACATGTCGACTACAATTCACCTTCTTCACGATCTGGGTTTCTCCCTGAACTACCCAAAATCGCATCTTCAGCCGGCGCATATCCGGCAGTTCCTAGGTGCAACGATCAACACCCTGACGGCCATGGCTCAGCCAAACCAAGTCAGGATAGACAGCATGCAGGCTCTGATCCAAAAGTTCAGGCCGCAACACTCGCTTCCAGCGAGAGTGTTCATGCAATTGATAGGCATGATGGCCTCCTGCATCTTCATAGTCCCTCACGCACGGCTACATATGCGCCCGCTCCAGGAGTGCTTAGCGAATCAGTGGACACAGGCTCGTGGGCAATTGACAGACCTAGTGTTGGTTACCAGTCGGGCATACGACTCTCTGCATTGGTGGACTCCACACAACCTTTGCAAGGGCCGACTGTTCCAAGAGCCCGTGCCGCAGATTGTCCTGACAACGGACGCATCTCTCCAGGGATGGGGAGCTCATGTGCTCACTTACACAGTGCAGGGACTATGGACGACGCAGCAACAAAAGATGCACATCAACTATCTGGAACTGATGGCAATCTTCATGGCGCTCAAGTCCTTCATTGTACATCTGTGCAACAAAGTCGTGCTAGTCCGGACGGACAACATGACCGCGATGTACTACATTCAAAAGCAGGGAGGCACCCACTCGCCACAGCTGTCTCATCTGGCTCAGAGCATGTGGAAGTGGGCCATTCTGAGGAACATTTTCCTCATGGCAGAACACCTCCCAGGAAAGGACAATCAGAGGGCGGATCTGCTCAGCAGATACAGCCATCAAATGCACGAGTGGGAGATACACCCATCTGTTCTCCACCCGTACTTCCAGCAGTGGGGTCATCCGGAGATAGACCTGTTTGCCACAGCAGAGAACGCAAAATGCCAACTCTTTGCCGCCAGGTTCCCTCACCCACAGTCGCAGGGGAATGCGATATGGATGAACTGGTCAGGCAAATTTGCGTACGCTTTTCCGCCAGCCCCTCTAATACCGCTGGTCGCAAGAAAGCTAAGGCAGCACGAGATGACTCTCATCCTGGTTGCTCCAACGTGGGCGCGCCAGGCTTGGTACACCACGTTCCTCGAACTCTCAGTGGTGCCGCATCAAAGACTGCGCCTCACGCCCAGTCTTTTGACGCAGAACCATGGAGACATTCAGCATCCAGATCCACAACAGCTCAACCTGGCGATCTGGCTCCTGAAGTCCTAGAGTTTGGATACCTTAACCTACCTCCGGAGTGCATGCACATCATCAAGGAGGCGAGGAAACCCAACTACTAGAGCATGCTATGCTGCAAAGTGGAAGCGTTTTGTCATTTACTGTACAGCCAATGACATCAACCCGCTAGATGCGTCTATCCCCAACATCATCTGCTATCTGTTGCATCTTTACAAGTGCAATCTAGCGTACACTTCCATTCGGATACATCTATCCGCCATAGCGGCTTATCTCCAGAACAGGCAGCACCTCTCTGTCTTCAGGGTGCCTGCCATTAAAGCCTTCCTTGAAGGTCTGAAACGAGTCATTCCCCCAAGAACACCGCCAGCTCCGGTGTGGAACCTCAATGTCGTTCTCACCAGACTGATGGGACCGCCATTTGAGCCACTGCACTCGTGTGAACTCCAGTTCCTTACGTGGAAAGTAGCTTTCCTTGTAGCTATTACGTCTCTGAGGCGTGTCAGTGAGCTGCAGGCGCTCACAATCCAAGAGCCATTCATTCAAATCCATCCAAATAGGGTAGTGCTACGCACTAACCCCAAATTCCTTCCGAAGGTGGTGTCACAGTTTCATCTAAACCAAACTATTGACTTACCAGCATTCTTTCAAAACCCGCAAACGGTGGCGGAAAGAATGCTCCATACCTTAGATGTACGGAGGGCGTTGATGTACTACATAGACAGAACACAACCCTTTAGAAAAACAAAACAACTCTTTGTTGCCTTCGCACCACAACACAAAGGCAACCCGATTTCCAAAGCAGGGATAGCCAGATGGATTGTTAAATGCATCCAGATATGTTATCAAAAAGCCAAGCGCACTTTAACAATACCCCCCAGAGCGCACTCCACACGCAAACTGGGGGCATCCATGGCTTTCCTAGGGAACATTCCTTTAGAGGATATTTGCAGAGCAGCCACGTGGGTTACACCACACACCTTTACTAAACACTACTGTGTTGATGTGCATTCCAAGCAGCAAGCTGCTGTAGGACAGGCTGTTCTGAAGACACTTTTTCAGGTTTCTGCAGCTGGCACGGGCAACCGCCGCTGATGGAGGGACTGCTATGTATTCTATGCTAAGATATGAATTTAGCAGCCCACATGCCTCGAACTGAATATGCTACTTACCAGTATGCATCTGTTCTTGGCATGTAGGGCTGCTAACATTCATATCGCCCGCCCTCCTCCCCGGTGCCTGTCGCAGCTGCAGATATACTATTGTATTTATTCATTAGCATGGACATCCTTTACACTTTTCACTCCATCTTCTGCCACAATGGCGAAAAACAATCTGGGGATGGAGCCGATGCCCATGCGCACTGTAGTCCAGGGGAGGAGCCACCTATCTCAGGATACTTCGAAGACTCTTCCAGGACAACAATGTGCAATCATCCGAGCCCAACACTAGGCGGCGATCTAATGCTAAGATATGAATGTTAGCAGCCCTACATGCCAAGAACAGATGCATACTGGTAAGTAGCATATTCATGTCCAGGCCTCCCCTGCCGGAGTTTCGTCCAGCAGCAGGAGGTCAGACTCGTGTCTGTGGCTCAGCATCCATTTTGTGATGCTGGGGCTCTTTTAAACTATTACCGGTCAGGTAAGTGTGTACATGTCTTCTCCCTCTAGAAGGGTGGAATTATGCCCCCGCCGCCAGGACTGGCGGGGGGGCCACAGGATTCCAAAGTGTGTGACACCAAACACGACATGTTTCCATGCAGCCATTCCAAAGTTAGCATTTACCGCAAGGTTATAATGGATTTAAGAATATATGGTCTGGCTGCATCACAAAACAGCCTCAGAGAATAGATTCCGAAAGCTGCAGAGGGGCTCAGCTCCCACAAAACCAAGCACTCTGCCTTCAGGATTGATAAGGCATGCCATAGGAGTGACTTATAGGTTTATATGTGTCAGTGATTAAAGGTAGATATAAGTAAACTATATCTTAGTAAGGGGTGCAAGCACCAACTTACCCAGGCTGCAGTAGCAGACCTGTGTTGCCATTTCGGAAAGCTTCCCAGGGGTGGTATAATACATGCTTCAGCCTCTGGTAGGCCTCTGGGGTACCTATGCCCTTGATACCTAAGGTACCATATACTAGGGACTCACAAGGTGTGAGAAAGTGGCTCTATATATACTGGACAACAAGGCAGGACAGTGTGTATAGAGTCCACAAACCCCAAAGGTATAACAGAGGTTAAAGTCAGAACTGACCTTACTCTCCAAAGTGGTAGCTTGGTCGAGCAGTAAGGCAGTACCAGAGGACAGTGTAAAGCATTTGTTGTACACACTCAGTAGCAACAAGTTTCACACACTCAAGAACTGAACTCCAGGCCAATTGTTTTTATATCCTCAGATATTTTTGTTTTATTTTTAGAACCAACAGTTATAAAAATATACTTTTCAAGGTACGAGTACTCTCATGTAAATACTTTGCAGAGGAGCAACAAGTTTGTACACACAATAATTACAGGATAGTTAATAAGCAATACAGTTCTGAAACACACTCTAGCATTGAGCTCAATGGGTTTTTCATAAGAAAGTACAGTTGATTACTTTATGGATTACTTTGGTAGTTCCAGGACTAGATCTCAGATTCAGTCCTGGGGTCTAAGCTGAAACCAGACTAGCAAAAACATTTAGTTACTGTGATGAATTTTCCTGAATATAAAGCTGTTTTAAAAGTTCACACTTAGGAACTTTTCAAGGTGATTCTGACAATGTTATCCAATGGGAGGAAATTCAGGTTACAGGTAAAGTACGATTGCGTTACTTTTGTAACCCAGCACTAGTCTCCTAGGGCCAGCACTGGGGGCTTAACTCAAAACAGGTAGGTAATTGCGTTTCAGTATTTCGTACGATTTTTAAAGAATATTTGCAGTTTTCAAAAGTAGACAGAAGAAATTTCAGAGAAAAGCAAACAATGGGTTCCTATGGAGAAAATACAGGTTACTAGTAAACCCGCTAGGGATTACTTTTGCGGTTCAGTACTGGGCTGAAAGGCACTGTTCTGGCTTCTCTCCTGATCACAGGTGAGTATTTTCGAATTCGGACTTTGGCTGATTTTATAGGAATATTTTCAGTTTTCAAAACTTAACACTTAGAAAATTTTCTAGTCAAAATGGGTCAAAGTCAAAGTCAAAATTTTATTGTTTCCAATTGTTAAAAATTATTACAAAATTACAGTGCATGAGATAATCGTTGAAATTCATAAAAAATGTGCTTATTTTGTACATGGTAAAAAAACATCTCTTGTCTCCCCTTGTTCCGCTTGTCGTAGGAGTGATTCTACTTTTCTCATGTATTTGACCCCCCTACAAGCCAACATGGGAGAAGATCCCTCCAACCATCGAATTACAGCTTGCCTGCATGTACGAATGTTCATTTTATTAAAAATGTTTTTTAAAAGTCGTCTCCTTAAGTCCATAAGAGCCGGGCAAACACATAGCAGGTGGGGTAATGTTTCATTTTGGTACCCACATAGGCGACAATTAGGGTCTCTATAGCTGCCCTTCCAGGATGGTAGCAAGTCCTTAGAAGGCTGTAAGCCCATCCGATGTTCTGTATATCTCTGTTTTAGATTCTCATTAAAATGACTTTCTAAATAAGGCTGTGGCTTTGGCCCAGAATATGAGTTGATCACTGACCACCCGTGTCGTCGCTTCGAGATTATCAATTTGTCTTCAAGAAAGGATTCCCATTTGACAGCGTTGTTTGTTGTCTTATCAAAGCTGGTTCTATCTGGGATTAAGTCCCATGTTGATTGGATTTTTAAACCCCTCAAGGATTGCAACAAAAAATCTCCCCAGCTGCCTAGTGTAGACTGTTTATGCTGGTTTTCGATTTCATTCCAACACAGGCTGTCCAGTGAGCCTTCCTCTGACAAACGTAATTTGTGGCAAAGTTTTGCAAAAGTACCCATACTGCGAAATTTCTGATTCAGCAGGCCAAATTCTAGCCGTACCTGTGCTGGTGAGGCTGATTTTGGAAGATTTAGAGCCGCTTTATATACCTTTGTTTGTAGGTTATTTAGCAGCCCCGCTTCTTTGCCACACCAGGTGGCCAATGCGTATGACAAGGTGGGTAAGGTCTGTGATTTCATGACGTTTAGCAAGTGTGTATAGTTTGGACAGCTCAATTCTTTCCGCAATAACCGATGTGCATAGATCAGGGAGTGTGTTTTCGCTTTTAGATCTATTTTATGTTCTTTGTTGGTCGGGCCTCGTCCCAATTTTAATCCTATATATTTATAGGATACTTCCTCCTTTATTTGGGTGCTGTTTGCGTACCATTTGAATGTTGTTTTCTTCGGATCTACTAAGCGGACTACTTTGGTCTTTTCTTTATTTAATTCTAAGCTTTCATGCTCCAAATAAATTACAAGATTGTTTATCATTCTTTGTAGCCCTATTGGGGTTTGACTCAACACGACTATGTCGTCGGCATATTGAAGAAAGGGAATTGAGGTGTTTGCCAAGTTCGGTGGGTGACCTTCCCCCACCTGTATGTGTTTGGTAATGTCCGCCATGTAGAGATTAAATAAGCTTGGGGCCAGTACACAGCCTTGTTTTAGGCTCTGTTGCGTGCGTATTTCGGCAGTAATGCTGCTTCTGTCTCCCAGTTTGACTCTAACCCAGGTATCACTGTACAGGCTTATTATTTATTTATTTATTTATTTATTTGAAGAGTTTTATGTAGCGCTGGCTAGACCCGGAGGTATCAGAGCGCTTTACATGAGGAACATTGAGTTACAAGATGCAAATTACATCTGTTACAAGAGCATAGTAAAAACACAGGCAAAAAACTATTTTAAAGTAGTTCGTCCGGGGGAGGGGAGGAAGCACACACTGCGGGGCAACAAGGAGAACTGTGCCCAATGTCCGGCTGGGTAGGTGACGGGCGAGGGGGAAAACCAGGGCCAATCTCCTCTATAGCTGTCTAGCAGCTCCAACGGACATCAGCCATGTTGCTCAGGTCTCCGAGGTCAGGGATAAGAATAACAGTTTTGCATAGTTACATTTAGTTATAGTTGCATAGACAAACATATAAGAATAAGTCCCCATAGCCTCCAATAGGTTCTTCGGTAACCCCCATGATCATAATTTTTCCCATAGTCTGTTCCGGTTCACCCTATCGAAGGCAGATCGCAGGTCTATGAAACAAGCAAACAGTCTGGTCTTCTTTGCTTCTGCTTTTTCCTTTAGAAGGGCCAAGGTTGTCAAATTTGTTAAAGTGCCCATTCTTGGCGTAAAACCCGTTTGCAACATGGGTATTATATTTGTGTCCTCCATCCAATCTTGGAGATGCTGCAGCAAGCATGATCCATATAGTTTCGCTTCCACGTCGATCAGCGATATTAGCCTGTAATTCCCTGGGTCGTTGTGGTTGCCCTGCTTGAAAATGGGGTGTATTATATTCCCTTTCCAGGACTTGGGCATTTTGTTCTGGCTATAGATCCAATTAAAGAGTGGTGCTAAATATTCTGCCCAGAACTCCGGGGAGTATTTAAAAAGCGCATTTGGGAGCCCGTTAGGACCTGCTGCACCCTCTGTTTTTAGACGTTTTATTATACTTTTTACTGTTTGGTTGTTACCAGGGTGTCTAGGACTGGTATTATTTCTTCTGGTGTTTTTGGTGGTATTGTAGGCTCCTTGCCCGTTTTATTTTTGGGACGATTTTCATTGGCCACTGTTGGCGTGCTGATATCTATCTTTCTGCTGGATTTCTTGTGATCTAAAAAGAGCTTCTGCATGCACTAAATTTTTGGTGCATATTCCGCACTCTTTTTTACACTGTCGATTTTGTCTGTTCTCTCTGTCCGAAAACATGTTTTTAACATGTTGGATCCATTTACTTTCTCCTATTCCTGCCTCTTGTCTGAGTAGGTTGCCCTTTGTCAATGTGTTAATAATACCCCAAAATGACGGACCGTTTTTATTTTTACTTGCAACTAGTAGTTTTGTCCAGATTTCTTCTAGGTATAGTTTTTTTGCTTTACTCAGCAGGGTCTTATATTTTTTCCGCATGGCCTTTAATTTCACCTTATCCGGTTTCTTTCCATTTTTCACTATTGCTAGCTGCTTCCGGACTTCGCGTGAAATTTTTCTTTTTTCCTCCCTGAGGGAGAGGTTGAACCAAGGCTTCTTCCCTGTATCGATTCGTCCTTTATTCGGTTTTGTGGCTGGAGGGCCTCTCGTTAGAACACTACATAAATATTCCCATGTTTTTATTGGGTTTTCTTTTTCTTTACTTGTCATTTCCGACAATTGTTTTTTAAATTTTTCTATTGTTGGTTTGATGTCTTTCCCTCCCCATATCACTTTCCGAAGGTTGAATTTTTCAGTGTATTGAGCAACAGTTTGGATTTTTTGGGATTTGTTGACCAGCATATTGATTTTAGTAATTAATGGGAAGTGATCACTTTCTGTGCGTTGCTCGACCAAGAAAGTGCATACTTTCGACACCAGGGTGTTGCTCATTATCGTGAAATCTATTGTTGATTTCCGATTACCGCTTAAGAAAGTTATTGATGTCGGTCTGTCCCCGTTTACGTTCCCGTTCAAAATTGATAGGCCCAGGTCTCCGAGCTCCTGGGTTATACAATTGTCCTTTTTTAGGTTACTATTAAAATCTCCTGAAATAATCAGGAAATGCGAATCGTGTGAGATTTGTAGTGCTTGAATCAAGGACCATAGTGTTGTTAATCTCTCCTTCTTCTGTTTCTTTTCTGGGTGAACATAGACATTGAGCATTAATAAGTTATGGTTGTGTAGATTCGATTTAGTCCACTCTGTGAGTTTTATTGCTTGCAGCCAATTTACCCCAGTATCTACTTCTTCCACTTGCCATCCGTACCGCTGTGTGATGTATACAGATAGGCCTCCTCTAGGATGCCCACATTTTTAGAGTTTTTCTGCTAGGACATGAGACGCTATGTAACCGGGGATGGATACTGGGCTCAAATTCCAAGTTTCTTGGAGTAATATTAGATCGTGTTGTTCCAATAATTTTAGGGTTTTATGATCTTGCCCCATACTGTTGAAGCCATGGACATTCCAAGAACAAATGCTAATCGTGTGGGTGTTCAACGTGATTGATTCGTCCCGAGTTCTTTGAGTTTTCCCTGGTTCGTTTTGATCATAAAGTGTTATCCGCAGCTGTAGATTTTTATTCTCATTTGGCTTTTTGGAATGGCTAGGAACTCTTATTACTCAGTGCCTTTGCGATCCAAGACCAGTCGTGCTTTTTTCCGTCATGGTTTCTTGTTCGTCTGAGTTTGCCTGGATCCTTGCTCGTTGTGGTATTTTTTGTGGGGTTACTGAGCAAGCACTCCTTAAGCATGATTTCTGATGGTTTTCGGCTTCCTTTTTTGGAATTTCTTTTTGGGTGTTTTTTAAAAGGGGGAATGGGTATTTTTTCCGTTGATGTCGCCTCAGCCCAATGCCCCATGCTTCGAAGGTCTGGCTCATAGCGAGTATCCTGTCTACAACATGTCTTGACGACCAAGTTGTTAAGGACTCCTCTACGTCCGGATTGTTTACATTAGTTTTGAATTCTACAGACAGAAGTTCTTGCGATGATATTTCATCTAATTCTGGAATTTCTTTGAGCAGCCACATTATATTTCCTCTGTTCAAGAAGTCTTGTCCTCCAGTTGTCTGATATTCTGGTACGAATGTCAGTTTTTCAGGGGATTCTTCTTGTGTTTGGACTACTGGTTTTTCTTCCTTTTTTTCTTGCTGTTGTGTGTTTTTTATTGGAACTCCTTTCATGTTTATTGTTCTACCTAGTTCTAGGGCGTTTTTTGTTGTTTCTCCAGTTGCGGTAGTTGTTCTATCTGGCTTAAAGATGGGTGCAATTGGCCTACCTATGTTCAACTTATTCCCTTTGTTTTTTGTGCCATCCAGTTTGTCGTACTTTGTTTGTTTAGATGTCTGTGTATGCGCCAGGTTCTGATCTTTTTGTTGGAGGTTGCAAGATCGCCCATACCCGTTTGTCTTTATTTTAATCGGCGTTCTGGCACTTCCGTCTTCCATATCTGTTTTTATAATTTGCCTTTGGTTGATTTTATTGCCTTCGATTGGTTGTTTTTCCACATTCTTCAGAGAGTTTTGGGTCCACTTGTCTTGTTTAACTTTTCTACCGGCATGTGTTGGGGTTTCCTTTAACCGCTGTGTTATTACTACCTGGTCTCCGTTGTCCTCTTCGCAAGATCGTTTTTCGTCACCTTTGCCTTGGATCCGGTCTTTGTTTTGTAGCGGAGTAGTTTGATGTTTTTTTGTAGACACATTTTTTTCTCCTTGTATGTGATTTGATTTGATCAACATGGGAGAGGTCACGGATTCAATTAGCGAGTTGTATCCATTCTCTTCTCTTGACTGGTTTGATTGATCCAAGGTCTTATCTGTGAGGTTTGAAGTGTTTGTTCCTGTTAGTAGTTTCTCTTTCTTTGAGGTTGTTTGATTGAAAATTGGATAAGTATGATCATTTGTCAGAGGGAGCTCCTTAGATTTGGTCCTTCCCTTCCTGGCGCGTTTCCTTTGTCTTTTTGTTAACTTTGTTTTTTGATTGTCGCTTACACTTTGTGTATCATCAATTCGACAGGCTCTCTGTTCTGGACGATCCTTGGTTGTCTTTTTTTTTTTCTTGTTCCTGGGCATTGTTTGTGTTTTGTTCCTTTTCTTCATATAGGCTCCCATTTTCCTCTTCAAACTCCTTCATCCCTCTGGGTCTCCTGTTTTTTTAAAATTCCTATTGAAGACTGAACTGCCCCTAGGATATCTTTTAGGATGTCAGGTAGGTTTGACAGTTTATCCACCAATTTGCCACAAACACAGCTTGGCCGGGCGGTATCTGTGTGGTATGCCGTATCTACCCACCTAGGTAGAAGCAATGCCATATGGTCCAGCCTAGTATTTATGCCTGAAATATGACCAGGGATTAGATTTATTAAGTCAATTTGTACATCCATTTTATCGGACTGGAAATTCAGTGCCCTAATTGCATTGTCCAGGGTTATTAGTAATGTTTCGCTCCATGGGACCTTAATAACCTCTCCAGCCTGAACTCCCAAAACCTCTGACACTTCTTCTGACCCACTCACGGAGGAGATCGTAATTGGGGACGTCAGGTATATTGTTTTTGGCCATCCTTTTTTTTTTTTGCCCCTCTTCCCCCTTTGTCATGGTTTTTATCTGGATTTAGTGGTGTTGATTCTAACCTTTCTTCTCCACCCAGTCCCTTTTCCCGATCTTGTGCCGGACTGTGTCCACCTTGCGGGCTTTGCTGATTCTGGGTTTCTTCATTACGTTGGGATTGGATGAGTTTTCCTGTTTGAATATTAGATTCCATTAGTCTGTCCAAGCTTGTCTCATTGGGTAAGGAGAAGGAGGTTGACCATATGTCATCTTTTACAATGATGTGCTCGACCCCAATTTTGTTTTCCTTTACAGTAGAGTTGTTGTCTTTGTCCGTAGGCCTGGTTACTATTTTCACAGGTTTTTCCTGAGTTGGGGATCTGTTATTATGTATTTGGGCTAGTACCACCATTGTGTTACGGTCTTCAATGTTGCCTTTTGACTTGGCAGAAATTTGAGAGGTTTGTGACTGATTTGTTGGTTTGGTCGGCGAGTGTTCTCGATCGTGCATTTTTGTGCTTCCTTTTCCTCTATCTTGCTCTTTTCTTGCGGCTGTTCACTGTTGTTTGTCCTTGATGCCGGTGTGATTGGACTTGGCAGGTGCGCTTGTTCATGTGTTTGGCCATAAATGACCGCCATGGGGTCCTTCAAGTAAAAAATTTTTGAATTCCAATGATTTTTTTCGGACTAATTGACGATAATTCAGGGGCAGACACAAGTCTCTCTCTTTGCTGTACGCTCTTTTTCTTTTTCTTCCCGTGCTTTAGTGGGCCCGGTCTTTTTCTACATTATTTCTTTGTCTTGTCATTTGTCTCCTGCCGCACTTTTCCCAACCTCATAATTTCCCGCTTACTTGTTGACGATCTGCCGGCTCTGTGTTTTACGCGTTTTTATGCTTGGGGTTCCGCAGCTTAGTTTTGATCATGGACCTTCCACGTCCTTCTACAACGCTGATGTACGCCGTGATCTTGAGGCTGCTACTCCGCTCCGGTGGTCTATGCGCCCCCTGAGCTCACCGCTTATACCTCCCAAGCCTGTCTGCTCCCTCTGTGTCCCGACTTGCAAAGGCACAGCACACAACACTGGGGCAGCTGCCGTCAGGGAGGGGCGGTGTTGCAGATGGGCTTCAACTGGGCTAAGGGCTGCAGTGTCTGCGGAGCCTCGATGGAGGCTTCGGTCTCCCGGTGGCTTCAAGACCAACTTCTGCTTCGGTTTTCAACGGTTTCAACGGTATTAAACCGGTACCGGCAGCCACTCGCCGTTTGATGTGATGGAGCTGGCGTACTGAAGTTTTGGTGAATACAGCTCTCTGGCGCACTCTACTGGACTCTTGCTTGATAACAGAGGCACTCATGCACTAATCCCAGGGGTGCTCACAGTGATGGAGCTGGCGTACTGAAGTTTTGGTGAGTACAGCTCTCTGGCGCACTCTACTGGACTCTTGCTTGATAACAGAGGCACTCATGCACTAATCTCAGGGGTGCTCGCAGCCGTCCACAGCCTTCCACCGCCGCCCACACTGAGCCAGGTGCGCAGAAACCTGCAGAGCAACGGGGCACAAGCAGCCCAAACCCCCGTGCTCACCCCTGCTCCTCCCTGCTCACCTCAGACAGCGGATGGTGGAAGATGAAAAGCGGGCGGCGGCGTGCTCGGCGGGTACAGCTGCGTTTCTGAAGCCCTCGAGGTGTCGAGGATGTCGAGGCGTCAATGCGCCGCTGTGTGCGAACCCCACACGCACAGAACACACGTTGCAGGAGCTTTCCGCTGCCTTCCTTCCTTCCTTGCGCCTCGCTCCACGCCTCGCTCCTCGCGACTCGCACAGTAACTCCTCCTCCTCTCCTCAGCTCCTCGCAAAACACGGGACGGGATAAAATGTTCTGCTACTCAAACAAAAGCCAGTGCTTCACACTCTTTAGTGTTGTCAGGTTAAAGGTTCAAGTGGTTAAAGTCCCCCGCGGGAGTCCTGTAGCAAGTCCGACAGTAACCGGTTGCCCCCGTAGGTCCCGTCTGCCCCGTGCCCCGTGCTCTGGAAGGGCTGGGGAACAAGGCTGGCGCAGGCTGCACAGCACGGCTGGGGGCAAAAGCTGACGCGACCGTACCGGGCTGTACCGGGCTCCGCAGGGGGGGGGGGAGCTGGTTCACGGCGTCTCAGCTCCGCAGCGCCGTGGCTCTCCCTGCAGCTCGCCTACACACTGCTATTTCTCTCTGTCGGCGATCTGTCGGCAATCCGGAAAACACGCACTGGAGATGTCTCAATGGGTCAATGTTATCCAATGGCAGTAAGTGAATTACTGGTTTTCAGGGGAGTACTTGATTGGTGAAGTTAGGGTTCTGGGTGTAGACTCAGGGGCCCCCCAGGGTCAGGTGAGTATAGTTAGTTCAGTCCCAGCGGCACAGGGGCTGCCGGGTGCAGAGGTAGGTAGGCCTAATGTTATCCAATGAGGGAAAGGGGGTCTTCGGTTGGTGGCTGCTGGCTAGCAGGCCACGCGGCTCTGGGAGCTGGGCTCCTGGTCACTTGCTCTGGGCAAGGGGGGAAGTAGGATAGGGAAAAGAGGTCACAGCCAGCGGCAGTCGGACGGCTGGGTGCAGGGTGCTTTTGAGCCATCGGGCGCTCAATGTTATCCAATGAGGATCATGAAAAAGGAACAAAGGCTGCAGGCTCGGGGACGGTGACTCTCCAGGGGCGACCAGCACTTCGAGAGGTAGGTTGGGATGATGGAGCACAGGTAGGTACCCCAAAGGGAGGCACAGGGGGCCGCGGGGTTCCAGGTGCAGGGGTGTCTTTTGGGGTCTGAAAAGCTTACCCTCGGCTGGTCGCGGTTGGGGTGGCCCCTGGTTCTGAGTCTGCAGGCGTCGACTGGTTCGTCGAGGAGGGTCTTTGGGTACTGGACTTCAGGTCCCTGTCGCCGGGGGGACGTCCTCGTGGTCTTGGCTGGCCCGGCCCGGGCTCGGCTGGTGCAGAGTGGGCTGGTCCGGAGCTACCTGGTGAGCACCAGGTGGGGTGTTGCAGCAGAGCCTCTGCTGATGGGAGTCCCAATCTTCGAGAGGGTCAAGGCAGGCAGGTCCTATGGGGGTCCCAAGGTTGCTGTCCATGAAGCTCGTCAGGGTTAGGCAGGACTAGGTTCCAGGATCAACAGGCCGGTAGGGCTGGGGCCAAGTCCGTTGTTGTTGACCTGTTGTTAGCAGCTGCGCGGCGGGTCTTCTTCTTCTTCTTCTTCTTCTTCTTCTTCTTCTTCTTGATCTTCTTTCTTCTTTTGATATCGGGATCTGAGGAAGGAAGGTTCAGGGAGCCCCTAAATACTAAATTTAGGGGCGTTACAGGTAGGGCAAGGGCAGGGACCAATGGGTCCCTGTCCTGGGGTGAGGACACCCCCTAGCCTGCTCCTCTCCTGTGGGAGGGGGGCAGGAGCCTAGCTGGGATTGGGCAGGGCTCCCCATCTACAAGATGGCCAGAGCCTGGGGTCGTGCTGCACCTCGCCTCCTCCACCTGAGGGGTGGAGTTGGCAAACGTTGGCACATCCTCCTTCCTGACGTAGTTTCTCCAGCCAGAGTGGGGGTAGATTGGGTGGGGGGGGGCCAGTTGCTGGGTCCAGCAAATGGTCTGGAGAAGCTCTCAGAGGCGGTATGCCATTGAAGCTTCCCCCTATCCATCCTCGGGGAGGAGACATATCACTTCGCCCAGGATGTGCATTGTTGCAGGCCCAGGAGAGCGGGGGGCTCTCCACCCAGGGGTCTAGCAACATGTCTACTGTGTGGCAGCCTCTGCAGTCACTCAGCCCAGACATGGATTGTAGGTTCGGGTTTTGGAGGGCATCTCTAAGATGCCCTCTCGTGCATTTTACATTAAATCCCACACTGGCATCAGTGCGGGTTTAATGTGCTGAGAAGTTTGGTATATAACTTGTCAGTCTTCAGTGTAGCCATTATGGTGCTGTGGAGTTCGTAATGACAACCTCCCAGCACCATATACTCTTAAAGGGCATCACTGCACTTATAGTGCCCAGGAATGGCCCTGGGTACTGTAGGGGCACAGGGCTCATGCACCTGTGCCCTCACCTCTGGCATAGGGCACCCAGCTAGAGGGGTGACTGAAGTATGTCAGGGCAGTGGGTTCTGTGGGCATGGCACATAGGGATGTGTGCCATGTCGACTCTTGTTTTAGTTCTGTACTTAGGCACTCAGCCTGCAAAGGCAGTGTGTGGGTGCCAGGGTACAGGGCCCCTGAGGGTGGCACAATAAGTGCTGCAGCCCTCAGGGGTCTTCTCTGGTTACCATGCCCTGGGTACCTAGGGTACCATTTGCTAGGGGCTGACAGGTGGCCAGAGGTGCCAATTGGGTAATTGGTTTCAGCATTGCTTTTCTTTTTAGGAAAGGAACACAGGCCATGGGTACCTGATTGGCAGAGACCCAGGGCACACTCAGTCAAAACACATCAGCAGTTCAGAAAAAAGTGGGGGCATACCAAGGCAAGAAAGATGGCACTTTCTCACATAAGGGTAACCCAATAACCAATTTGGAGTGTACCTAAAGTACATGCAATCAATTTAGAGAGGAAGCAGTTAGGTTCAAGAACCGCCTAGACAACAACGCACACAATAGCAAGGAACTCTTCAACGTCGTGAGGGAACTCTAGAAACCCCAGCTCCTGCACCAACGACATCCCCCCGTCTCAAGTCCTTTTCGATGTCCTCGCTGCCTTCTTCCACCGCAAGATCATCGACATTCACGACAGCTTCAATCCATGCTCAGACCTCACCACCCCGGCCCCTCCGTTACCCACCGACCACAAGCACCTCACCGTATGGACCAGCACTACCACCGAGGACACAAGCAAGTCTATGAAGTCCATCCACTCAGACGCCCCATTCGACCCTCTTCCCCACCACGTCATCAAAAAGGCCGACCGCTCCATCGCACCCCACCTATGCAGCAACATCAACCTCTCCTTCAAGACCACAACCTTCCCTGAGAGCTGGAAACACGCCGAGATCAACACCCTACTGAAGAAACCCAAGGCGGACCCGAGCGACCTTAAGAATTTCCTGTCCATCTCCCTTTTTCCGTTCCCTGCTAAGGTCATCGAAAAGATAGTCAACACCCAGCTCACCCGCTACCTAGAAGACAACAACATCCTCGACCCCTGACAGTCAGGCTTCTGCAAGAACCACAGCACCGAGACCACCCTCATCGCCGCCACGGACGACATCAGACTCCTGCTCGACAACGGGGAGACCGCAGCCCTCATCCTCCTCAGCCTCTCCACTGCCTTCGACACCGTATGCCACCACCCTCTTCACCGCAGGGATTCGCGACAAGGCCCTGGACTGGATCACCTCCTTCCTCTCAGACAGAACCCAAAGAGTCCGCCTCCCCGTTCCACTCCAGAGTCACCAAGACGATCTGCGGTGTCCCTCAAGGATCATACCTCAGCCCTATGCTCTTCAACGTCTACATGGCCCCGCTCACACGCATCGCCAGACTCCACGACCTCAACATTATCTCCTACGGCGACGACACCCAACTGATCCTCTCACTCACCAACGAACCCCGCACCGCCATAGCCAATCTCCACCGCGGCATGAAGGCTGTCGCCGACTGGATGGAAGAATGCCGGCTCAAGCTCAACACAGACAAGACAGAGATCCTCATTCTCGGACCCAACCCTTCAGCCTGGGACGACTCTTGGTGGCCCACCTCCCTGGGCATCGCCCCTACACCAACCAACCACGCACGCAATCTGGGAGTCATCCTCGACTCGAAACTCTCCATGGCCAACCAGATCAACGCCGTCTCCTCAACCTGCTTCTACACCCTCCGCATGCTCTGCAAGATCTACAAATGGATCCCGACCGACACACGAAAGTCCGTCACACATGCCCTCATCAGCAGTATACTCGACTACGGCAACGCCCTCTACGCCGGAGCCCCTGCCAAACTCATCAGCAGACTTCAAAGAATCCAGAACGCCTCCTCCCGCCTGATCACCAACGCCCCCCGCCGAGACCACATCACCCCCCCACCTGAGAAACCTGCACTGGCTTCCCACCGACAGAAGAATCACCTTCAAGCTCCTCACCCACGCACACAAGGCACTCCATAACACAGGCCCGTCCTTCCTCAACAACCGACTATCATTCTACGCACCCATCAGGAGACTCCGCTCCGCCGACCTCCCCCTGGCCGCCGTCCCACGCATCCACAGAACCACCGCCGGAGGCAGATCCTTCTCCTACCGCGCTGCCAAGACCTGGAACTCCCTCCCCCTCCACCTTCGGCAGACAGAGGACCCTCAGACCTTCAGGAGACTACTCAAGACCAGGCTCTTCGACCTCTAGCTGCAGCCCCCCCCCCCCCAGCACCTTGGGACCCTCACGGGTATGTAGCACGGTTTATAAATGCCTGATTGATTGATTGATTGAATAGCAGGGCCCCAGCCAGACTAAAGTCGAAAAACAGTCAACACCAGCAAAAAGTGGGGGTAACCATAGTAAGCAGATCCTACTCTCCTACACAGCATACACTCATTTATGCAACATTGCTCCCTGGGTTCCTCTAACCAGAAGAATGCAGCTGTGGGACAAGCCATGTTGTGCCATCTGTTTCAATAAGGTGAGTCATTCCTAACTATCTTTTCCATCATCCGCTGTGATAGGATAATGTTATTTACAAATTCTAACTGCTAACTATACTGATTCAAGCATGTGACTATGAAAGATCCAATACTGGAGAAGAAAATAAGTTACTTACCTCTAACTGTAATTCTCCAGTATTGGTATATTTCATAGATTCACATGTGAACCACCCTCCTCCCCAAATAGGCTTCCCTTATTTCTCTTCACTACTGCCTCCCACTTTTGCTGGAAAATCTAGGGAACTGGAGCTTCTGTGGTGAGGGTTCTAAAGGGTGCGGCCACCTTATTGGCTGGACTTTAGGTCTTTTTTAATGATGATGATAACCTATTAAAGTGAATGTCTTAACATTGGCTTCCATGTAGGTCTTTGACTACTGTTTTCTATGGTACCATGGGACTACCATTTTGTGGAATGATTCAAGCATGTGAATCTATGAAAGATACCAGTACTGGATAACTACAGTTGCAGGTAAGTAACTTATTTTCTTTGTTTATTTATTGATTTTTACAGGGAGTATGGTTATTTTCACTGCAAAGCTAGAAATTAAATATTTTGTGCTAGATTTTCTGGGAATCACTGGAACATGTCTGGCACAGGAATTGACTTAAAGATTATTAAGAGTTTCTCTCTCTAAAGGGGCGCTAGGTGGAGCATGAGTGGAATGGCCGCCGTGAGGTGAGGCTCCTGCTGACCGGCTACATAATCCTTCATTTATCCTGCTCTTCACCTGTATGTTGAGCAATAACTTGCAGGGTGTGAACTCTGCCGACTTTGGGATCCCAGTGGTGCGGTTATCGGAGCTGCGAGAGGAACTGGTGTGTGCCGGTGAGCAGTCGCAGCAGTGGGCGAGCTATCCTCTCGCTGATCCTGGAGCTGCTGGACGGTGTACCCAGCCACGGGAGATTCTGGCTCGCCACGATGTGACTAGGCCGGGGTGCCGGAGAACAACAAGGTTCGAGGCATGTGGGCTGCTAAATTCATATCTTTAGCATAGATCGCCGCCTAGTGTTGGGTCCGGATGATTGCACATTGTTGTCCTGGAAGAGTCTTCGAAGTATCACGAGATAGGTGGCTCCTCCCCTGGACTACAGTGCGCATGGGCATCGACTCCATCCCCAGATTGTTTTTTTCCGCCATTGGGTTCGGATGTGATTTCGACGACTCCTTGTCGGAATCGAAAAAAACTTACTTCTTAAGGCCAAAAGGCCTTCGTTCCCTGCGTCGGTATTGTTAGCGTGCGGTCTCGAGTATCATCCCACTCTTCGAGTCGGAATTCTGCGGAGTCGAGTAACTCTTCGGACATCGAGGCCCTCTCGTCGCAGCAAGACCCCGACGATCTTACCATGGACCGAAGTCCGTTCAAATTCTGCCCCGTCTGTGGATCCAAATACCCACATATCGACGTGCATCCAGTCTGTAACAAATGCCTCTCGCCGGACCACAACGAGGACAACTGCATGGCCTGCTCAAAGTTCAGGTCAAAGAAAACGCTCAAGCTTCGGCGCGCGGCGCGCCTCGAGGCCCGGCGAGCGGCTCCGGCACCCGACGACATATTCGACGACCCCGTAGAAGAAGGCCGAAGCCATCATCTTCAGATTTCACCACCGTCGACGGAGGTCGAGGCCGATCCCGAGGAACACGTCGAAGGACAGGGCCAAGACCTTGAATACGTCGAGGAGGTAGGGGACGAC
The DNA here is from genome assembly GCF_964261635.1 of Lissotriton helveticus. Lineage (NCBI taxonomy): Eukaryota > Metazoa > Chordata > Amphibia > Caudata > Salamandridae > Lissotriton > Lissotriton helveticus. The sequence continues at coordinate 1,062,573,893 of NC_136068.1, read as the reverse complement.
GAAGAAGTCTATGGGGCCGCGGAAGATAGCTCGGAGGAAGAGCTATGCCCCGAAAGTTACATGATTAAGGCTCAGGTCACGGGATCGCCACTCGGCCTTACCCACGACCCTGCTCCGCTATCCCCGGCCCCGCCTTCTGGCCCGGCCACGGACACAACAGCGGAGACGCCATTGCGCGTATCGAAACCGAAACCTTCGGATTCGACGACACCTAAGATGGCCGACGTCCCATTGAAAACGAAACCGAAACATATGGCTTCGACAACACCTAAAATGGCCGATGTCCCATTGAAAATTACGAAGCCTGCTACCTCATCGACTCCGTCGCCCTCCGGCCCTGCGAAGTCGAAGAAGGCTGTCGAGACGACAGCGCCGCAGAAGGTGCCCAAGGACCCGTCCTCGAAGGTCGTCCATCAGGTGTCGGGCACGGTTACGCCGGCAAAGTCCACCAAAGCCGCCGAACCAAAGTCCGCACAGGCCCTCGACCCGAAGTCCGGAGGCACTATGCATCGGCACAAAGACACCAAATCTACAACGACTGCATCGGCGCCTAAGCCTATAACGGAGGCACGTACCGTCGCAGCCGAAGATGCATCGGCGGCCACCGCTTCAACGCCGAAGGCCTCCGATAGTACCGGACATAAGGCGTCGGATACCAAACCCTCGGCTTCCTTCACAAAGCAAGTCGCTGACTCCCTCAAACGTATTCGGGAGAAGTCTTCGACGTCGGCGACCCACACGCCGTCGGCTCCGAAACCAGTGGACGTACCTGCGAAGCCTTCGACCAAGCTTCTCTACACTCTGCCGCCGAAGGTGGCACCGAAGGCATTTGCACCCAAATCGGTGCCGAAGATCACGGCAACGTCGGAACCTTCGACGCAAAGTGGCCGATTGGATCGACATCAAGCCTCAGAAGAAGAATCTGAGCATTACATCGATGCCGAAACAGGGAAAATTACTCTATAAAAGAAAGATCACTTCCCAACCAGTACAATCATATGTCATTCCTCTAAAAAAGAAAAGGCCAGCACAGGACATTCCTGCCCTTGTGGAACCTATTCAGCCTCCACCAAGGAGGAGTCCATCACCTTCTCCAAACCAGTCAGGGGGAGAGGAGGATAACCAGGATGACCAGTACAATTTCCCGGACAATGATGACCCTGATGTCCATCAGGGCTCATATGACGACACTGGTGACCAGGGAGGCCATCAGGTGGTACAGGACCCACAGGGTTTTGGTGCACGTACATCCCCAACTGAGGATTCAGCGGCATTCAATGCCTTAATAGAGCGGGCAGCTGCAAATCATAATGTGGACATGCATGCTGACCCGGTGGAAGAAGATTTTTTGTTTGACACTTTCTCTGTCTCCGAGAGAACAGTTAAGACCCTTCCTATGCTAAAAGGTGTCCTTAAGCATGCCCCAGAGATCTTTAAGGAACCTACCAGGGCGAGAGTGGTGAACCCACGTATCGAAAAGAAATACAGGCCGGCACCTGGGGACCCTGCATATATTCGGGGACAGTTGCCTCTGGACTCTCTGGTCGTCGCCAATGCCCGCAAAAGGGCGAACTCCCAGACGACGGGTGAAGCTCCTCCCCCAGACAAGGAGTCGAAAGTGCTTGAGGCAGGGGGCAAAAGAGTGGCTGCGCAGGCTGCCAATATCTGGCGTATATCAAACACACAGGCACTATTGGCACGATATGATAGGGCGCATTACGACACCCTAGAACAGCTCCTTCAACACCTACCTGATCAGTTTAAGGAGGAAGCAGAAATGCTCATACAAGAGGGGAAACTCATTTCAAACGCCGCAATAAAGTGTGCACTTGATGTGGCTAATACGGCGGCAAGGGCGATTAACACTAGCGTCATGTTGAGGCGACAAGCATGGCTTCGCATATCAGGCTTTAAACCTGATATTCAAACAACAATACTCAACCAGCCCGTTAATGCTGACAGACTGTTTGGCCCAGATGTGGACACCACCCTCGAGAAAATTAAAAAGGACAATGAGACAGCTAAGTCCATGGGGGCGCTTCAGTCTCAACAGTTCAGGGGGAGCACTTTTCGTCGCTCAGGTGCACGCGGTGTTACCAGAGGACACTTGGGTCAACAGACACAATTCACGAAAGGTGGCGCACAATCCTCGTACCCCAAACAGGGTAGAGGGGTTACAGAGGTAATAGTTCCAAGGGCAGAGGCAGAGGAAACAACAACTCCCGTTCCTCTGCCGCCAACAAACAGTGACTCTCTGTCACTGCCCCCGACCATCCAACACCTGTCGGGGGGAGACTCCAGCAGTTCCTGCCAGTCTGGACATCCATCACCACAGACAGGTGGGTAAGACAGCTTATCCAGTACGGTTATTGTTTGGAGTTGACCTCCACTCCACCCAACATTCCCCCAAGGCAACGTCCTATGTCGGCAGAGCACTTGCACTTATTGCAGCAAGAAGTAGTGGTGATGCTGCAAAAAGGCGCAATCGAGCTCGTACCGGTGGAGGAGGAAGGCACAGGGGTCTATTCCCTGTACTTCCTTATCCCAAAGAAGGACGGATCCCTCAGACCCATTCTGGATCTACGCCCCCTCAACCTGTATATACTGTCAGAACATTTTCACATGCTTACACTGCAACAAATTCTTCCCCTGCTAAACCAAGGGGACTTCCTAGCAACCTTGGACCTCAAGGATGCTTATTTCCACATACCACTCCACCCATCCCACAGAAAATACCTCAGGTTCACAATCCACAACAGGCATTATCAGTTCAAAGTCCTACCCTTCGGAGTAACCACTGCCCCCAGAGTGTTTACAAAGTGTCTGGCGACAGTTGCGGCGCACCTCAGGAGACAGAACATACATGTCTACCCTTACCTAGACGACTGGCTCGTTCAAGCAAAGTCGGAACGGAAGTGCGCCGCAGACATGTCCCACACCATTCACCTTCTTCACAGTCTGGGGTTCTCGCTAAACTACCCAAAGTCGCACCTTCAGCCAGCCCACGTGCGGCAGTATCTGGGCGCTACAAAATACCCTGACTGCTATGGCTCAGCCAAACCCGGTCAGGATCGACAACATTCAGTCGCTGATCCAAAGGTTCAGACCGCAACTCTCACTACCAGCGAGAGTGTTCATGCAGTTGATAGGCATGATGGCCTCCTGCATCTTCATAGTCCCACACGCAAGGTTGCATATGCGTCCGCTCCAAGAATGCTTGGCAAATCAGTGGACACAAGCTCAGGGACAACTGACAGACCTAGTGTTGGTGACCGGTCGGGCATACAACTCTCTGCATTGGTGGAATCCACACAACCTTTGCAAGGGGCGACCGTTCCAAGAGCCTGTGCCACAGATTATCCTAACGACGGACGCATCTCTCCAAGGGTGGGGAGCTCATGTGCTCCACTACACGGTGCAGGGACTGTGGACAACTCAACAACGGACATTGCACATCAACTACCTGGAATTGATGGCAATCTTCATGGCGCTCAAGTCCTTCAAAGTACATCTGTGCAACAAGGTCGTGTTGATCCGGACGGACAACATGACAGCCATGTACTACATCCAGAAGCAGGGAGGTACTCACTCGCCACAGCTGTCTCATCTGGCTCAGAGCATGTGGAAGTGGGCCATTCAGAGGAACATTTTCCTCATGGCAGAACACCTCCCGGGCAAGGACAATCAGATGGCGGATCTGCTCAGCAGGTACAGCCACCAAATGCACGAGTGGGACATACATCCATCACTACTCCGCCCGTACTTCCAGCAGTGGGGTCATCCAGAGATAGACCTGTTTGCCACAAGGGAAAACGCAAAATGCCAACACTTTGCAGCCAGGTTCCCTCACCCACAATCGCAGGGCAATGCGATATGGATGAACTGGTCAGGCAGATTTGCGTACGCTTTTCCCCCAGCACCTCTCATACCGCTGGTGGCAAGAAAGCTAAGGCAACACTCGATGACGCTCATCCTGGTTGCTCCAACGTGGGCACGCCAACCATGGTACACATCGTTTCTAGAACTTTCACTGGTACCGCATCAAAGGCTGCATCTCACTCCAAGGCTCTTGACGCAGAACCATGGCGACATTCAGCATCCAGATCCGCAACAGCTCAATCTGGCGATCTGGCTCCTGAGGTCCTAGAGTTTGGCTACCTCAACCTGCCTCCTGAATGCATGGACATCATCAGAGAGGCAAGGAAACCCACTACCAGAGCTTGCTATGCAGCAAAATGGAAGCGTTTTGTCATTTACTGTACAGAACATCACATTGACCCGCTAGATGCTTCAATTCCTAACATCATCTGCTATTTGTTACATCTTTACAAATGCAATCTAGCGTACGCTTCCATTCGGATACACTTATCCGCCATAGCGGCTTATCTCCAAAACAGGCAGCATCTCTCTGTTTTCAGGGTGCCTGCCATTAAAGCCTTCCTGGAGGGACTGAAACGAGTCATTCCTCCAAGAACACCACCAGCTCCAGTGTGGAACCTCAATGTGGTCCTCACTAGGCTGATGGGCCCACCTTTTGAGCCACTGCACTCCTGCGAAATCCAGTTCCTGACATGGAAAGTGGCTTTTCTCATTGCTATTACATCGCTCAGGCGTGTTAGTGAGCTGCAAGCGCTCACGATCCAGGAGCCATTCATACAAATTCATTCAAACAGGGTAGTACTACGCACTAACCCCAAATTCCTTCCGAAGGTGGTGTCACAGTTTCATATCAACCAAACTATTGACCTGCCCGCATTCTTTCAAAACCCACAAACAGTAGCGGAAAGAATGCTCCATACATTGGACGTTCGAAGAGCGTTGATGTACTACATTGACAGATCACAACCCTTTAGGAAAACACAACAACTTTTTGTTGCCTTCTCTGCACAGCACAAAGGCAACCCTATGTTCGAGGCATGTGGGCTGCTAAATTCATATCTTAGCATTAGATCGCCGCCTAGTGTTGGGCTCGGATGATTGCACATTGTTGTCCTGGAAGAGTCTTCGAAGTATCCTGAGATAGGTGGCTCCTCCCCTGGACTACAGTGCGCATGGGCATCGGCTCCATCCCCAGATTGTTTTTTTCCGCCATTGGGTTCGGATGTGGTTTCGACGTCTTACTGTCGGAACCAAGTAAAACTATCTTTTACCGGCCAAAAGGCCTCGATTTTCTTGCGTCGGTATTGTCTGCGCTCGGTCTCGAGTCTTCCGTCTCTTGAAGCCGGAATAAGCGGAGTTTTCTTCGCTTTCTAAACTTTGAGGCCTTCTCATCGCGACACGACAGCAAGCCTTTACGGACATGGAGCGGAGCCCGTTCAAGTACTGCCCGCTCTGTGGGTCTAAGTACCCACACATCGATCTACACCCTGTGTGTAACAAGTGCCTTTCACCGGACCACGACGACGGCAAGTGCAAGGCCTGTGCACAGTTCCGCTCCAAGAAAACTCTCAAGCTTCGGCGCGCGGTGCGCTTGGAAGCTAGGCAAGCGGCCCCGGATCCGGAGAACATCTTCGGCGACCCGGAAGAAGAGGTCCAGGGTCACCTTCTACAAATCTCCCCCTCACGGTCGGAGGTCGAGGCGGATCCGGGAGACGACGACGGAGTCGCGGGTCAGGTCCTCGAATACGTCGAAGAGGTAGGAGACGACGATGAAATTTATGGGGCCGCGGCGGACAGCTCTGCGGACGAGCTCTGCCCCGAAAGTTTCGAGGACGACCGGGACACGGGATCGCCTGTCGGCCTTACCCTGGACCCGTTGCCGCAAGCCACAGCCCCGCCTTCGGGCCCGGCTTCGGACTCACTTGCTGGGCACGATGTTTCGAAACCGAAACTGAAACCGTCGGGGTCGTCAACACCTAAAATGGCCGACCCGAAATCGAAACTGAAACCAAAGGACTCGAGTGTTCCTAAAATGGCTGCCGTGCCTGTGAAGAAGTCGGTGCCCGTCACCCCGTCGGCTCCGTCGACCTCCGGTCCGCAGAAGCCGAGGAAGTCGGTCGATTCCGATGCTCCGAAATCGAAGCCGACGCCCGAGGAAAGGGCCCCCAAGAAAGATGGTCGGCTCGGATCAACGGCTCCGGCGCCGTCCAAGCCCGCCAAGGTCGGCTCCAAAGAGGCTACGCCCAAGAAGTCGGCGCCCCGGCCTCAAGATTCGGAGGACCCGAAGAAGGTTTCCGCGCCCAAACCGCACAAGGCCCGCGAGGACGTCGGATCCGAGGGACCGCTCAAAGCATCCTTGTCGGCGACGAAACCCGCTGGCAGTGTACCGTCCCCCATTGCGGAGTCACTGCAGAGAATCAGGGAGAAGGCCCTTGCTCCATCGGCTCCGATGCCATCACCGCAGCCGCAAAAGGACGCTCCGGCTAAGCCTTCGGGGAAACTCCTTTTTCTCTTGCCACCTAAGGAGGCGCCGAAAGCGTTTTCGACGAAATCGGCTCCGAAGCAGGTTTCCTCACTGCCAGACCCTCTTCCACGTCGTGTACTCGACTCGGTGGACGATTCAGAGCATTTCATCGATGCTGCCACCGGCAAGCTGACCCTCTATAAACGGAAGATCACTTCGGAGCCGGTGGACCCCTACGTCATCCCGTTGAAGAAGAAGAGGGTGCCCCTTGACGCCTTAGGCCTCACGGAGCCGATTCAGCCTCCTCCTAGACGGAGCCCTACTCCCTCCCCAGAACACTCTGTGGGTGAGGAAGATGATGAGGATGAACAGTACAATTTCCCCATCGATGACCCTGATGTACAACCAGATTCATACGACGACTCTGGTGACCAAAACACCCAGGGTGCGGGCCAAGACCCGCAAACCTTTAATGCACGTGCATCCCCGACTGAGGACTCAGCAGGATTTCATGCACTAATTGAACGGGCGGCGGCCAATCATGATGTGGACATGCATGCCGACCCGGTTGAGGAAGACTTCCTTTTTGACACCTTTGCCATATCTGAGAGGACAGTAAAGACACTTCCTATGCTGAAAGGTGTTCTCAAACATGCTGGAGACATTTTTAAGGAGCCTACGAGGGCTAGAGTGGTCAACCCTCGCATTGAAAAGAAGTACAGGCCTGCTCCTGCGGACCCCGTCTACATCCGGGGACAGTTGCCACTGGACTCTCTTGTGGTTGCCAATGCCAGGAAACGTGCCAACTCCCAGACAACGGGTGAAGCTCCTCCCCCGGACAAGGAGTCCAAAGTGCTTGAGGCAGGAGGCAAAAGAGTGGCTGCACAGGCGGCAAACTTTTGGCGCATCGCAAATACACAGGCGCTCCTGGCGCGTTATGATAGGGCGCACTACGACACCCTAGAACAGGTTATACAACACCTGCCCCCACAGTTCCAAGAAGGCACCAAGATGCTTATTGAGGAAGGAAAGCTAATATCAAACGCAGCCATCAAGTGTGCACTTGACGCTGCGGACACAGCTGCTAGGGCTATTAACACTAGCGTTATGCTGAGAAGACAAGCCTGGCTCCGCATCTCAGGGTTCAAGCAGGATATTCAGACGACAATTCTGAATCAGCCAGTCAATCCTGATAGTCTGTTTGGTCCGGATGTTGACACCACCTTAGAGAAGATAAAGAAGGACACGGAAACTGCTAAATCTATGGGGGCCCTGCAGTCCCAACAGTTTCGTGGCGGCAATTTTCGTCGCTCAGGTGCACGTGGAGTCACCAGAGGACAGATGGGTCAACAATCCCAGTTCTCCAAAGGTGGGGCGCAAGCCTCGTTCACTAAGCAGAACAAGGGAGGTTATGGGAACAACAGCAACAGAGGTCGCGGCAGAGGAAACAACAGCTCCCGCACCTCTACTCCAAGCAAACAGTGACTCTCTGTCACTGCCCCCCGACCACCTAACACCTGTCGGGGGGAGACTGCAGCAGTTCCTGCCCGTCTGGAGAAACATCACCACAGACAGGTGGGTGCGACAATTAGTTCAGTATGGTTATTGCCTAGAGTTGAAATCCACTCCACCCAACATCCCACCAAGGCAAAGGCCTATGTCCGCAGAGCACTTGCACTTATTGCAGCAGGAAGTAGTGGCGATGCTGCAAAAAGGCGCAATCGAGCTCGTGCCGGTGGGGGAGGAAGGCACAGGGGTATATTCCCTGTACTTCCTTATTCCAAAGAAGGACGGTTCTCTCAGGCCCATTCTCGATCTACGTCCCCTCAACCTGTACATACTATCGGAACATTTCCACATGCTTACACTGCAGCAGATTCTTCCCTTGCTAAACCAGGGAGACTTCTTAGCAACCTTAGATCTCAAGGATGCTTATTTCCATATTCCACTACACCCGTCACACCGGAAATATCTCAGGTTCACTATTCAAGGCAGGCACTACCAGTTCAAAGTCCTACCCTTCGGAGTCACAACAGCCCCGAGGGTGTTCACCAAGTGTCTAGCGACAGTGGCGGCGCACCTCAGGAGGCAGAATATCCATGTCTACCCCTACCTAGACGACTGGCTCGTACAAGCCAAGTCGGAGCAACAGTGCGCCGCAGACATGTCGACTACAATTCGCCTGCTTCACGATCTGGGTTTCTCCCTGAACTACCCGAAATCGCATCTTCAGCCGGCACATGTCCGGCAGTTCCTGGGTGCTACGATCAACACCCTGACAGCCATGGCTCAGCCAAACCAAGTCAGAATCGACAGCATTCAGTCGCTGATCCAACGATTCAGACCACGACACTCCCTGCCAGCGAGAGTGTTCATGCAGTTGATAGGCATGATGGCCTCCTGCATCTTCATAGTCCCTCACGCACGGTTGCATATGCGCCCGCTCCAGGAGTGCTTAGCGAATCAGTGGACACAGGCTCGTGGGCAATTGACAGACCTAGTGTTGGTTACCAGTCGGGCATACGACTCTCTGCATTGGTGGACTCCACACAACCTTTGCAAGGGCCGACTGTTCCAAGAGCCTGTGCCGCAGATTATCCTGACAACGGACGCGTCTCTCCAGGGATGGGGAGCTCATGTGCTCACTTACACAGTGCAGGGACTATGGACGACGCAGCAACAGAAGATGCACATCAACTATCTGGAACTGATGGCAATCTTCATGGCGCTCAAGTCCTTCATTGTACATCTGAGCAACAAGGTCGTGCTAGTCCGGACGGACAACATGACCGCGATGTACTACATTCAAAAGCAGGGAGGCACCCACTCGCCACAGCTGTCTCATCTGGCTCAGAGCATGTGGAAGTGGGCCATTCAGAGGAACATCTTCCTCATGGCAGAACACCTCCCGGGCAAGGACAATCAGATGGCGGATCTGCTCAGCAGATACAGCCATCAGATGCACGAGTGGGAGATACACCCTTCTGTTCTCCACCCGTTCTTCCAACAGTGGGGTCATCCGGAGATAGACCTGTTCGCAACAAAGGAGAACGCAAAATGCCGACTCTTTGCCGCCAGGTTCCCTCACCCACAGTCGCAGGGGAATGCGATATGGATGAACTGGTCAGGCAAATTTGCATACGCTTTTCCGCCAGCCCCTCTAATACCGCTGGTCGCAAGAAAGCTAAGGCAGCACTCCATGACACTCGTCCTGGTTGCTCCAACGTGGGCGCGCCAGGCTTGGTACACCACGTTCCTCGAACTCTCGGTGGTGCCGCATCAAAGACTGCGCCTCACACCCAGTCTTTTGACGCAGAACCATGGAGACATTCAGCATCCAGATCCACGACAGCTCAACCTGGCGATCTGGCTCCTGAAGTCCTAGAGTTTGGATACCTTAACCTACCTCCAGAATGCATGAGTATCATCAAGGAGGCGAGGAAACCTACTACTAGAGCATGCTATGCTGCTAAGTGGAAGCGTTTTGTCATCTACTGTACGTCCAATGACATCAACCCGCTAGATGCATCTATTCCCAACATCATCTGTTATCTGTTACATCTCTACAAGTGCAATCTGGCGTACACTTCCATTAGGATACATCTCTCTGCCATAGCGGCTTATCTTCAGAACAGGCAGCACCTCTCTGTCTTCAGGGTGCCCGCCATTAAAGCCTTCCTTGAAGGTCTGAAGAGAGTCATTCCCCCAAGAACTCCACCAGCTCCGGTGTGGAACCTCAACGTCGTTCTCACCAGACTGATGGGGCCACCATTTGAGCCACTGCACTCGTGTGAGCTCCAATTCCTTACGTGGAAAGTGGCCTTTCTGATAGCTATTACGTCTCTGAGGCGTGTCAGTGAGCTGCAAGCGCTCACCATACAAGAGCCGTTCATTCAAATTCACCCAAATAGGGTGGTGCTACGCACTAACCCTAAATTCCTTCCTAAGGTGGTGTCACAGTTTCATCTTAATCAAACTATTGACTTGCCAGCATTCTTTCAAAACCCGCAAACGGTGGCGGAAAGAATGCTCCATACCTTAGATGTACGGAGGGCGTTGATGTACTACATAGACAGAACACAACCCTTTAGAAAGACGAAACAACTCTTTGTTGCCTTCGCACCACAACACAAAGGCAACCCAATTTCCAAAGCTGGGATAGCCAGGTGGATTGTTAAGTGCATCCAGATATGTTATCAAAAAGCCAAGCGCACTTTAACAATACCCCCCAGAGCGCACTCCACACGCAAACTGGGGGCATCCATGGCTTTCCTAGGGAACATTCCTTTAGAGGATATTTGCAGAGCAGCCACGTGGGTCACACCACATACCTTCACAAAACACTACTGTGTTGATGTGCATTCCAAGCAGCAAGCAGCTGTAGGACAGGCTGTTCTAAAGACACTTTTTCAGGTTTCTGCAGCTGGCACGGGCAACCGCCGCTGATGGAGGGACTGCTATGTATTCTATGCTAAGATATGAATTTAGCAGCCCACATGCCTCGAACTGAATATGCTACTTACCAGTATGCATCTGTTCTTGGCATGTAGGGCTGCTAACATTCATATCGCCCGCCCTCCTCCCCGGTGCCTGTCGCAGCTGCAGATATACTATTGTATTTATTCATTAGCATGGACATCCTTTACACTTTCACTCCATCTCCTGCCACAATGGCGAAAAACAATCTGGGGATGGAGCCGATGCCCATGCGCACTGTAGTCCAGGGGAGGAGCCACCTATCTCAGGATACTTCGAAGACTCTTCCAGGACAACAATGTGCAATCATCCGAGCCCAACACTAGGCGGCGATCTAATGCTAAGATATGAATGTTAGCAGCCCTACATGCCAAGAACAGATGCATACTGGTAAGTAGCATATTCATTCCAAAGCAGGAATAGCCAGATGGATTGTTAAGTGCATTCAAATCTGTTATCAAAAAGCTAAACGTACTTTAACAATACCCCCAAGGGCGCACTCCACACGCAAGATGGGGGCCTCCATGGCTTTCCTGGGAAACATTCCTTTGGAAGACATTTGTAGAGCAGCCACGTGGACTACACCGCACACATTTACCAAACACTACTGTGTCGATGTACATTCCAAGCAGCAAGCAGCTGTAGGACAGGCTGTTCTCAAGACACTCTTTCAGACTTCTGCAGCTGGCACGGGCAACCGCCGTTAATGGAGGGACTGCTATGTATTCTATGCTAAAGATATGAATTTAGCAGCCCACATGCCTCGAACTGAATATGCTACTTACCAGTATGCATCTGTTCTTGGCATGTAGGGCTGCTAACATTCATATCGCCCACCCTCCTCCCCGGTGCCCGTAGCGGCTGCAGATACTCTCTTGCATTCAATCATTAGCATGGACATCCTTTACACTATTTCACTCCATCTCTGCCACAATGGCTAAAAACAGTCTGGGGATGGAGTCGATGCCCATGCGCACTGTAGTCCAGGGGAGGAGCCACCTATCTCGTGATACTTCGAAGACTCTTCCAGGACAACAATGTGCAATCATCCGGACCCAACACTAGGCGGCGATCTATGCTAAAAAGATATGAATGTTAGCAGCCCTACATGCCAAGAACAGATGCATACTGGTAAGTAGCATATTCAATCTGCGGTGGAGGCCGTCGCTGAGACAAACGGCTGTCGCTGTGCATCGCGCGGAGACTCACTGGTGGGTGTCTCAGAGTTATGGTCAATAAGTGGCTGCCCCGGGGATCTGAGAGTGATGAATCCAACTTATCCAGCGAGGGAGCAGCGGCCATTTTGGTGGTGTTCACTGCAGTCCATGCTGACGCTGATGTCCGGTCTCTGTGCTGCTTGTAATGCCTCCCGCTACTGCCTTTGAAATCTGACTGTGCAGCGAGGGCTAATTTTGGTTGACAGCCTTGGCTCTTGGGAGATTGCTTGGTGGCTGCTGGAATGGACTAGGTGGCGGCGGTTGATGAGCTGCGGAGGCGCCACCATTTTCCCCTACCCACGGTGAAGTCTGTGGGTGCGAGAAGCTGCACTACTCTCAGGGTGCATCAGTTGCGGTGAGGAGTGCAAAGAGGACACGGTATCTGGCGGTGCAACAGACGCTGGGTCCTGACTCCGGGTGTACTCTGCTAGCGATTAAGGGACGGGAGGTGAGCAGCGTTGAAGGCGTACTGCCCCAGTGGAGAGTGACACGGAGGCCTCGTGTGCTGGGCATCGCCCTGGGTGTGTGGGGTCAAGCCCTATAGGACGTGTGGGAGGGTGCAGGTAGCTGGAGACTGTCGGCATTGCTTGTTGCCTGTAGGCCCTCTAAATATGGACACTTGGGTAGGTGAAGCTACCAGGCGTGACTTATAATTGGCAACGGTGACAGAAGGAAGAGTCATCCACTGCTGGGGGCACGGATTGAGCGTTAGAGCGAGAGGTGCCACGAATCAATCGATCAATCAATCAATCAATCAATCAAGCCATTTGTATAGCGCACTACTCACCCGGGAGGGTCTCAAGACGCTTGGGGGGAGGGGTATGCTACTGCTCGAACAGCCAGGTCTTGAGTTGTTTCCTGAAGGCGAGATGGTCCTGGGTCAGCCGAAGGTGGATGGGGAGGGAGTTCCAAGTCTTGGCAGCCAGGTAAGAGAAGGATCTTCCTCCGGCGGTGGCTCTTCGGATGCGTGGTACGGTTGCGAGGGCGAGGCTGGTGGACCGTAGCTGGCGGGTGGGCGTGTAGAAGGTCAGGCGGTCGTTGAGGTACTTGGGGCCCAGGTCGTGGAGAGACTTGTGTGCGTGGGTGAGGAGCCGGAACGTGATCCTCTTGTCGACGGGGAGCCAGTGCAGGTTCCTCAGGTGGCTGGAGATGTGGCTGCGTCGGGGGACATCCAGGATGAGTCTGGCGGAGGCGTTCTGGATGGGCTGGAGTCTTTTCTGTAGCTTGGCTGTGGTTCTGGCGTAGAGGGCGTTTCCGTAGTCCAGTCGGCTGGTGACGAGTACCTGGGTGACAGTCTTCCTGGTCTCGGTCGGGATCCAGCGGAAGATCTTGCGAAGCATACGCAGGGTGTTGAAGCACGATGAGGAGACGGCGTTGACTTGTCTGGTCATCGAGAGGGAGGGGTCCAGAATGAAGCCCAGGTTGCGTGCGTGGTCGGTTGGCTTGGGTGCGGTGCCCAGGGCTGGGGGCCACCAGGAGTCGTCCCAGGCGGAGGGCGAAGATCCCAGGATGAGGACTTCCGTCTTGTCCGAGTTCAGTTTCAGGCGGCTGTCCTTCATCCACTTGGCGACGTCTTTCATCCCTTCGTGTAGGCAGGTTCTGGCGGTGTCGGGTCTCTGGTGAGGGAGAGGATCAGCTGGGTGTCGTCGGCGTAAGAGATGATGTTGAGGTTGTGCTGGCGTACGATGGCTGCGAGAGGTTTCATGTAGATGTTGAAGAGGGTGGGGCTGAGTGAAGATCCTTGCGGGACGCCGCAGATGACTTCGGTGGCCTCGGAGCGAAACGGGGGGAGGCGGACTCTTTGTGTTCTTCCGGCGAGGAACGAGATGATCCACTCCAGTGCCTTCTCTTGGATACCGATGTTGCTGAGGCGCTGGACTAGGGTGCGGTGGCAGACCGTGTCGTACGCAGCGGAGAGGTCCAGGAGGATGAGGGCCACTGTTTCCCCCTTGTCGAGCAGGGTCCGGATGTCGTCGGTGGCTGCGATGAGGGCGGTGTCGGTGCTGTGGTTGGCTCTGAAGTCGGACTGCGAGGGGTCGAGGGATCCGTTCGTCTCGAGGAAGGCGGTCAGCTGTCTGTTGACGATCTTCTCGATGACTTTAGCAGGAAAAGGGAGGAGCGAGATGGGGCGGAAGTTTTTGAGATCGGTGGGGTCTGCTGTAGGTTTCTTCAGGAGGGCGCTGATCTCGGCGTGCTTCCAGCTCTCCGGGAAGGTGGCGGTGTTGAAGGAGGCGTTGATGATGTTCCGGAGTTGGGGTGCGATGGTGGAGTCGGCCTTGTTGAAGACGTGGTGTGGGCAGGGGTCAGTCGGTGATCCGGAGTGGATGGTGTTCATCGTGCGGGCTGTGTCTTCGGTGGTCACCGTGGTCCAGGTGCGAAGGGTGGCGGTGGGGGGCGTTGGTTCGACGGTTGGGTGTGTGGGTGCGGCGCCGAAGCTGTTGTGGATGTCTGCGATCTTGCGGTGGAAGAACGAGGCGAGGGAGTCGCAGAGGTCTTGTGACGGAGTGATGTCGTTGGTGCCGGTGCTGGGGTTGGAGAACTCCTTGACGATAGTGAAGAGCTCTTTGCTGTCGTGGGCGTTGTTGTCCAGTCGTTCCTTCAGGGATTTCTTCTTGGTGGTGCGGATGAGCTGGTGGTGCTTGCGGGTAGCGTGTTTGAGGGCGGTCATGTTGTCGGTGGTCCGGTCGAGGAGCCAGGCTTTCTCGATGGTGCGGCAGGTCTTCTTGGAGTCCTTGAGGTCGTCGGCGAACCAGGATGCCTTCTTGCTTCTGGGTCTGCTGGGAGGGTTCTTTAGTGGCGCGAGGTCGTCGGCGCAGGCTGTCAGCCACTGTGTGAAGTTGCGGGCTGCTTCGTTGGGGTCCGTTGTGTTGGCGGGTGGGCTCTGGCTGAGGGAGGTGGTTAGTTGGTCTGCGAAGATCTTGCTCCAATTCCTGTGAGGTACCTGTTGCGGGTGGTGGTGGGTCGTGGATCTTTTGAAGCTGAAGTGGACGCAGCTGTGGTCGGTCCAGTGGAGTCCGATGGCGTGGCTGAAGGTGATGTACTTGCTGGAAGAGAAGACGGGATCAAGCGTGTGGCCGGCGTAGTGGGTGGGGGTGTTGACCAGTTGCTTGAGTCCGAGGTTGGCGAGGTTTTCCAGCAGGGCGGTGGTGTTGTGGTCCTTGTTGTTCTCCAGGTGGAAGTTGAGGTACCCGAGGAGGATGTAGTCAGTGGAGGGGAGGGCGTGCGGGCTGATGAAGTCTGTGATGTCTTCGCTGAATTGTGTGCGTGGTCCCGGGGGTCTGTAGACGAGGGTTCCTCTGAGGGTCGTCGTGAATCTGGAAGTGGAGATGTTCGGCTGCGGCGAAGGAGTCGTTGGCGTCGGTCGTGATGGGGATGGTGTTCCTGTGGACGATGGCGATGCCACCTCCGGTCTGGTTGATGCGGTCCCTCCTGATGATCTTGTACCCGTCCGGGATGGCGATGGCGATGTCGGGTGCAGAGGAGGCGTTCATCCAGGTTTCTGTGAGGAAGGCGACGTCCGGTGATGTAGCGTCGAGGAGGTTCCAGAGTTCCACGGCGTGTCTGTGGACGGAGCAGGTGTTGATCAGGATGCACTTGAGGTGGTTGCTGCTGGTGTTTGTCTTGGCGGGTGCGGGGCAGGTTCGGAGGCAGGTGAACTTGCAGGTGCAGCAGGTGAAGGGTCCGTGGGTGCGTCTCGGGGTGGCTCGGCAGCAGGCGTGGGTCCGGCTGGCATTGAGTGCGTTGAGAGTGGCGGCGTCGTAGGACAGTCGGGTCGTCTTGCCTCGGCGGGGAGGGCCAGGGGTCCTGGCGCTGGGCGCGGGCCAGGCGCGGACGGGCGCAGACGGGCTTACCTTTGGCGCACCTTCGGCGTTCAATCGGCGCTCCCGCTGCGCTCGTCCGCTGCGCGGTCGCTCTGGGGGCGTCATAAGTAAGGAGCCGGGAGGGAGGAGCAGCTGGGTGGCGGGAGCGGGGCGGCGAATGGAATCACAGGGGGGCGGGGCCGCAGGGAGGCAGCGGCGGGAAATTCCTAGAAGCAGCGGGCAGCGGGAAATTCCCAGGAGCAGCGGGAAATTCCCAGGAGCAGCGGGCAGCGAGCGAAGGAATCTGCAGGCAGGAGGCGGCAAAGGCAGGCAGGAGCGGCAGCAGTGAGTGGGGCGACCAAGCCCTGTGGAGGGCTGAGCGGTCACACTCTGTGGTCCCCTACGGTCCCCTTAAGTAAGGAACCGGGAGGGAGGAGCAGCTGGGTGGCGGGAGCGGGGCGGCGAATGGAATCACAGGGGGGCGGGGCCGCAGGGAGGCAGCGGCGGGAAATTCCAAGAAGCAGCGGGCAGCGGGAAATTCCCAGGAGCAGCGGGAAATTCCCAGGAGCAGCGGGCAGCGAGCGAAGGAATCTGCAGGCAGGAGGCGGCAAAGGCAGGCAGGAGCGGAAGCAGTGAGTGGGGCGACCAAGCCCTGTGGAGGGCTGAGCGGTCACACTCTGTGGTCCCCTTAAGTAAGGAGCCGGGAGGGAGGAGCAGCTGGGTGGCGGGAGCGGGGCGGCGAATGGAATCACAGGGGGGCGGGGCCGCAGGCAGGCAGCGGCGGGAAATTCCAAGAAGCAGCGGGCAGCGGGAAATTCCCAGGAGCAGCGGGAAATTCCCAGGAGCAGCAGGCAGCGAGCGAAGAAATCTGCAGGCAGGAGGCGGCAAAGGCAGGCAGGAGCGGCAGCAGTGAGTGGGGCGACCAAGCCCTGTGGAGGGCTGAGCGGTCACAGGGTTGTCCCTGGGTTGACACGAAGGATTGCAGCTGCGAGTGACTATCGCCGGAGGGGTGTGCGGCGTTGCGACCCTGGCCATCTTTATTATAGGTACTGCTGGATAGAAGTGAGTTGCTACCTGGACCCGCCTGGACGTTGGTGGATTGGTGTTGTGACAGTGACGCGTGCCTTGCTGCAGACAGAGTGGGATCCGGATATCTTTGGTTTGTGGCTGGGCCCGGAGTTAGGATGGGGCGGCTGGATGCTCGTCAGCCGAAGCTTACTTTTGAGGCTAAAAAGGCTAATAAACAGCAGGCTGCAGATGAGGGTGTTGGAGCGGAAGCCTCTCAGCAGGTTTCCCTACAAACATCGGGTGATAATCTTAAGTCGCTTCTCATAGAAGTCAGGCAGGGGTTTGTGACCATGGCGGACAAAATTGATACGGTCTCTACCCGAATGGATGCCATAGTGAGCACAATAGAGGGGCATGAGACGCGCATTACGGAGGCGGAACAACGAGTCTCAGATGTAGAGGACACCACTGCCCAGCTCAAAAAGGCGACAACGCAGAGGGACAGGCTGCTCAATTTAATAGTCACAAAGAATGAGGACATTGAGGCCCGTAGTCTTTGAAACAACATTCATGTCCTTGGAATTCCAGAGAGTACAGGCACATGGCGAATGGAGGAGTATATTGAAAAATTGCTCAAGGCTGTGGTGGGTACAATCAATCAATCAATCAGTGACACTTATAAAGCGCGCTACATACCCGTAGGGTCTCAAGGCGCTGGGGGGGGGGGGGGGGGGGGGGGTGCCGCTACTGCTCGAACAGCCAGGTCTTCAGCTTCTTCCTGAAGGAGAGGTGGTCTTGGGTCAGGCGCAGGTCGGGAGGGAGGGAGTTCCAGGTCTTGGCGGCCAGGTAGGAGAAGGACCTTCCTCCCGTAGTCGCTCTTCGGATGCGGGGGACGGCGGCGAGGGCGTGGTTGGCTGATCGGAGGTGGCGTTTGGGAGCGTAGAAGTTGACTCGGCTGTTGAGGTAGCTCGGGCCTTGGTCGTGTAGGGCTTTGTGTGCGTGGGTGAGGAGGCGGAAGGTGATTCTTTTGTTGACGGGGAGCCAGTGAAGGTCTCTCAGATGTCCGGAGATGTGGCTGGTTCGTGGGATGTCGAGGATGAGTCTGGCTGAGGCGTTCTGGATCCGCTGGAGTCTCTTCTGGAGCTTGGCGGTGGTACCGGCGTAGAGGGCGTTGCCGTAGTCCAGTCGGCTGGTGACGAGGGCCTGGGTGACGGTCTTCCTGGTCTCGGTGGGGATCCACCAGAAGATCTTCCGTAGCATGCGTAGGATGTTGAAGCACGACGAGGAGACGGCGTTGACTTGCCTGGTCATGGAGAGGGAGGAGTCCAGGATGAAGCCCAGGTTGCGTGCATGGTCTGTCGGTTTGGGTGCGGTGCCCAGGGCGGGAGGCCACCAGGAGTCGTCCCAGGCGGAGGGTGAGGAGCCCAGGATGAGGACCTCCGTCTTGTCCGAGTTCAGTTTCAGGCGGCTGGTCGTCATCCACTCGGCTACCTCTTTCATCCCTTCGTGCAGGTTGGCTGTGGCGGCGGCGGGGTCGTTGGTCAGGGAGAGGATCAGCTGGGTGTCGTCGGCGTAGGAGATTATGCTGAGGTTGTGTTTGCGTACGATGGCCGCGAGGGGGCTCATGTAGACGTTGAAGAGGGTGGGGCTCAGAGATGATCCTTGGGGGACGCCGCAGATTACTTCGGAGGCCTCTGACTTGTACGGTGGTAGGCGGACTCTCTGCGTTCTTCCGTCGAGGAAGGAGATGATCCATTCCAGCGCCTTGTCCTGGATTCCGATGTTGCTGAGGCGCCGTACTAGGGTGCGGTGGCAGACCGTGTCGAATGCCGCGGAGAGGTCAAGGAGGATGAGGACCGCTGTTTCTCCATTGTCCATCAGGGCTCGGATGTCATCGGTGGCGGCGATGAGGGCGGTCTCGGTGCTGTGATTGGCTCGGAAGCCGGACTGTGATGGGTCGAGGGATCCGTTCGTCTCGAGGAAGGCGGCCATCTGCTTGTTGACGGTCTGTTGTACCGATCTGTTGTCTCCTCAATTTGTGGTGGAAAGGTCGCAGCGATCACTGGGGTCGAGACCCCCCCACGGTAGCCCTCCCAGGTCTATCATTGCTCGCCTATTAAATTATCACGACAGAGACGTTGCTTTAAGAATTGCTAGGGAGGAAAAGCAGCTAACGTATGATGGCATATCTTTCAAAATTTACCCAGATTTTACAATTCATGTACAAGAGGTACGCCGCATATTTTTGGGAGTAAAACAAAAGCTCAGGCAAGCTCAGATAGACTATGCTTTACTATACCCTGCTCGCCTTCGTGTTACTCATCAGGGGACACAAACATTTTTCACTAATCCACAACAAGTAGAGGATTACTTGAAACAACTCAAGAAGCAGAAACGATCGGAGCGGAAACTGAAGGACTCTCCTAGATTGCAGTCACCGGAGGAGGAATTAGGTTCTTGGAGCTTGGCTCTATTGCACTGTATAGGCACATTTCATGACTTGCTGCTAATGCTAGTAGCCTGAACGATGATAGAATGGTGGGTTGAGATAATGTACACATCCGCTATGAAGCCATTGAGTTGTAGAGATTGCAGAAGGTGTGAGAGACAATTGTACTACCAGTCACCCTATGGTTGGCTCTTGAAAGTCGTGATTCATCGACTTGGCTTCGGGGCTGACAAGAGGTGTCAGTGGGCTACCTAGGTGCATTTCCCACCAGGGAGTACCCCACTTTTGTTGCTACCTTAATGATGTTTCTCAGTAGTCTACCCTTAAGTTTCGGGGGGATGACCTGTGCCTAGTTGGCCTACCGAGAAGAAGTTGGGAAATCGGGAGGGGAGTGGGTTGTGTACTACTGGCATGATTGGGATGCTTCAGTGGGAGAGGGTATGGTTGGGGGGCAGTGTGTTGTTACGATGATACTAATATGCTAGTCACTGGAGCGATCTATGCTTTGTTATATGTACGAATAGTGGGGTGTCCGCATGAGCTGCAGGTCGACCAGGTGATGAATCCCTTGTTTGATGACTCAGGTCGGGGATGACACTCTTAGACTGATCTTATGGAATGTACGGGGCCTTGGGGATCCGAGAAAGCGGAGACAGGTGCTGGCCTATCTTGATGGGCAACAGATTCATATAGCACTTCTGCAGGGAACCCACATTGCACCACGAGTAGTGAACTTGTTTACCAGCCGATGGGCGGGCTGTCGGGTGTTTTCATCTTATTCCTCCTATGCTCGGGGCACAGCAATACTTTGCAGTAAACTTATACACTTTGAAAGGATGGGGGAGGTGGAGGATTCACAGGGCAGATATGTCATCCTTTGGGGTGACTGGGTAGAGATACCATAACAATTGCTAACTGTTATGGCCCTAATTCAGACTGCCCAGAATTGTTTGCTGATTTATGGGGTAAGATTCTAGCAATTGGGTCAACTCATGTTATTTGGTGGGGTGATTTTAATGTGGCACTAAACCCACAATTAAATAGGTCCAATGCGGGTTCGCAGCATTATACTAGAGCACAGGAGGTTCTGCAGGGCATAATACTGGAAGGGGGGTTGATCGACTGCTGGAGATATTTGCATGCCACACATCATTAGGGTACACACTTTACGTCCTATAGGGGAACCTGGGCATGCATAGACTATTGTTTGGTTACAAGGGGTCTCAGGCTGGCCATTGGGAATGTGACACATTTGGCCCGAATGTTCTTTGATTATTGTCCGGTTAAGGTTTCTCTGTCTCATCCGAGGTATGATAGACCCGGACGGAATTGGCGGCTCCATCCCACGGCACTGTTGGATTCAGCTTTTAGGGCAGAATTGGGTGACGAGATCGAAGGCTTTTTTGTCCGGAACAAAGGTTCTGTAGAAAGCAGAGAGATGATATGGGAGGCATTTAAAGTGACTATACGAGGGCACTGCATGTCTTAAGTGTTTTGGAGTGTTGAGGGATATTCAGAATACAATACGTAAACTGGAGCAAGATCTAAAGGGGTTGGAGAGACGGATGGGGCGGGGTGAAGTGAGGCAGGTACAAAATGATTTTCGCACACTTTTAACTGAAGTTCAGGGGGAAGTGTTTGACAGCGCGTAAATATGGGGAGGGTGACAGGCCAGGGAAGGTGCTAGCTGCACTGGTGATGGGCCCTCATTTCAACACCCATGTGCTGGAAATACAGGAACCGGGTGGGGCTACAAATACTGGAGACATTTGTCAAGCATAACACAACCCTATACACCTCTCAGAGGAGGGATGCCATTGATCTGGAGGACTTCACGAAGGATGTTACACTAGGTTGGCATGGGGATACACAGCAGAAGTTCCTTAGCATCCCTTTTGAGTTAGACGAAATTAAGGAACCTATTATGCAACTTCAGACGTGGAAGGCACTGGGTTCAGGCGGCCTTCCGGCTGAATTCTACAAGGCCTATATTGACATCATGGCGCCAGTATTGAAGGAAGTTCATGAAGAGTCCCTTGAGATAGGAATACTCCCTGCTTCAATGAGAGAGGCGGTAGTTACGTCATTGTTGAAGCTGGGAAAACCACCAGAGTCCTGCGACTCCTATAGGCCATTGTCACTGATGAACTGTGATACTAAAATAATGGCGAAAGTGTTGGCCAATAGTTTGTCCCTCCTACTTGATAAGCTGGTACTACCTGATCAATCGGGATTCGTGCCTGATAGGGCAACCTCCCATAACCTTAGAACTTTGTTCTCATTGCTCCAGAATGTAGCGCCAGATTTCCTACTTGCCGCAGTTTTTTTTAGATGCCACTAAAGCGTTCGACTCGGTGGAGTGGGATTACTTATTTGGAGTGCTACGGAGAATGGGTTTCCCCAAGGTATACCTTTCTTGGATTGCTCTATTATATCATCGGCTCGAGTGCTGGTTAATGGCCATTTATCACAACCCCTTACTATCTCTAGAGGCACTCGTCAGGGTGTCCGCTATCGCCGCTCCTTTTTGCCCTAGCGGTGGAGCCCTTGGCTTGTAGGCTGCGGCAGCTGCACCAAGACAAGGCATTTCGATGCTGTCTACGCCAAATTCTAGTCTCGCTGTATGCGGATGGCATTACTCTTTATATTAGAGATCCGCAACAGAATATTAACCCCATTTTACGTGAGTTCATAAAATTTGGTCGGTTGTCGGGCATGAGCATTAACTGGGGGAAGTCATAGGTTTTCCCTCCTACCCCGGCGGTAAAGCAATTACCACTGGATTTTCCGACAGAGTGGTGTGACTCGGAGCTACGGTATCTCTGAATACATGTAACCCAAGATAAGGACGAAACTATACGTACAAATTATTGTACGGCCATCACACAGCTTAATGCCAATGTTATTCATTGAATATCATTGCCTCTTTCGCTCGCCGGGAGAGCTTCTCTTATTAAAATGATTGTATTACCTCAGTTTTTTTACTTATTTCTTAATATCCCTTACGGCCCAGGGCGTTTTTTCTTTAAAACATTGCACACTGAATTGCTTAGGCTCTTATAGGGGGGAGGCAAGCAAGACTTAGTTGGTCGACAGGTTTGATGTTCCGTATTTTGAGATTTATTTTTTAGGTGCGCGCGCGCACTATGCTTATTACTGGATCTACCTTCCTCGCTACATGCCACAGGTAGCTGTAGAAGACTGACTTGCTGCTCCAGTACCATCAACTAGGGTGATATATGGGCCTGCCAGCACACGGGCAACATCACCTACCACTGTCACTGGCACGGTGGATGCCTGGCATCGGATCGCTACTCTGCTTGGCGTGCCTCTCCTTTATTCCCCCCACCTCCCATTGTCATATCCTCCCGAGTTATCGCTATTACACGAGAAAGGCTTTCAGAGCCTATGCGCACGTGCACATGTAACCACCTGGGGAGATCTTTTTCATGATGGGTTTTTCGTTCCTTGGACCAGCTCTTGTTGGGGATGCAACCTACGCCCTTAGATACAATTTTATATATTCGCCTTAGACAGGGGATGCGGTCTATTCTCCCTGATTTCCCACAAGAACCAGCATGCCTTCTCCCCTTACACCACATGTTGGGCTCCTCAGATGGGAAACATCTTGTATCAAGGCTATACAACAGCATCCGTACACATAGGGCAGGAATCGGGAGTAAGTCCCGACTACATTGGGGTGAAGAGTTAGAGCAGGAGATTACTGATGAGCAATGGTGATACTGTTGTGCGCAGACGGCGCAAATTTCATCTAGCTGCAGGTTGCGAGTTATACATTATAAGTATCTGCATGGATTGTATTATACACCGGCAAAGAAATTGCTGTTTAAATTGGCAGATACCGATAGGTGCCTACGGTGTAAGCAGACAGGAGCAGGATTAGCGTGGGAGTGTCCGTCTATACGGGAATACTGGGAACAAGTCCTAGCAGCTCTGGGCACAATCATTGGTCAAGTTTTGGAACGGGATCCGTTGTTAGCATTGCTGGGGTATACGGCACAGATACCTACACAGTATAGAAAATTTGTTGCTCCCTCACTATTACTTGCCAAACGTAGGGTGGCCTGCAAATGGGGCAGGGGGATGTCCCCGAAATTTAAGGAGTGGATAGCGGACTTAACTTATTGTCAAGAACAAAACACCACATATGCTGGATTACTGCCACTGGCCTCTAAGCCAAAAGATATTTGAGGGCCGCTGCATGATTATCTCCGATTACAGGATGTTATGGACACAGACGACGAACTTTGCGAGGATTAATGAGTTTCATCTCTATGAATGAGTAGAATACTTGCCCTGGCCTCTGATCATGTGTGAGTCACATATTATTTACTGCTTTGTGTCGTGTTCCTCATTGGGAGCACTATAGAGACATGCCTGTACATCTCCATTATATGATATCTGGTTGACATATTAAGCATGGGAACTTATTGGTGGAACAGCTTTGTGGTGGCCGGGTATTGTATCATTGTGACACTGTTCAATATAATGTATTGTGAAATTAACTTGAAAACTTGAAAATAAAGTTTAAAAAAAATGTTTTTCTTTCTGGAGAACCAGTGTAACAGTCTATGAACCTTTCCTTTGTATCCTATCCTCCTGCATGCCCCATGGCAACAGGGTTGTGCACGGAATAAAGGGGGAGAGTGGGTTCATGATCTGTACAAAGAGTGTAGTTAGTAATGCTTCTAACGGGCTGTACAGATAAAAGTTCAAATATTGCGCATGTTCTGTATAGTGATCAAGGATCTACACTGAGCTTTACAGAAGGGTTGGATAATTGTAATATATGTTGCTGTAACGTTTGTCTCCAGGCAAGTAACGGGCAGTGGTACCAGATGAACGACTCCATAGTACATTCAAGCAACATCAAAGTTGTGCTGAATCAGCAGGCCTATGTGCTCTTCTATCTACGGTGAGATAATGTGCTATTTGAAATCACATTAAAAGAAATTGTTCTGCCGAATACTCTAGAAATTGCATTTTTCCTTTGTAACATTTCTATAGCGCCTAGAAGGATTCTAGCTATGGGGTTCCAAGGAAGGTCCCTAATGCCC
This sequence comes from Lissotriton helveticus, assembly GCF_964261635.1. Classification (NCBI taxonomy): domain Eukaryota; kingdom Metazoa; phylum Chordata; class Amphibia; order Caudata; family Salamandridae; genus Lissotriton; species Lissotriton helveticus. The sequence continues at coordinate 1,062,549,522 of NC_136068.1, read as the reverse complement.
CCTCTTGTTACCCCTCTCTTCAGAGATTGTCATTCTGCAAAACTTTTTAACCATGCATCACTATAACATTTGATCACTAGCTCTCGTCCCTGTTTCTGTGCCTTCTATAAAGCACAGCTCTAAAATGTACTAAAATCAGAGACTGTAGCCCCCTGGTAGATTTTCTTTCTAATTGTGTGCTCCTAAATAAAGTCAGATTTCATCAGCATGAGCAAGCAGTTTGACACCATTGTTTCAATATATCATCTATTTTTCTCTGTTCTAATTCCTAACCTCTCCTAGCACTGGCTCCAAGTTTGCTTCCTCCACAATTTTGTGGTGTTCTGTTTTCTCAGCTCTCCTCCTGCATGACTCCACTGAAAGGCACAATTTATTACCTGTGCAAGGAGTGCTAGCATCCACATTTTGTATGTATTCCTTTAGACTTCTGTATTCTTTACCTAGGATGTTGGTGTTTGTATTGGATGTTTTTCATTTTACATTGTTGGCATATTCCTCACCCTTTTCTTGTTTTTTTGTTTTACAAACCCTGGTACCTATTGACAATTTTCAGTACATGTATTTGTTCCACATGTTTTCCTATGTCCAGTGCACATCTTCATCCAATTTCCAGTCTATCTTTACAACTCTTATCGTCTGTTGTCTTAGTCTTCTTTTTAACTTGACTGTCAGTGAATTTAAGTAATCTCAGATTTCTCATTTTGCTGGTCATGAAAAGGTTGTTTAATCCCATATAGTGCAGTTATTGTGGACCATTCTCGGCAAACACTTGAGGCTTTTTCTTTTTTACTTCTTGTTGCCCATGTCAGAATTCCAGATTCCAGGAAGAATTCTGAGGCTTCATTGTATAAAAGCTCAGGCAGCCTGTCAAGCAGACCAGTCACTGTTCCAGACCCTGCAAAAAAGAACATGATGAACGGTTCTCACTCTTCCCCTGCGATTGGAATGGTAAGTAAGTGTTGTAGAATGATACAAGAGAGAAGTGCCGAGAGTCTATAAACATCTAAGCAAGTTGAACCAACCTGTCCTTCTTTTGAAGGCACCATCTGTGCACCTATCAGCGATGTCCCATTCAGGTACCTTCTTGGTTACCGTAAGTGCAGTTCTGGGTCAGAAGCAACACATGAAAGCCTGTTACAAGCTTAGTTGTAGAGTTATGTTGGCAGTGCTCCTTGTGAACTCTACAAGCTTTTAATTGCTGAGTTCTGCTCGGAACACATTCTACAGTCAGTCTAGGAATTCTGTTTGGTGATTAATGTTGTTGTGTTTACTTTGAGGTCAGACCAGGAGAAAGGTATGATCTGGGTGCCTAGATTGCAGGATTGTTCTAAAGTGATAAAGTTAAAAAAAAATTGGTCTTTGTTTGAAAAGTGTGAGATGGTAATCACACTCACAAGAATGATTGCCTTTCCTTGACATGTATGGTTTGCTTTTTCTGCATGCCACTGCCGATGGAAAGTGAGAGGGAGAGAGGGAGAAACAGAAAATTATTATTCGGTCTAAGATCTTTTTATGAGTTTTGAGAGTGATGATGGTCTATGCTGCTGTGTATTGAATAGTTTGACCTACAGAGTGTATCTCGGGTCCTAAAACCTGGGCAGATTAGCACTGATCATGGCCTCTGTATGTTTGTCATTTCTCCAGAATTGATCCTTTCATGAATTTACTTTTTCAGCATGAATCTTTTTGTATTCCGATGCTCTCAATTATTTCGCCATCTAGACTGCACCTGTACTCCAACCCCACCTTTTTTTCTTCCTTATTTCACATGACCGTAGTTGATTGTTTGGTGCTATGGCACTCCTTCTGTGACGTTAAATGCCCGCCATAGATCCCCTTCGATGTAGTCACCATCTTCAGGTTCTGTTCTTTTCACTGTTTGGTCTGGAAGCAAAGGAGAGATCCTGAGTTGAGGTAGAAGCTTGCATCGCTGGGCATAGTTTTCATCGAAGAAAACAGAGAATACAGTCGAGAAATAATGGGTATCACAACAAATGTCACCTGTTAATGAGAATACACTGAAAACACTAACTAACACTGAAGTGAGAAGCCTGTAGCACACCCAAGACCACTTGGGTCAGAGACTGGGGAAGGAGTTGGGACCCCCGTCCCCTTAAGATTTGGTCTGAATTATCATCACAAATATATGCAATAGTACAGTCACAAGGTGTTTAACTTCTGTCTCCAGAAGGACCATCATTCAGAAGACCACACAGCATGCGCAGAGTTATTGCCAAATGGAATCCGGGATGGACAAAAGCAGAGGTGGGAACATTATTTCATTGCCTCTTCCCCGGGAAAGCAGGAATCTTTGAGAACAACACTGGTCGTTGATTTTGGAAGGCACACTTGAGGATCCGGATGAGGGCCAGGAAGAAGAACCTGAATTCTGAGAAGTAGTAGAGATCCAGGTTGAAAGAAAAAGACGTAGAATGTCAGCAATGCAAACTGCAAGATAAACCCCACATTGGCGTTTGGCGAGGTGAGGTGAAATAAGATCTTTGTGTTCACGGAGGAACCACAATTACAAGAGCAAGAATCCTCATGGACCGGATGTCTGTGGAAGAATGGTCCCACATCTCTGCAGACTAGCCAGATTAGGGGGGAGATTCTTACCTATCTAAACCCTCACCCTCAGATGACATTACTGCATACAACACAGTTAAGAGCTGCAGATACATTTGAAATGCTGCTGGAAGAGGAGCAGACAGAAGTGTCCGTCCTTCTAGACACATTATTGCCAGACTAGAAGAGATACTAATGACTTGCGTTGTTAAGCAGTGTCCTGGACCACAGTAGAGGCCTTCAAAAAGGTAGCATCAGCTAAGGTCTTCACCTGGAGTGTGAAAAAGATATGGTTTTTCCACCAAAGACCCCACTTATATCAGGGGCAGTGTACCAGCAAACTCCCTAATTGTGGCCACGACTCGCAAGAGCCAACAATCCCATTTCTGCAGGTCCTGCTCCATACAAGGAAAGTAAAAGAATGGACACGGTGGAGAGAAAGGTGATGAGGTCAGCTGTGGCACAATGGAGTCTAGCCAACTCAAGCGCCCTGTCAATTCGGTATTGCCACCAGCAGTGGGACGAAATGGAGGAAGTCATTTATCACCCACTAGAAGAGTTCAAAAAGAGGGTAAACCGTGTGCTACAGAAGTGCACTGCAGTTGCAAACATCTCCCTCCAGTCTGCATTAGACAAAACAGACACAGCCAAGTAGACAATGATGTACTGCTACTACTCTAAGCAGACATGCCTGGCTTGGGGTCTCTGGATTCAAACAACAGATACAATCTGCAATGATAAACCTGCCCATCACAGAAGACAGTAGACAAAGTGCTGAATCGCATGGAAACATGACTACTGGACTGATCAGGCCTTGGGAATGCTGCAGTACAAAGGATCATCCTGTGGGATGGCACAGAGAAAGAGCACCCACAGAGGAGGGGAAATTCAAGAGGCCAACACTACAGGAGGTGGGAAAGGAAGACTGCATGGTGAGCATAGATCTCAAGGATGCATACATTCACATACCAATACAAGCATTTGCAATGCAATAGGTCTCGCATTTGCAAGAGTTAAAGCTATTGGCATTGTAAATGGCAATGCCTTTTATTTATCGTTTTTGATAATTAACACAAATAAAAAGCATTGTCACTTACAATGCCAATAGCTCAAACTCTTGTAAATGCGACACCTCAGCCGCCATAGTTTCGGTCTGCTTGGAAAGTGAAAGAGGGCCTGGAACAGTCAGAGTTCTTTGATCAGCCACCTGTTAACTAATTCAACAACTCAAATGTTGCGACAGATCATCTGAAGTACAAATAACAGGACTCTGGCTTCTGCTGTTAAGTTGGGATGCATATTGTTCCAAACACTCGTACTTGAGAAATCCTCTGATAATAGAGCTGTTGAGTCTGGCATCTGAATGCGAGAGAACGCGTCACGCAGAGGGTAACGATTGAATACTAAAGGTGAAATCTTCCATGCATTTCGTTACACAACTGCTACCACTGAGCGTCCACTATTACTGCTTCAATGTGATCAAATGATGACACTCTATACCGGTACTGTAAGAGAAGTTAACCTTCTCTGGCCAAAGCTCATTCACCCCAAAATCATGGACACTAGGACTTGTTCTATGTATCCATTGTGTTGGTGGAACAGCAATCACATATAAAGGCAAGTCTTAGGAGGCACAGGGTGGTGGTGAGGGGCAGAGACACAGAGGTGGGATGATACATAAAAATATGTACACAGAGCCAAATAACCGAAAATAGAACTACGAGGAAAAATTGGCAAGTTAAGATGGTGTCGCAACTAAACTTCTGCTATAAAAAAGGCAAACTTAACCGATTAACATTAGTAATCAGGAAACGGTCTCAGAAAAGACTGACAAAAGAACGCAATCCATTTTAAAGAGCAGTTCAACTAAGAAAGGGCACTTAAGTCAGGGACGCTGATGTATCAGTGGTAAACACAAGTTCAATAATAGAGTATATGAAGAAAAAAAATCAAAAACAGCAATAGAAGCTAAAGAATAGAATCATTAAACATACAAAGTAAACAGTTGTAGTGGGTGAATGCACAACGATGCACTATCGCTAAAACTGGACTGCACGCAAGGGGGAAGACGGTCATGGATTGGGGCGTTCTCCAGGATATAAACAGGAGATTCCACACCATTAACAGAGATAAGATCAGCACTTCGTCGAGGACACGAAACGCAAACACACTTTAACAAGTCTGCAAACAAAGAAGTGCACCACAACATGGCAGCCGGCAGCATAATGGATTGTGGTGCCTGTGGTTTTGCCTGAACGCCATCTTTATGGGTTCAAAGCCCCAGAATGCAAAGTGATGTTGGCTCAAATGCCAGAAATGGTAGAATGTGGTATACACGACATGAAGATTTTAAAATGTTACAACATGAGGATAGAGGAGCATCACAGCCGAGGAAGGAGCAGTCTAGGAACGTAACTGGAAAGAGGAAGCCAGAGTGAACAAGCAAACAAATCCCCCCGGCCCTCACTTACCTACCTCCGGCCACAGAAACGCTGGAACACGCACACCGCAAGTCGGCCTGGAGCGCGCCTCGGAAGAGATGCGGGAGGACAGGAGCATGACGCGCGTGAACGTGCACGTTGACATTCCCGCGCGTTCACGGACCTGAGTCGGCTTGTGCCCAGGTTTGGAGCTGCTCGTTCACAGCTCTGACTCCCTTGGCAGGGAGGGAGGAAGGCGGCTATAAGTCTCGTTGGCGGCAGCGCTTCGTGCTGCAACGCCAGCGAGACCTAAAAACGGATTACACATAAAGTACTTCAGGCTTGTGGTAAACAAGACACACTATTAATTCAAGGTATTGCCATTCGGAATAAATTCAGCACTGTAGCATTTACTAAATATCTAGCTGTAGTGACCACATACCTAATGTGAATAGGGATACTTTTGTACCCATAGCTGGATGGCTGTTTAATTTTAACCGCGTTTAAGGAAAGGTCTTCTCCCTCTAGAAGGGTGGAATGCTATCCCCGTCGCCAGGACTGGTGAGGGGTAGTATTCCAAAGCGTATGACATCTTACACTACATGTTTTGATAATGCCAAACCAAAGATAGCATTTAACCGCGAGGTTCATAATGCACTTAAGAGTATATGGTATGGCAATATCCTGGAACAGCTATAAGGACATGGTTCCGAAAGCTGCAGACAGGCTCAACTCATGCTAGAGCACCATCTCACATAAAACCAAGCACTCTGCCTTCAGGAGTGTTAAGGCATGCCATAGGAGTGACTTATAGGTGCATACGTGTCCAGATAGGGTTAGATATAGGAATACTATACCTAAGCAAGGGGTAATTACACGACCTTGCCCCAGCTGAGTAATCAGCCAGTTGTGTCAGTTTGGAAGGCCAGTCAGGGGTGGCAAAAGATATGCTGCAGCCCCTGATAGGCCTTGGGTGCACCTATGCCCTGGGTACCTATAGTACACTGTACAGGGGCTGATAAGGTGACTCAATATCCAATTAGTTTTGTACCTAGGGTACATGGAGTCCATTTTACAGGGAGGACAGATAGCCTGGGGCCCTGATTAGCAGGGTCCCAGGCCAACTAAGTCGAAAACCAGCTAAACACAAGTCAAAAAATCTGGGTAACCATAGTCCGATATCCATCCTCCTACAGGGATGACGTCCCGAAAAATAAAAACCAGAATTTGCCAGCATAGGAGCAACATCAGGTGTAAACGCAATACTACAAAAATGACTTACCTTTTCCTCACCATTGGACATACTACCAATGATATGAGTTGGGTAGTCATTGAACAATTGAAAAACCATACACAAGACTTACAGAACACACTTCTTGAAAAAGAACGCTGGGTGTATAGACTTCAGACCCATGTCACAGACCTTAATGATAATGTGCCTTGGAACGCTATACAAAGGTCTTAAATATGACACCATGCAACTTTACTATTATGCAGCAAACTCTGAATTTTGAACTACAAAATACCTCTTTATCGCACAGTGCATAAGCTGCTATTAGGGAGATGCTTAAACACTATTCCATGGTTTAACTATCGCTCTTCACTGTGCATGAGCACTGATAATTGGCAAGATCAGCTGCACCATACACATCTGGCACATTGTCATTGTAAAATAAACCTAACAGATCCTCGAGCTGTTCATATACTAGTCACCATATTGTTACAGCAGCCCTTGTGAAGGTCCGAATATCATCTTTCAATTCCACAATTTAAAGTGAGCCTCAAGAACCACGCAGTAGCAGCGTATACACATTGTCATTCTGTCAATGCTGAATAAAGTTGGGACTTCAGACAAGAGAGGCAGTCACCTCCCGACAGGGTAATACGTCATATGACAAACATAGCAACCGCTGATAGTAACAAGCGTGTTTACGCTTCACGAGTCTCATGCAGGACTATTTGCCACTACGTAGAAAAGTTACTGGTCTAGTGCACTCGGGGTCACGTGTATCACGTACACCCACGACACCACGCCTTCCCCCACGCTGCCGATACAAACATGGACTCTCCGTCGGCTCGCACGTCAGCGAGACCCGGTCCATGCACCAGGTTACAGTGGGAGAATGTGGAGAAAAACGTAAGTTACATAGCTTTAGTGCAGAGTTGCTCTGATTCCTGTTTACTGTTTATTAAGGTATCGGCAGTTCGCAACCTTTACTTTACGTTCCTAAGTGACCGCCTTAACATCACCGAACAAAATAGCCTCAGTATAGACATGAGACGAGTTCTCATACCAAGCAGCTGTTTATTGTAATATTGGCAGTTCGCAATCTTTATTTTCTTATGCGAGCGACAGATTATTATTCCAGAATATTCCCTTTTTTCTCCTTCAAATGCCATGTCAATCTACGCAGGGTCCCCATGCAGAAAACCCCCGTGTGACCGGATCCATGTATCCTGACACACGAAAACTGAAAGTGAGCTCCGCTTCTTTGTTCAGTGTTGTGAGTCTTGTCCTTCAGTCGATGATTGATGTGTTCTCAAAGAAATTCACGCGCTATTACTCACTAGGTGGTGTTGGGGTCGGTGTGGATCCGGAAGTGCAGGTGTTCAGCAGTGTTGAGGGTGTCGTCTGCGTGGGTGGCGACCTTGAGGGTGGATGTGTGGATGATGGCTATTCCTCCTCCGATTCCGTTGCACGATCCCTGCGGGTGATCTTGTAGCCGTCTGAAGAACCTCAGCAAATGGTAGTCAAGACCAGACACAAACAGGCCTACCGAAAGAGGACCACACTTTTCTGCTAGCCCTAGGAAGACCTGAGGGCCCAACTTCCATAAACTCAAGTCCTGAAGATGCCATGAATGCCAATCCGCCACCTGGTTCACTTGGTACGGGAGGTACTCTGCTTGACAAAGACATGATTCTACAAACAATAGTTCCAGAAATTCTTTTCCATATCTGCCAGTGCTGAGCACCTGGTGCCTCTCAAATGATTGATATATCTCACCGCTGAGCCATTGTCCATCTTTAAGAGGAAACAAGATGGGATCCTGTCCTTGAAGCCCACTCCATGGACGGGAGATGGAAGCAACTTCTTTTCATTGATTACAAACCCCAGGCCCTGAAGAGATACACTGCTGTCTGAGGGGCAGGGCGAGTGTCCTGGGGCATTGAGCCTGGATGAGAATTTTGTCGAGGTAAACAATCCACCTTATTCCCTGTGCCGCCCTGAGGAACTCTAATGCCGGTTTGAGGACCTTCATGAAGCACCAACACGCCGACGACAGGCCAAATGGAAGGGGGATCAATTCTAAGGTCAGGGAGTGCCATATGACCTGCAGGAACCGGCGATGAGGAGGGAAAATGGGAACAGTCAAGTACGCACCCTTTAGATGTAGGCGTACCATCCAGTCCGATGTAAGCAGGACATCTGAGTAGGTGAATACCTCCAATCTTGAAACGCCGGTAAACTAGCCACTCGTCGAAGTCCCTGAGGTTGATCAATGATCTGTGGCCGCCGTCTGTTTTGTCTACCAGAAAAAGATTGCTCGGAATACCATCATGGCATCTGTGTCTGGAGTAAGGGTGACCTTCCCCTCTAGCATGGTGGGGCGAGGGCACTTTAATTTCAGGCAGTTTTGGGCATCCACCTCTCAGGGGTTGCGAAGATGTGCCACCACGTACTTCGCCACCTTGTCCACTGGTTCCTTATCTGCAGACCTGGGATGGATGAGATCACATCGTCCATTTAAAAAAAAAAAAGTTTGAAACATTATAGTATATTGCGACATGCCTCATAATACTAGGATGGGCCAAAGTTTAATCATGATTTCAATAAGTCCGTTATTTAATGCCTATTTTGTAGAGATCTATAAGCAAGCTACAGGTCACACGTTTTCAACTCTATAGATGACCTCAGCCTGCCATCCTTCTGAGGTGGATTCAATGAAGTCACTAATTGAGTAAAGACCCCTTCTTTTATTAATACCGCTTTGACGTTGCTTTCCACACTAACATGAAATATAGAAAAACAAATTTCTCTGTTGTGTATTACGTTTGTCATGCCTTAATGTGTTGTTTGGCGCTTTCACCCTATTTTCAACAGATGGCTGCTTCCGACAGTTTCCATTTCTTGTCCCGTGGGGCGGACTTGTTGGGGTCATTGCACTTTAGGGGGAGCCCCCATTTATCAGTGGAAGCCCCTGCTGGTCCCGGGGTCACTATGCCTGGAATCAAACGGGCAGGAATGTTCTGGAATGTTGGTACAAAAGGGGGTGGTAATGGACGGAGCATCTGAACCAATCGAACACTCACACCCAGTCAAAAGATCTGGGTTTAATCCATCACCGTTCTTTAGCCCACTCCGCCAGCCCAGTTCAGACATGGCTATATGCAAATCAGTCTGACCCTGTGCCTCATGGGAACAGTCCAGCCCGAACTGCTAAGCCATGCCTTCCCTGGACCGGAAACAAGCTTCCGAGGACCGGTTTCGGGCATTGCAGCCGTCTTCAGCCCGGCTTGCTTGAATCCAGTGGCAAATTGAGCAAGGGACTCACGTATGAGCATACCCTGCCACACTTATGGCGGCCAAAAGCGGTACAAAAGGGGTTGTAATGGACGGAGCATCTGAACCAATCAAACACTCACACCCAGTCAAAAGATCTGGGTTTAATCCATCACCGTTCTTCAGCCCACTCCGCCACCCCAGTTCAGACATGGCTATATGCAAATCAGTCTGACCCTGTGCCTCATGGGAACAGTCCAGCCCGAACTGCCAAGCCATGCCTTCCCTGGACCGGAAACAAGCTTCCAAGGACCGGTTTTTGGCATTGCAGCCGTCTTCAGCCCGGCTTGCTTGAATCCAGTGGCAAAGTGAGCAAGGGACTCACGTATGAGCATACCCTGCCACACTTATGGCGGCCAAAAGCGGTACAAAAGGGGGTGGTAATGGACGAAGCATCTGAACCAATCAAACACTCACACCCAGTCAAAAGATCTGGGTTTAATCCATCACCGTTCTTTTGCCCACTCCGCCACCCCAGTTCAGACATGGCTATATGCAAATCAGTCTGACCCTGTGCCTCATGGGAACAGTCCAACCCGAACTGCCAAGCCATGCCTTCCCTGGACCGGAAACAAGCTTTTGGCCGCCTTAAGTGAGTCCCTTGCTCAGTCCATCACCACAACCTTTTGCACCGCTTTTGGCCGCCTTAAGTGTGGTAGGGTATGCTCAGACGTGAGTCCCTTGCTCACTTTGCCACTGGATTCAAGCAAGCCAGGCTGAAGACGACTGGAATGCCAGAAACCGGTCCTCGGAAGCTTGTTTCCGGTCCAGGGAAGGCATGGCTTGGCGGTTCGGGCTGGACTGTTCCCATGAGGCACAGGGTCAGACTGATTTGCATATAGCCATGTCTGAACTGGGGTGGCAGAGTGGGCTAAAGAACGGTGATGGATTAAACCCAGATCTTTTGACTGGATGTGAGTGTTTGATTGGTTCAGATGCTCAGTCCATCACCACAACCTTTTGTACCGCTAATGTTCTGGAATGTTGCCTATCTGATTATGAGGAGGGAGTGCTCAGAATCCTTGCCCTTTTCCTTGATACGGGTCCGAGTCTCTGGTGTCTGTATTCCTACATGTATTCGGCCGGAGGAGAGGCAAGTACGTGCGCACGGCTTCGACCCCGCACCCTGTCTGCAGAGGATTCCTCTGAGCTTTCCCAAGTCCTACAACCTCGTTCGTCACTCACAACGCTGTATTTCAGGGGAGCCACCATAGTGCCTCTGCGACCCTCGACCTCTGATCCTTTTGCACATGCTCACTGCCAGGGGTGGATAGAACTGAGCATTGCTCTGGGGACAACTAGGTATTGTAACATTTATATAGAGCTTACTGTGTGTGGTGGGATTGGGTTGCTATAATCGTTAACGGTGGGTGCTGGGTAAATAGTTGTAGAATACCCGTAGAATGCAAAGTGGAATATGTGCACATGTAATGGTGTATGTATACAGTGAGTGACTGAATGTAAGAATGCATATGAGTAGAATAAGTCTACCTCGGACGGCAGATGGTAAGCTAATGACTGCATTTCAGAACATGTGTGCAGCATTAAAACGTCAAACAAGGACATTGGGCAAACAGTTTAAAATCCATTGGTGATGATTAAACCTAAATAGGAAGAGGATTGTTGGCAGAGTCCTCATAGGCTGGAGTGAGCAAGTGTTCCGGGCAGCCACCCTCCGTGCAGGTAACAGCGGTGAAGCCGGGTGAGGGGGTATTTGGAGGGACGATGCTGAGGGAAACTTAATTTTCCCTCTGCAGCGCCCCACCGCTGTTACCTGCACGGGCCTCAGCTGGTTCCGGGGCTCTTGTGCAAGGCGGGCTGCCTGGGTACCTCAGCAGGCTGTTCATCACTGCCTCGGTGGACTGGTTAGGGGGCACCTCCACACACTAATGGATTTCAACTGCACCATCTCTCTGAGCCTGTGGAATCCTGGCGGTCATCCTCTCACGGGAAAACCAGCGAGAGGATGTTTTAAAGGGATGGGAGTGGGGTTAAGGACAGGGCTCCCGAAAAGGTCATTGAGGGCCTGTGGTGTGGTGATAGATGGCGGCTGCTTGGAAAGTGAATGCATGCATGGCGCGCTGAATGTAAGCAAAGCGCTTCGTTGTGCTTGAGGTAGGAGAAAGTCAGTAAAGAAAATAGTGCTTACAAGACTAAATCACACGTACCATGTTACACCGAAGTAAACGGGACAGTCGCCACGGGCGGCTACAAATGAAGACACAGCTGTAGTAAGGAGGGACTAACAAGCCTATTAAGGAATCATAAGCCAGCATTTAGGAATGACGCTGACACAAGCCAATGACACACAAGGGCAAGGGTGGGCGGGGCTTCTCTGCTATACTCCACTACAGCAGTGTTGCTGAGCAGCGCATGCGCGCTCACTCAGGCTCGGCCTAAAAACGGTGCTGAATGCATATGAAGTCCCAAGTCCCTATTCGCCATAAATAAGAACAGAAATGTGTGTCCGTCATTAAGCGACAACCGCCAAATGTGGGTTAGTTGAATGGTATGCTGCCCAGCATAATACAGTAACGGCCATGCAACTCACCCAGGCAGCGTGATAGGTGTGAGGCTTAGACCAAGGAAGGGCAGCACAGGGGCTCAAAGTGAAGACGGGGGCCTAATTCATAAACTTTCTCTGCTGTATGTGTAATTTAAAAAAAGTGAAATTTGCAGTCTTAAATTTACTGACAATTGTCTTTACTTCTTTCAAAAACTTCACAAGTCTCTGGTACTTTATGCAATAGTAAAACTAGAATAGGAGAGCAGAAAAATGGACGTTCCCAAAAAAGTGGCTTTTGTCAGTGCTGAGAAAAACATCAAAGTTGCAACATGTTAGCATTCCCAAGCATTTTGTGTGACTTTTCCAGCCATGTGTGCTCTCCTGCATGATGTTCGCCTCGTAAAGCAAAGAGTAACAGTTCAAAAAGGAAACACAAAAATGCGCGAGTGCATATTTTCGCCATTCTTATCCTTTCCTGCTCTCTACATTGTGAACAGTATGCTGGTTGGAAGTGTTGAATAGAGTTTCAAATTGCACAGATTTCACAGTCTTGTCTGAAGAGAAATGTTAAGGGTCTCTCGTTAGTGTCGAATTTGTTTTATTTTTTGGGGCGGACTTCTTTGTATAGGAATTAATTTTGCTTCAACCAGTAGTACCTGGATTCCTTCCATTCTGACCCGAATAGGAACGGCCCCCAGACAAAAAAGCCCTTTCTAAAAGTTGCTGATCTGTTGGCGACAGTAGGTTAGTGGCAGTTTAGGAATCGGCGAGGCCATTGCTCTAGACAACAGAAACCCCTGTTTTTGCGACGCTTCCAAGCGACACAAGTGCTGAAGCCAGTGCAGTGAAAGGGTGTGCTAACTTGGTTATGAAAGAGAAACCCATATCACACAGCTGCCAGCTGGCCTCTCAATTTTACTTTTGAAATCACTAGTGCAAAACCGCAGCACCTCGCCCTTCCAAACTATTGACGTGTAAGACTTGTCCCCCTTCCTTGCCTAAACAAGGTTTGCCAGTCACCCGCATGAGCACTGTCTGTTTTTAGAAGAAAAACAAATAAATAGAAAAGAAAAAAACAAAAAACCATGCAACCACGTTTTGCAACAAGTAAAGCGAAGGCACAGCCGCCACTATCCGCGTGGCGTGCCGTGCTGTGCTATGTAAAAAAAGAATAATAAAGGGTTGGGAGAGAGTGTGTCCTGGCTGCAACAGCAGGCATGCGAAAACCATAAAAGGAAATAGTGCTCGGAGGCTGTAAATAAAGCCTACCGAGCAACAACACATGTAAAAGGTGATGTCCTCGTGGAAAGTTACAAATGAAGACAAGGCGCTACTAAGGAGGGACTAACAAGCCTATTTACGAATCGGAATCCAGCCGTTACAAAGGACAGTGACACAAGCCAATGAAAAATATGGGCGGAATTTCAAGTACATACTCCAACACAGCATAGTTCACAGAGCAGCACATGCGCTGCCCAGGCATGACCTAACAAGGGATTGCATGTCCTCACTAGACCTATAGGATCCAGAATGTCATATTCCTATTCAACCGAAGCATTATACATTTCTGAGATTCGAAGTGGTCAGTTTGCTCTATCAATTCGATGTCCTCACAGTCTGCCTCAAATCAGCCCCAAGAGTTTTCACAAAGTGCATGGGCCAAGTGGATGCATATCTCCAGAAGCAAAGACCGCAAGTCTTCCCCTATCTCAACAAATGGTTTGTCAAATGAAATTCACTGACAGCAACAATAGCCTCTATCAAAGCCTGTCTGAGGATCCTTGACAAACTAAACAAACACAAATCACATCTAGGTTTGGTAGGGAGGAAGGCTGTGTTCTTATAACGGTTTCTCAGCATGAATCTCCTCTAGATTCACATGCTGTCATATTCTGCCATCTCGTAGTTTAAGCCAGAAAATCTGACCTGTTTTACCCTTTTAGTCCCCCCCCCCACTATCTTGGAAATTAGTGTGTCTGGTGAAACCAGATCACTAGAGATTAGGCTAATAAACCCCCACTTTGTGTGACCATAAAGCCTTCAGAATATTTTTCCACCATGGAGCTCAGAGGTGCCTGCTATGCTGCAGAAGAAGACTGAGAAGAGGACTCCCAGGAACTAACAATATCAGGGGTGGTAGGAATACATGTTGCTGGAGGGTAACATCCTGATTGTGAGTTTTCGGGCTATTGAGCTATTTTTGCCTGCCATTAATACTTTAATTGCTCAGTATTTTACTTGTAAAAGGGAAATGTCTCCAACAATGCTCTCTGTAGCCCTCAAGCAATAATTAATCTTTTTTGCTCTTTAAAAATGCAGTATTTGTTGTATGTTTACATAGAAAAAAATGTGGTAGAGCAACATGGGTGTTGCTTTAACACAGAATAACGATCATCAAAACAAATGTAACTTATTTGCAGGTTTTTTGTAGGTTTTTTTAACGGATCGCAAACTTGACCCGAAGGTATCGGGTATCAGAGCGCTTTACACAAGCACCAGATGGGTTACATGAGGACACATTGATTTTTTTTTTGTTAGGCACGGGGAGATTAAGTGATTTGCCCAGAATGACAGGATGTTCAGCGTCATTGCTGAGACTCGAACCCGGTTACCCAGATTTGAGGTCGACCGCCATAGCCTTTAGGCCAACTCCTCTCCCCTAGTTGAACATCTTTTTACGTCTTGGCTCTAGGCAGAGACAGTCTCAAAGAGACATCTTGTATCTTTGTGGGCTTCAGCCCGCCCATAGGATTAAGATTTGCTTGCTCCCATGTCTCTCCATTAATCGTCCTCCCCATTTGTCCATGGCATGCACACGTCCTAGCTCTTCCTGGGTTTATCCCTTCCTAAGAGCAGACAACCACTCCTAAACATGCCCTGCAGCCATTTTAGGGCATTGTTTAGGCACTCCTTTTTTTATTTCTTTAAGACTGCTTTTCACATGTGCTACTTTTTTAACTTGCACCAATCTTTGTTTCCTACTTGCGCCGCCTTGCCATTCTAAATCAAGTTTTAGTGCTCAGGCTGGGGGGGGAGGGTAACCCCCTAACTGACGAGGTCAATAAGGCTTGTCTGTGATCCCAGTCTATCATTGTATTGATTGTTTGACCTATAAGTACCCTCCTGCCTTTATAGGAATGCACTAATTTCCCAAAGTTTGAGCACACAAGATGAGGAGCATAGTGGACAAGAAACGTGCTTTAGGCCAAAAGGGGAACCCAGCGATAACGTGGCTACTGATGGAGACTGAGTTATGGGGAAATCTATGAAAAGACACTTTACGAGCTGTTTAGGCTCATCCCAAACAGTGGTTAACAGAGGATTACAAGACTGTCCATTCACAGTATCTTTGCACCTTTTCCATTTGGACGCATTTCCGCAGCATATAGCGTGCACCACCCACGTACACAGATTCACTCATGGGACGACTTCAACAGCATAGACATAATGTGTGAGCAAGGTGTGCGTGCTGCTCCTTTTATGCTGAAATGCTTTCCTTTGTAAGAAGAGGTGGAGAATCTCCCTGTACGAGAAAGCAGAATACAAACTTTGCAGGCATTTGAACAAAACAAAACTAAATTCTCAACAATCTATATAGTAAATATGGCGATTTATTTGTTCCAATATGTCCGTTCCTTGTCGTGGTATTTAAAGAATTCTTGGAAACAGGTTTTTTTTTCCTCATTTGATTATCGAATACGTAATTTCCATGCCGAATACGGTAATGAAAATGCAAGATGCTCCCACTTAAGACCTGTTTCTCCAGTTTGGTGCGAATGGTTGTAGTTCTGGGTTAGGGCATGGAAGTCTGTTTCTTCCGTTTCATAAATGTATGGGCTGTAACCTGCAAAAAATAGATCAATCCGTCAAGCCACTGATTTGATATATATGCTACTTTTCCTTGCATTGAAACAGTCTCACAGTTACTTCTGGAGACACCCCTTTGCCCCATCCACATAAAATGTGACTTTTTTTTTTTTTAAATCCCCATTGGTTAAAAAGGACAGCTTTACTGTTCTTGTTTTAACTCAAAATCTTCATGAGGGATACTAGAGTTGCCTGAATTGAAAGTCAGTTGAACTCATGCCCGAGCGTACGGTATTCAATATTTGCTGTATTTAAGACAAGACATTGTACAATATTAGGCTGCAGTCATTTCTTGTGTTTTCATTTCTGTGATCCAGCCAACTCATGTTTCGTCGTCCGGGAATAACCCACGACTTCCTCAGAGCTGTATTCACACAAAATTGAGTTGTTGGACCTCTGTGCCGGTTATAATTCTGTCCTGGCTGTGGGAGGCAGGAAATGTAAAGGTGTTGCAATGTATTTGGTCCTTAATGGGATCTGATGCCTGCGTTGATCGCATTGTCGTGTGTGTCAAAATAAGTATTACGAGCATCCGATAGTTGCTCTTGATCGCACTTTCGTGCATGGACGTTTCTCATAGTCTCAGATCAGCTTCCGGTATGACAGCAGCTTTCTGGCTGAGTTTGAGTCAATAGATATATTTATCCAATCCAAAAAAGTGATACTATCTACAGAGGAAAATTAGGTTGGAGTTTTGTAAAAATCTGACGTTCTACCTCCAACCAAATTGGTTGGTGTAGGAGGCTGGCTTAGCATATAGTGTCCACCTATGGTGAGGCACTGTGTACTGAGTCCAGGCAACCCTTAGTGATAGTGTTTAGGTCTTTAATAACCAAAGCTCTCAAGGGGTAGCTGTAGAGAGCAGCTAAGGCTAGTCCACGAGGGTGTAAAGCTGTTGCATTTACCACAATAGTCTGTCAGTAAGCCTTCACACAAGAAAGAACCACACAGGTGTTTATGAAAATACTTTATTTATTATCACAACAATAAGAACTCACTTGGTATATCTCCTACCCAGAAATATCAAATGCTCACAAGAGATACTTCAAAAACAGGTAAGTAACATAGAAAAACATATGGGGCCCTATTGGGGCAAACCTTAGAAAGTGATATGTGAGGTAAGTATCAAAACTAGACTGATGACCAAGGATGGAGAAGCTCAGGGGAAGCACGGACCACCAAAGGTGAGTAGCTAGGGACCCAAGGCGCCCGGGTGTAGAGTGGTTACACCGGGTCCAACATTTTTGATACCAAACATGACCAGGTTCGGAGCAGCCATTATGTAGTTGCACATCTCGACTTGCCAGTATCCACTACATACCTTAAAATGGCTGCCCCGCACATACAAAGCCCAGAGAAGGGGGTCCGGAGTTTGTAGGGGTACCTCTGCTCATTCAGGTGTACCCACAGACTTCAAACCATGCACCCCGCACAAATGCTTTGTATACTTTTCTGACGCCCCCAAAACCCCCACCCACCCCCCTTAATGTTGGAAACCATCACAATAACCTGCGACATCCTCTGTGCCTCTTGGCGGGGCCCACCCTCTAGGCAAAGGGTCGGGAACCTACCTGATCTGTTAATGAGGGGCTCTTTCCTCCCGTGCTGTGAACACCCCTCCCTCTGGCCCTGCTGTCTGCATCACCAAGTCCATGGAGACGCAAATCTTCCTCCCCCCTTCCTTCCAGGGACTGCCTACCTGAACCAACCCTCCCACCCACTGTCCTCTCCTTACCTGTGGGCCCCTGGCCCCAACTGCCCCTCAGCACCTTCCTTCTGGAGGACCAACTTACACTCTGTGGTGGATCTTCTTGACTCTCTTAGTTTGATTTGCACCTTGACTCTCACCCCCCCATACCCTATCTCTTTTATCTCCTCTCCCCCCTCCTTGGTGAACTACAGTGCATTGGTTAATACTCGTATACTCTAATTTCAAATAATGTTCACATTGTATGACTTTCTCAATAAAAAAAATAACAACACCAAAAAAATAAAGCATGCACCCCATGGACTGAAGGGTCTACCTTAGGGGTGACATAGGTTTAAAGTTTGTGATCTGGATATTAGCAAAACCTTATATCTAAAGTGAAAGGTGCATGCCCCTATTGCCCCAATTGCCCCTCAGCACCTGCCTTCTCGAGGACCAACTTACACTCGGTGGTGGATCTTCATAACTCTTCCCCCCCCCCCCCCCATACCCTATCTATTATCTCCTCTCCCCCTCCTTGGTGAACTACAGTGCATTGTTTAGTACTTGTATACTCTGATTTAAAAATAATGTTCACATTGTAGGACTTAATCTCAATAAAAAAAATTACAACACAAAAAAAAAATGAAGCATGCACCACCCTGCCCATGGATTGAAGGGTCTACCTCAGGGGTGACATAGGTTTAAAGTTTGTGACCGGGATATTAGGAAAACCTTATATCATGCACCATTTCATGCAGACTGCTATCACAGATCTGCAGCCACAGTTTGCATGGACTCCCATGGATGGCACAATATATGCTGCAGCCCGTGGGAGACCCCCTGGTGTACCTGTGCCATGGGTACTACAGTCCCAAATACTACTGACTTACAAAGGTACCCCAGTATGCCATTTGTGGGGTGTACAAATTATTTACCAGTATTTAGAAAAGATAGCAATGCCGCTGGAGTCCTGGTTAGCAGGATTCCAGTGAACTACAGTCAAAACATATGAACACGAGACAAAAAGTGAGGGTATCTAAGCCATAAAGATCCTACTTTAATACGGTTGTTTTTTGTCGGGGTTCTGTTTCAAGAGACTTTATGATGTAGTGAGTAGCCCGCTAATTTAACACCTCAGACATTTTTGAGCTATCTTATTTTTTTCAGAGAGATTCGTGGTCTTTTGTTATCCCAAAGGAATTTGTTAAATAGATTGTTAAATTTGTCGAGGAATCTTTTGAGAGTGGAATCAGTCCTAGAAGTCAAAAGTTAATCATAGGAGTAATCATCATTTAAGAGTTTCGATTTCCCCCCACCAAGCTAGAAATGTTGGGGGCCAGCTTTCCAAAAACTTCGTAACTGTCAGTAACAAAATTACATCATTGTGTTTTAGAGATTCGTTTAGGTCATCATTAAATTCAAAACAAGGTATTTTTTAGTTTGCCAAAATAAACCAGGGGTGCCAATTACATCTCTACTCCCAAAGCTATCTCTTCAGATTTGTCTTTAATGTATATCCTGATACTCTGGAATAGGTTTCGATATTTTCCGACAAGTTCTGGAAGGATGATTCTGCATGCTCAGTGAAATTTTGTATGTCATCTGCAGCTGCTTTAACAGTAAGGTTACTGAATTGAACCTCTGCAATCTTGTCATTTTCTCTTAGTTATTGAACAACTACTACAAGCCATAAGACATAAAGTGAAGGTGAGAGCGGCCAACCTTGTCTTGTACCCTGTTTTAGGCAGTGCTTAATTTGTAAACAAATAAGTGCCAGGGCCTTTGTCAGAAGGCCACTGAAGCTGCACCAAGCATTGCCCCCAGCCAGTGATGACCTATTTACCATCACACTCCCTCAAGTGTGACAATTAAGACTATTCCATGCCCCCTAAAACTATAAGAATGGCTTGGGTGGCCGGTATTAATGCTCATTTCGCATTTAGAGAAACAGCGCCACTATGTGGTGGACGGTAACAAGTGTCGGTGTTGACAATTCAGTGCCGGTGACATGCACCGATAACCGCCGGCTCAAATTAAGCACTGGAGGTCAAAATAATCGGAGAAAGTGCCATTAAGTTTGACTCTTGCTCTAGGAAACACATTTTATTAAGTTTTTATCATGAATACAAATATTACAAAACCACACAGCGTGGCAAACTATAAAAATAAGCAAGGTGCAAATACTATCTAGGGGTCCCAGTTTTATCTTATTTTCTTTTTTTCTTTTTGTCTAATTTATGCCATAATTATTTTTTTGCCATCTTATTTGTATTTAGCCTTATTTATTTTGTGTTTTGAGAAGAAATGGAGCTGTAAAATGGTATACTTCCACGTTTATTTAACTCTTGGATGTCTACTCATAGTGGATGGCTGTCACATTTTGGCAAATTAAGCTGCCATGTGTAACAAAAGACTACACTCACAGGCACATATTAGTGTTGTACTACAAATATATGTTAACATATGACTGTATTTAAGGAAATCTCATCCTGTTTTTTAATTGTCCATTCTGTTTATCTGCTCAGCCGTTGCCTGTAGTTCATGAAAGACAGCATGGAGGGCCCGATTCACAGAACTAACTTAAGACAAATTCCTAAACCTACTACCATTTTGGTATTCACAGAAGGCACTTACTCATTTTGGTATTCACAGAAGGCACTTACTCATTTCGGTATTCACAGAAGTTAGGAGTCCTAACTTTAGGAATCCTAAATGCCTTCTGTGAATACCGAAAGTCTAAAAGTTAGGATTTTTCACGGTTTAGGAGTAGTAAAGTTAGGAAACTTTACTACTCCTAAACTGTGAAAAATCCTAACTTTTAGGAAACTTTACTACTCCTAAACTGTGAAAAATCCTAACTTTTAGACTTTTGGTATTCACAGAAGACATTTAGGAGTCCTAAAGTTAGGACTCCTACTTCTGTGAATAACGAAATGAGTAAGAGCCTTCTGTGAATAACGAAATGGTAGTAAGTTTAGGATTTTGTCTTAAGTTAGTTCTGTGAATCCGGCCCGGAGAGTCTCTCACAAGAAGCACTGTTTTCAGTATTGTTTTCTGTCTGTATTTATCTGTAAAAGTCAGTATAAATGGAAAACCTGGAAGCCTTTTTCATAGCCGATTTCCTCGCTCACCCACCAATATTTCCGAGATCCCCCAAGCGGAGGAAAGGATAAACCCCAGCGTCCTGCGAGGGCTGCATCAGCCAGCCAAGCCGTAATTGGATTGAATTTGCACATCCAGGCCTAGGTCCATGGTCTATGGATTGTGATATGAAGAGATCCCTATAGTCAGCCAATCACTGCTAGTTTTTTATGTACTTTTGGAGACAGCCTCTGGCCTCGAACACCAGTATTTCTGTATCTAGGCACCAATCTAAACCTTGCTTCCATTATGCAATTGTGGGTGGGCGACATCTTTTCAGTGGCAAGCTTTATCCCTTTTTAGCCATGATAAGGCCGAGCCAAAGGAAGGCAGTTGTGTAGCGGTCAACCTCAAAATCCGCAGATATATGGAGGTCTAATCGAGGATCACTTGCAATGGAGTGTCCCAACACATGACCCAGTCAATTCAGGAGTTGGATCCAAGAAGTTTGTATTACTGCACAATCCTACAGTGTGCAGGAGGGACTCCTCTGCGTCCAGACAGGCAGGGGAGGTTGCCTTTCCCATCATCCAGAGCCTGTGCTGCTTAAAATACGTGCGATGGATGTATTTCAGGTGGGGTCATCACCATTTTGATGGTATTTTCACGTAGATCAAATTAAGGACAGTTTTGAGAAAGTGCCAAGATACTTTGTCAAATGCCTTTTTGGCTTCGAACATTACTACTACTGAGGGGGAGACTAACTGAGAAACCTTCTCAATTATTTGACAAAATAGTCTAGTGTTTTCATTAGAAAGCCTGTTTATAATTAAACCCACTAAAGTGGAGTGAATTACTTTCTGGATTAACTTGTCTAAGCGTGTGGCCAGGGCTTTACCGTATATTTCACAGTCTTCATTAATCAACAATATTAGTCTATAATTTTTCTGGAGAGATAAATTCTTCTCTTCTCTTGGGATGATTGCAGTAACTGCTCCAGCCACGTGTGGGTAAATTCTTCTGAAGAGGAGAATGATTGGTGTAAGTCTAACAAAGCTGCATCCCAATCAGAGCAAAATATTGTATAAAAAAGGAGCAGTGTACCAGTTCGGACCCGGGGAGTTGGTGCTTTTTGGTAGTTTTATTACTGACAAAACTTCCTCCTAGGAAATCAGTGCAGCCAGAGTTATCCTCTCCTCGTCAGTGATAGTCTAGGGTACTAATCTATTTAGGAATTCATTGCATAGTTCAGTATATATAGATTCACACTACTCGCAAAATGAAAACACCATACACCCGATTCCGACAGATCTAATATGTGTGCTTTATTCATAATTCCTAGTACTTGGCAGGTCACCACAGTCCCCCAACAGGTTTCGGCTCTCCGAAATTAGCCCTATTTACGGGTGGGCATCATTCTCTACATCCTTCCCTTGAGAATCTTTAAAGTGATCGCGTGCAAATCGACATAAATAAAAGACTCTCCTTTTAACTCCTACTTTTTTCTCCATGGTCATCTCATGTTTGAAGTATGCATTGTAAACTTGCAGTATTCACTCAAAGTCCATGATTGTGATATACTCTCCCAATTTGAATTTTATATCCGTTATAATTCCCAAACATCTCTATCCAACAATAGCTGATGTAAACTTGTGCAATCCCCATTCGTCTTCGATAGTCCACTTAGTCTCACTCACCCTTTAGTTTTCTATGAGCGCATCGAGACAATGATGTTAACTTACCTGTGCACCCTGTCTCCATAAACCACAGATAAACAATGTATCTTCTTGCATTAAAGAATTGACCTCGAGCACACTATAGGTAGTATCAACAGTCTTTGTAATATCAACAGTCTTTGTAATATTGAAAGAGTTCAATAGTTTTTGATCCAAAGTCCATGAATTTATTCCGTCTTTCCAAAATTAATTTTGAATTCAGGTAATTTTTCTAGTTACAGCTAGATCTCCACTTCATTGAAGAAAACAGTCTTCAGTTCACAAAGAAAACACAGCCAACACGTGTTTCGTCGATCAGTATAGTGCACAAATGACTTCTTCAGGGCTGAAAACCCAAGAGGAACATAATTACTCCATACATTCTGAACAATAGCAAATTAAAGTATTTCATAGTTTGAAACCCGAGATTTAAAGTAAGATGTTGAGCGAAGTCCTAGTTTGTAGAAAAAAGTGATGTGTTTAAGCACACCGCCACTGAAGTGCAAGAAGAATCCAGTAAAGGAAATAGGAACTGTAGGTTCGAGTCATGTGGGCTGCTGAATTCATATCTATGCATAGATCGCCGCCTAGTGTTGGGTCCGGATGATTGCACGTTGTTGTCCTGGAAGAGTCTTCGAAGTATCACGAGATAGGTGGCTCCTCCCCTTGACTACAGTGCGCATGGGCATCCTCTTCATCTTCAAATTGTTTTTTTCCGCCATTGGGTTCGGATGTACATTCCTTTACTCGAAGTTCGGAATCGAAATTACACTTTCTAGAGGCCAAAAGGCCTTCGGTATCGTCGGTATTGTCTCGAATCGGTGCCGACAGCTTCTATACAAACTTTATCCAACTTGGGACGTCGAATCGGGCCGCGGGCCTTCTCGACGCCACGCAACCAGTCGTCGATGTAACTCCAAATACCCACATATCGATAAACACCCTGTATGTAACAAGTGTTTATCTCCAGAACATAATGAGGCCGACTGCCTAGCCTGTGCCCAATTTCGTTCAAAAAAGACACTTCGAACTCGACGGGCCGCTAGACTAACCATGCAGAGACAAGCGCCAGAGCCAGAAAATATCTTTGGCGACGAAGAAGATCTTGTCGAGGCTGAAGAATACGAACAGTCGGATCAAGAATCGGAGCATGACTCCGACTACTACATCGACGAGGAAGACGACATCGTCGAGGTAGGGGACGGCGAACAAGGGATTGGAGCCGTAGAGGACGACTCCAGTGATGAAACGGGCCCAACCGGGAGTACGGCGGCCTATATCTTTACCTCCATGGTTCCACAGGGTCAGGTCGAGGCATCGCCACAAGGCCTTAGCCAAGATCTCCTAAGACATTCTATAGCCCCGCAATACAGCCCGGCTAAGAATATTACTAAAGAGCCATCGGATCAAAGTACTCCGAAATTGGTGATATCGAAACCAAAAGTGGTGGAACATAAAACGAAACCAAAACTGATCGACTACACGGTCTTCGGACCACACTACGTCGATCCATCAGAGTCGAGACTGAAGAAACTCGTCGACAATACCGTCTTCGGGCCAAACTATATCGACCCATCGGCGTCGAACACAAAAGACGTCGAGCCGAAAACCAGCGCCCCTATATCTAATCCAAGACAAAAGGGCGTCAAACTGAAAGCATCGGCGTCGACGGCCGACAACACAAAAAAGGGACTCGATCCAAAGAAGGTTGTCCACCCCAAACCAAAAGGCGACAAACCAATGGCTCCGCAAAAGAAAACGATCGAGCCGAAGAAAATCGAGCCGAAAAAGGCCATCGAACCAACATCAAAGGGCGTCGATCCGAAACCACCGGTTCCGAAATCGACACAAGGCCATAATCGAACCGAAAAAGACTGTCAAAACAGGGAAAACTTCGGCTCCAAAGAAACAGGCACTACCGAAACAAACTGTAGTACCACACAAAAACATCGGACCGATTAAGTTTGGCCTCCCACCTTCTTCGAAACCAAAAGCGGTCGACCCAAAAAGCGGCATCGAACCGAAACAAACCAAGAAAAAGACATTGGCAAAAACACACAAAACTGCTGAACAGGAAGTCTTACATCCAGACCCTGAATCAGTTGAACAATCAAAACTTTACATTGACCCTAACTCTGGGAAACTCACTCTCTATAAAAGGAAGATCAGACTAGAGACTGAGAAAGAGACTTACACTATACCACTCAAAAAGAAAAGGGACTGTTCTACATCACCTATTCTATTTGAGCCTATTCAGCCAACTAGGCCTAACCCATACTCCTATACACCCACACACTCAGATGAGGAGGTGGATGAGGAATATGATCAGGAATACAGCTACCCAGTAGACACTGACCAAGACAGTCACGCTCAACCATGGGCTGACCCAGTACATCCCGGTGACTCTCAACCCATTCCTGATACACCTGTATACCCAGCTAGGCCTTCTCCTACAGAGGACACAGCTGCTTTTAATTCATTAATTGAAAGAGCAGCAAGCCATCACAATGTGGACATGCATGCAGACCCTGTGGAGGAGGATTTCCTCTTTGACACTTTTGCCACATCAGAAAGAACTGTCAAGACACTACCTATGTTAAAGGGGGTACTTAAACATGCAGGAGACCTATTTAAGGATACCACTAGGGCAAGGGTTATTAACCCAAGAATTGAGAGGAAATACAGGCCAGCGCCACTAGACCCTACATATATTAAGGGACAACTGCCTTTAGATTCATTAGTGGTGGCGAATGCACGTAAACGTGCAAATTCTCAAACAACTGGGGAAGCTTCACCTCCCGACAAAGAATCAAAGATCTTTGAGGCATCAGGGAAAAGGGTAGCCGCACAGGCGGCTAACATATGGAGAATATCTAACACGCAAGCCCCGTTAGCTAGGCATGACAGGGCACACTATGATACCTTAGAAACACTTCTACAGCATTTACCTGATGCTTACAAAGAACAGGCTAAGCAATTAGTACAAGAGGGAAAGCTAATCACTAACGTCTCCATTAAATGTGCCTTAGATGTAGCAGATACAGCTGCCAGGTCTATTAACACCAGTGTTATGATCAGGAGACCTGCGTGGCTACGCATTTCTGGTTTTAAAAACGAAGTCCAGTCCACTTTGTTAAACCATTCAGTTAATCCTGACTACTTATTTGGTCCAGGAGTAGATACAATACTGGACAAAATGAAAAAAGACACTGAGACGGCTAAGTCTATGGGAGCCCTACAGTCACAACAACATAGAGGCTCCTTTTGTCGCTCAAATTACAGAGGGGCTGCAAGAGGCAACTCATCACAGCAGACCACAAACTACAAGGGAAACACACAAACCACCTATAATAAAAACAATAGAGGTGGATACCGCGGCAATAACAACAAAGGCAGAGGACGAGGGAACAACACCACCAGATCCTCTACCAATACAAAACAGTGACTCCTTAGCGCTACCCCCAGACCATATAAAACCGGTTGGGGGACGATTACAACAATTCCTACCAGGCTGGCAAAACATCACTACAGACAAGTGGGTAAGGCAAATTATCCGCGATGGCTATTGCCTAGAGCTAACCTCCACACCACCCAACATACCTCCAAAACACCGTCCTATGTCCGTAGAACACCTCAACGTATTGCAGCAAGAAGTCATCAGCATGCTGCAAAAAGGGGCCATAGAACTAGTACCATTAGAACATCAAGGTACAGGGGTATATTCACTATACTTCCTCATCCCCAAAAAGGACGGGTCTCTCAGACCAATATTAGACCTCAGGCCCCTAAATCATTACATCTTATCGGAGCATTTTCATATGCTCACTCTACAACAAGTGTTACCACTGTTGCAGCAAGGAGACTTCCTCGCAACCTTGGACCTCAAAGACGCATATTTCCATATTCCGATACATCCTGCTCACAGGAAGTATCTCAGGTTCATGCTACTAAATCAACATTACCAATTCAAAGTCCTTCCATTTGGTGTAACAACAGTTCCAAGAGTGTTCACAAAATGCCTAGCGACAGTGGCTGCACATTTGATAAGACAACATATTCACGTCTATCCGTACCTGGACGACTGGCTAATACAGGCAAAGTCAGCCCAGCAGTGTGCCAGCCACATGTCACAAACAATTCACCTACTGCACAGCCTAGGCTTCACATTGAACTACCAAAAATCTCACCTTCAGCCATCCCATGTACAGCAGTACCTGGGAGCAACAATAAATACTCTGACAGCAAAAGCATACCCAAACGCTGCAAGAATAAACAGTATGCAGCTACTAATCCAAAAGTTCAAGCCCCAACACTCGCTCTCTGCCAGAGTGTTTATGCAACTCATAGGCATGATGGCTTCGTGCACTTACCTGTCATTGGATAACATTGACCCATTTTTACTCGAAAAAATTTTAAGTGTGGAGTTTTGAAAACTGAAAATATTCCTATAAAATCCGAATTCGAAAATATTCACCTGTGATCAGGAGAGAAGCCAGTTTTGTACCTTTCAACCCAGTACTGAACCGCAAAAGTAATCCCTAGTTGGTTTACTAGTAACCTGTATTTTCTCCATAGGAACCCATTGTCTGCTTTGCTATGAAATTTATTCTGTCTACTTTTGAAAACTGCAAATATTCTTTAAAAATTGTACGAAATACTGAAACGCAATTACCTACCTGTTTTTAGTTAAGCCCCCAGTGCTGGCCCTAGGAGACTAGTGCTGGGTTACAAAAGTAACGCAATCGTACTTTACCTGTAACCGGAAAGTGTGAACTTTTAAAACCGCTTTATATTCAAGGAAATCCAGCACAGTAACTAAAACTTTTTTGCTAATCTAGTTTCAGCTTAGACCCCAGGACTGAATCTAAGATCTTGTCCTGGAACTACTAAAGCAATCCATAAAGTAATTAACTGTAGTTTACTATGAAAAACCCATTGAGCTCAATGCTAGAGTGTGTTTCAGAACTGTATTGCTTATTAGCTATCCTGTAATTATTGTGTGTCCAAACTTATTGCTCCTCTGCAAAGTATTTACATGAGAGTACTCGTACCCTGAAAAGTATATTTTTATAACTGTTGGTTCTAAAAATAAAACAACTATATCTGAGGATATAACAACAACTGGCCTGGAGTTCAGTTCTTGAGTGTGTGAAACCTTTTGCTGACTGAGTGTGTACAACAAATGCTTTACACTGTTCTCTGGTACTGCCTTACTGCTCGACCAAGCTACCACTTTGGAAAATAAGGTCAGTTCTGACTTTAACCTCTGTTATACCTTTGGGGTTTGTGGACTCTATACACGCTGTACTACCTTATTGTCCACTATTGTAGGAGAGTAGGGTCTGCAATCCTATGATCACCCAGATTTTTGCTTTTTGCTGCACTGGTTTACGACTTTCCCTGGCTGTGGGCCTGCTAATCAGACCCACAGCCTAGCTGTTCTCTCTATCCAAATTGTACTCAGGTACTGAATTGGCACTGGGCCCTCTCCAAGTCCCTGTACCCAGGGCTGAGGTGTACCCAGAAGTCTCCCAGGGGCTGAAGCATGTATTATGCCACCCCTGGGCTGACTAACTAAACTGACACAACTGGCTGCACGACAGCTGGGGCAAGGTGGTGTACTCACCCTTTGCTTTAGATATAGTATACCTATATCTAACCCTAAAATGGACACACAGATCTCCTATCAGTCACTCCTATGGCAGGCCTTAACAATCCTGAAGGCAGAGTGCTTGGAATCGTGTGAGATGGTGCTCTGGCATGAGCTGAGCCTGTCTGCGGCTTTCGGGATCCATCCCTTAGCCGTTTCCATGATATCGCATACCATATACTCTTAAGTGCATTATAATCCTCGCGGTTATATGCCAACTCTGGTATCGCTTTATCAAAACATGTCGAGTAAGGTGTCATACGAATTGGAATACTAACCCCTCGCCAATTCTGGCGACGGGGTTAGCATTCCACCCTTCTAGAGGGACACGACATGTATGTAACCCCTAACCCCGGTTAAAGTCAAACAGAGCCTCAGCTCCACAAAATGGATGCTGCCACCGAGACACAAGTCTGCCCTCCTGCTGCTGGGAGTCCTCCCAGAGCAGGAGATAAGGACAAAGGGTTTCCTGCCAGGGGCGGTGCCAGCACCGTCCCAGACAGGGTTTTGTGTATTGTAGGTAGGCAGGGCTTCAGAGGAAGGTGACTGCACGTGGCACCCCGGTGCTCACTGTGCATAGGCTGGCTGGAACCAGTTCCAGGGTCACTCCAGACCCTGTGCTGGGGAAAAGCCCGCCAAGGAAGTGGGTGTAACCACCCCCCTCCTAGTCCCACCCCTAGGGCAGGACTTAGTCGCGTGCCAGCCCCTTTTTACAGGATAAAGGTAGGAACTGGCCCCCTTCCAAATCAGATCATCTTTGAATCCTGAAACTACTTTCCACGAAAGGAACTCAAGACTTCTTCCTAAGATTTCTCCCTTGTGACTAAGGAGTAGTCACCCTGCATCCGCAGGCACCATCTTAAGAACACTGCGGTCTGCTGCAAGTCTCTCCTCCGGATCAAGACTGCCCAGCTCGACGAGAACCGGCTTCCCTGGCACCTCTGACCTCTATCTACATCATCAGTCACGCTGAGATTCGTGGGTGTGACGAGACCTCGAGGGACCGGCCATCTTCAAGACTGCACGACTTCTGCACAGCAAGCCCGCCGAGTAATTTCCTGGTGAGTGCTTTGGGGTCCGAGAAGCCCCGACCCTGAGCAGCTCCAGCACCGAAGTGCAGCCTCCCAGCATCTCCACGATCTGCGTGGGGCCCTTCTGCTTTTTGCTGCTCACCGCGTTGTTTGGCTACTAGCCCGCTGGCTTGTGGCCTTCTGAACGACGCCCGACGACATCACTGCTGCTAGTCTGGTTGCTCCAGACTGGCCCTTGCTTCCCTCCATCGGAGAAGTACCCTGGACCCTCCTGGTCCGGCTAAGACGCCATTTTAGGTCCACCGCGTGGGCCTTGCAGTTGCCAAGACTTGTTGCCCAATCCTGGGTCCAGCGACGTCGACAGCAAGAACCTTCGTGGGACAGCTCGCACCTCCATCCTGGTCGCCGACAACGCCTCCTGGTCCGAGAGACTGCAGAGCCCAGCAGCGCCCACTCACCTGACTGCGGTGACTTCGCCCGGTGCCATCCTGGTGCCCACTTAATCACTGGCTAGTGATTCAAGAACTTGGTCCCCTCTGCTTTCAGGTTTTCTTCTTCCCTGATCCAGGCTTGGATCCATCGAACTTTCCTTCACTGGTCGCCTGCCAGCAACTTCCTTCTTCCAGGCTCCTGGTCCGGCAACGAGATTCCCGACGTCTTTTCAGACCTATGCAGCTGCAGCCCCTGGGCTAGGTAACTTCGGCACTTCGGTGGCCCAGCATAGCCTCACTATCCTAGGGTCAGGATCCACTGTCGTTTTCTCCCTACCAGGTCGGGTTCGCCCGTGAACACTAACTTTGCCTTTACTAGCTTCCATAGACTTTGTCCCGCATCCCGCGTGAGAGTGCACACTCTGCACCCGAGTCCCCTAGGCCTCCTAGAAGTAATCTAACGATTCTATAGTCAAGTCCTAGCGATTCCAAAGCCTATTAGTACTGTACTTACCTGCTAGTAATTTCGCATTCCACTTTTAGAGTATATGGTTTTTCGTGCCCCTCGGGCATTTGTGTATAACGTGCTAACTTAAGTATTTTCATAAGAGTTTTGTTGTGTGCTTAGCACCCTGTCGTCATAAAAAGTACAGGGTTGTTGTGATTCTAATAAATACATTGTTTATTTTCATAACACTTGTGTGGTGTCCTTTCACTGGGTGTTCAAGGGGTAATGTGATGGTAAAACAGCTGGCTTAACACGCCCTCTAGAGTCTTAGCCTTAGACTGCTCGTATCCATGCTACTAGGATAGCTGGTCTATAAGGTTGACTTACAACCAATCATCAATAAGGGTTGTTTGGACTGATATATAGTGATCACTAGAATAGTGACCACTGCACATCAGGCCAACTTCTCACATTGGTGAGCAGCGGTTGGGATTTGAGCTTGCTGTTGTTTTTCCACACATGCCCTAAGAATATCTTGTGAAAGATCACATAAGTACTAAAGGTACATATAACTTAGCTTAGAATACTCTGAGTTCTACTGAACCAGCTGTTGTAGCTCCTAGGGCCTAGCACACCCTAAACTACAACTCTAGCAAGGGATCAGTAGGCAAACATATAGTGTAGGTAAGTGCACCACTTACACCTCACTAGAAAAGCATGTCTACCCAGGGAGAATCTACTGAGACTCCCCTGGTCAGTGTTGACCCTCCACAGGTCACTTCAAGATATGCAGCTCTCAGTTTCCAGGAGATGAGACAGATCTGTGTCTCCAGAAAACTGAAACAGGGGTCTAACCCCACCATTCCCTTTCTGATAGGTCTCTTAGAGACATATGATGCCAGAAAGCTTTCTCAGTTACGTGAGAACATGCCAGCCTTAGAGGGAACCTCTGGGGATCCAGACCTCCCCAACACTGCTACTGCAGTTGAGGAGGAGGAGGATCAGGAGGAACTCTCTGGGGATGAGGTAGACAAAGGTCTTGAGGTAGTCAGAAGGCTAACCAGGGCCAACTTAGACTTACTTGGGCTAGGACCTGGGGGACCCCCAGTACTAACCCGAAGTGGGCCTAACCTTGGAGTTAGGAGAGATAGATCTCTTTCTAGGGACTCCAATAGATCTCTGCACTCTAATGCCTCTTCTCAGGGGAGAAGGAATCCTCCACAGAGGAGATTTACTTCCCCTCAGAGAAGGGAGCATGAAGCTAGGATGAGACAAGCTGAACTAAGGATTGAAAGGGAAGAAATTGCCCTGGCCAAAGAGAAGCTTGCCCTGGCAAGAGAGCAGCAGATGAGTGGGTTAGCTCCCACTGGTGGCAGCAATCTCCCAAGAGATAGAGAGAAGGGTTTAGATACTAAACACCTGACTAAGATAGTGCCCCCCTTTAAGCAAGGGGATGATATCCAGAAATGGATGGCTGCTCTGGAGAGGGCCTGCACTGTGCAGTGCATTCCCCAGAGTCAGTGGGCAGCTATACTGTGGCTCTCCTTTGATGGTAAAGGTAGAGATAAGCTCCTCACTACAAGAGTAGAGGATGCTAACAATTACCAGGTCCTGAAGAATACACTGGTTGATGGGTTTGGTTTAACCACTGAGCAGTACAGGTTGCTGTTCAGAGATACCCAGAAAACTCAGTCTCAGGACTGGTCTGACTTTGTGGATTGTGCCACTAAGGCTTTGGAGGGCTGGTTGCTGGGTAGCAAGGTTACAGATTACACAGGATTGTATAATCTAATGATGAGAGAACAAATTTTAAACAATTGTCAGAACCAGTTGTTGCACCAGCACCTTGTTGATTCAGATCTGACCTCTCCCCAAGAATTGGGAAAGAAGGCAGACAAATGGGTCAGGACAAGGATCAAGCAGAACCAGAACCAGAACCAGGGTGGTCAGAAGAAAGCAGACCAGAAGGGTAATGTTAAGAATGAGCAAAATGACCAGAAGTCTTCACCAGGTCCCCAACAAACCAAAGAGGGTGGGGGTCAGGCTTCCCAGAAGAAGAAGACGACTCAAGAAGGCCAGTCAAAAAGGTGGTGCCAGTACTGTAAAAGTAAATCTCACTGGTTTAGTGAGTGCACCAAAAGAGGAGGACAAACTCCTGCCACTACAGCCCCTAAGGCAACTGCACCCCCTAGTACAGTCAGTAGTGGTAGTGTACCTCCCAAGGCATTAGTTGGGTTAACCTTGGGTACTGAGGGGTCTGACAACTTAGTTGGCACACTCACTCAGGCTGTCCTTGTCTGTACAGGGGATATGGATATGTCCCCTGAAATAAGTCCCAATACTTTGGGCAAATACAGGCAGACACCTTTGATAAATGGCAAAATGGCTCAGGCCTATAGGGACACTTGTGCCAGTGTCACCATGGTGACACCTAACTTTGTGGACCCTGGACAGATCATGCCAGGTACTGATTTCCTGGTGACCAATGCCAGCAATGTCACTACTAGTCATAGTGTGGCAATTGTGGCTTTCTCCTGGGGTGGAGTGAAGGGACAAAAGAAAGTTGTAGTCAGTTCAGACCTCCCAGTTGATTGTTTGTTGGGCAATGATTTGGAGTCATCACAATGGTCAGAAGTGGAGCAGAGGACTCACATGGAGATGTTAGGCTTGCCAGCACATGTGCTTGCTGTGACTAGGTCACAGGCCAGAAGATGCCCCACTGAACAGGTGCTGGATCCTGAAATTATGGACCAGACACCTTCCAAGAAGAAGAGCAGTAAGGGTAAGGCTTTGCCTTCCCCCTTGCCCCAGGTTGAGGATCAAGTCTCTGAGGAGGCTGATCTGGAAGAGCTGAGGGAAACTGGGCCTAAAGAGCTTGAACTTGATCAAGTTGAGTTTCTGGGCTCAGGGGGACCCTCCAGAGCAGACCTGGGGAAGGAACAGTTGAGCTGCCCTTCCCTTGAACCCCTCAGACAGCAGGCTGCTGCTGAGGCTGCAGGGAATGCCACAGGTGCCCACAGGATATACTGGGAAGATGGACTCCTGTACTCTGAGTCAAGAGACCCCAAGCCTGGTGCAACCAGGAGGCTGGTCATCCCCTTGTCTCTGAGAGGTTTCCTTCTCACCTTGGCCCATGAGATTCCCCTTGCAGGTCACTTAGGTCAGACAAAGACTTGGGACAGGCTTGTCTCACACTTTCACTGGCCCCATATGAATGAGAATACCAAGGAGTTTTGTCGCTCCTGTGTCACTTGCCAA
Source organism: Lissotriton helveticus (assembly GCF_964261635.1). Taxonomy (NCBI): domain Eukaryota; kingdom Metazoa; phylum Chordata; class Amphibia; order Caudata; family Salamandridae; genus Lissotriton; species Lissotriton helveticus. The sequence continues at coordinate 1,062,516,296 of NC_136068.1, read as the reverse complement.
GCCAGTGGTAAGTCAGGTGGCACAACAAAGGCCCCCCTCATACCACTACCTGTGGTGGGGGTTCCCTTTGAAAGAGTGGGGATTGATATTGTTGGTCCAATGGAACCCCAGACAGCATCAGGGCACAAGTTTATACTGGTGGTGGTGGATCATGCCACCAGGTATCCTGAAGCTATTCCCCTTAGGACCACTACAGCACCTGTAGTGGCAAGAGCCCTAGTTGGAGTGTTCTCCAGAGTGGGTTTCCCTAAGGAGGTCGTTTCTGACAGAGGTACAAACTTCATGTCAGGATATCTGACTGCAATGTGGAAGGAGTGTGGTGTGAACTACAAGTTCACCACACCCTACCACCCACAATGCAATGGGCTTGTTGAGAGATTCAACAGGACCCTGAAAGGGATGATTCATGGACTACCTGAAACTCTTAGGAGAAGATGGGATGTCCTGATCCCCTGCCTCTTGTTTGCTTACAGAGAGGTCCCACAGAAGGGGGTTGGCTACAGCCCTTTTGAGCTTCTGTATGGACATCCTGTAAGAGGACCCCTGTGTTTGGTGAAGGAAGGATGGGAGAGACCTCTCAAAAAGCCTGCAACCAACATAGTGGACTATGTACTTGGTCTCCGCTCCAGGATGGCTGAGTACATGGAAAAGGCATCTAAAAACCTTGAGGCCAGCCAAGAACTTCAAAAAGCTTGGCATGACCAAAAGGCTGTTCTGACTGTGTACCAGCCAGGACAGAAGGTGTGGGTGCTGGAGCCAGTGGCCCCAGCAGCTCTGAAAGACAAATGGTCTGGGCCCCACACCATCATTGAGCAAAAGGGAGAGGTTACCTACTTGGTGGACCTTGGAACTCCCAGGAGCCCTCTCAGAGTGCTCCATGTTAACAGGCTCAAGGCATATGTTGACAGGAAGGACATGAGCTTGCTCATGGCCACAGATGAGGGACAGGAGGAAGAGAGTGACCCTCTCCCAGACCTGCTCACTCAGAATCCTGATGATGGATCAGTTGATGGTGTTGTCTTTTGTGGCAGCCTCACTGAACATCAGCAACAGGATTGCAGGCAAGTTCTGCAATCCTACAGACATATGTTCTCTCTGACACCCAGCCAAACTGATTGGTGTACCCATGATGTTGACACTGGAGACAGTCTGCCTGTCAAGAGTAAAATCTACAGACAGCCTGATCATGTTAGAGACTGCATCAAAACTGAAGTGCAGAAAATGTTGGAGCTGGGAGTCATTGAGCCCTCAGATAGCCCTTGGGCTAGCCCGGTAGTTCTAGTGCCAAAGCCTCACACCCAGGGTGGTAAGAAAGAGATGAGGTTTTGCGTAGACTACAGAGGCCTCAATGCAGTCACTAAGACTGATGCCCACCCAATACCAAGAGCAGATGAACTTATAGATAAATTGGCTTCTGCCAAATTCTTAAGTACATTTGATTTGACAGCTGGGTATTGGCAAATCAGGTTAGCTGAGGAGGCCAAACCCAAGACAGCATTTTCTACCCCTGGTGGGCATTATCAGTTTGTGGTAATGCCCTTTGGTTTGAAAAATGCACCTGCCACCTTCCAAAGGTTGGTGAATCAAGTCCTCACTGGGCTGGATGACTTCTGTGCAGCTTATCTTGATGATATTGCTGTCTTTAGCTCCACCTGGGAGGATCACCTGGTCCACCTGAGGAAAGTGTTAGAGGCCCTGCAAAAGGCAGGCCTCACTATCAAGGCCACAAAGTGCCAGATAGGGCAGACACAGGTTGTATACCTGGGCCACCTTGTAGGTGGAGGCCAGGTTCAGCCACTGGAGAGTAAGATACAGGCCATCAAGGACTGGACTCCTCCAATCACCCAGACTCAAGTTCGAGCATTCTTGGGCCTGACTGGGTACTATAGGAAGTTTGTCAGAAATTATGGGTCCATAGTGACCCCTCTTAATGACCTGACAAGCAAGAAGATGCCAAAGAAAGTTCAGTGGACAGCAAGCTGTCAGAAAGCATTCAATGACCTAAAGCAGGCCATGTGCACAGCACCTATCCTAAAGAGTCCAGATTACTCCCAGCCATTCATTGTCCAAACAGATGCTTCTGAGTTGGGTGTGGGGGCTGTTCTGTCTCAACTGAATTTTGATGGTAATGATCAGCCTATTGCTTTCATTAGTAGAAGGTTGACACCCAGAGAGAAAAATTGGTCAGCTATTGAGAGGGAGGCCTTTGCTGTGGTCTGGGCCCTGAAGAAGCTGAGGGCCTACTTGTTTGGCACTCACTTCACCATTCAGACAGACCATAAGCCCCTCTTGTGGCTAAATCAGATGAAGGGTGAAAACCCCAAACTGCTTAGGTGGTCCATTTCCCTACAGGGGATGGATTTTACATTGGAGCATAGACCTGGTACTGATCACAGCAATGCTGATGGGCTCTCCAGGTATTTCCACTTAGAGCAAGAAGACTCACCTGGTCAAGGTTAGTTTATTGTCCCAAAGTTTGGGGGGGGGTCATATAGGAGAGTAGGGTCTGCAATCCTATGATCACCCAGATTTTTGCTTTTTGCTGCACTGGTTTACGACTTTCCCTGGCTGTGGGCCTGCTAATCAGACCCACAGCCTAGCTGTTCTCTCTATCCAAATTGTACTCAGGTACTGAATTGGCACTGGGCCCTCTCCAAGTCCCTGTACCCAGGGCTGAGGTGTACCCAGAAGTCTCCCAGGGGCTGAAGCATGTATTATGCCACCCCTGGGCTGACTAACTAAACTGACACAACTGGCTGCACGACAGCTGGGGCAAGGTGGTGTACTCACCCTTTGCTTTAGATATAGTATACCTATATCTAACCCTAAAATGGACACACAGATCTCCTATCAGTCACTCCTATGGCAGGCCTTAACAATCCTGAAGACAGAGTGCTTGGAATCGTGTGAGATGGTGCTCTGGCATGAGCTGAGCCTGTCTGCGGCTCTCGGGATCCATCCCTTAGCCGTTTCCATGATATCGCATACCATATACTCTTAAGTGCATTATAATCCTCGCGGTTATATGCCAACTCTGGTATCGCTTTATCAAAACATGTCGAGTAAGGTGTCATACGAATTGGAATACTAACCCCTCGCCAATTCTGGCGACGGGGTTAGCATTCCACCCTTCTAGAGGGACACGACATGTATGTAACCCCTAACCCCGGTTAAAGTCAAACAGAGCCTCAGCTCCACAAAATGGATGCTGCCACCGAGACACAAGTCTGCCCTCCTGCTGCTGGGAGTCCTCCCAGAGCAGGAGATAAGGACAAAGGGTTTCCTGCCAGGGGCGGTGCCAGCACCGTCCCAGACAGGGTTTTGTGTATTGTAGGTAGGCAGGGCTTCAGAGGAAGGTGACTGCACGTGGCACCCCGGTGCTCACTGTGCATAGGCTGGCTGGAACCAGTTCCAGGGTCACTCCAGACCCTGTGCTGGGGAAAAGCCCGCCAAGGAAGTGGGTGTAACCACCCCCCTCCTAGTCCCACCCCTAGGGCAGGACTTAGTCGCGTGCCAGCCCCTTTTTACAGGATAAAGGTAGGAACTGGCCCCCTTCCAAATCAGATCATCTTTGAATCCTGAAACTACTTTCCACGAAAGGAACTCAAGACTTCTTCCTAAGATTTCTCCCTTGTGACTAAGGAGTAGTCACCCTGCATCCGCAGGCACCATCTTAAGAACACTGCGGTCTGCTGCAAGTCTCTCCTCCGGATCAAGACTGCCCAGCTCGACGAGAACCGGCTTCCCTGGCACCTCTGACCTCTACCTACATCATCAGTCACGCTGAGATTCGTGGGTGTGACGAGACCTCGAGGGACCGGCCATCTTCAAGACTGCACGACTTCTGCACAGCAAGCCCGCCGAGTAATTTCCTGGTGAGTGCTTTGGGGTCCGAGAAGCCCCGACCCTGAGCAGCTCCAGCACCGAAGTGCAGCCTCCCAGCATCTCCACGATCTGCGTGGGGCCCTTCTGCTTTTTGCTGCTCACCGCGTTGTTTGGCTACTAGCCCGCTGGCTTGTGGCCTTCTGAACGACGCCCGACGACATCACTGCTGCTAGTCTGGTTGCTCCAGACTGGCCCTTGCTTCCCTCCATCGGAGAAGTACCCTGGACCCTCCTGGTCCGGCTAAGACGCCATTTTAGGTCCACCGCGTGGGCCTTGCAGTTGCCAAGACTTGTTGCCCAATCCTGGGTCCAGCGACGTCGACAGCAAGAACCTTCGTGGGACAGCTCGCACCTCCATCCTGGTCGCCGACAACGCCTCCTGGTCCGAGAGACTGCAGAGCCCAGCAGCGCCCACTCACCTGACTGCGGTGACTTCGCCCGGTGCCATCCTGGTGCCCACTTAATCACTGGCTAGTGATTCAAGAACTTGGTCCCCTCTGCTTTCAGGTTTTCTTCTTCCCTGATCCAGGCTTGGATCCATCGAACTTTCCTTCACTGGTCGCCTGCCAGCAACTTCCTTCTTCCAGGCTCCTGGTCCGGCAACGAGATTCCCGACGTCTTTTCAGACCTATGCAGCTGCAGCCCCTGGGCTAGGTAACTTCGGCACTTCGGTGTCCCAGCATAGCTTCACTATCCTAGGGTCAGGATCCACTGTCGTTTTCTCCCTACCAGGTCGGGTTCGCCCGTGAACACTAACTTTGCATTTACTAGCTCCCATAGACTTTGTCCCGCATCCCGCGTGAGAGTGCACACTCTGCACCCGAGTCCCCTAGGCCTCCTAGAAGTAATCTAACGATTCTATAGTCAAGTCCTAGCGATTCCAAAGCCTATTAGTACTGTACTTACCTGCTAGTAATTTCGCATTCCACTTTTAGAGTATATGGTTTTTCGTGCCCCTTGGGCATTTGTGTATAACGTGCTAACTTAAGTATTTTCATAAGAGTTTTGTTGTGTGCTTAGCACCCTGTCGTCATAAAAAGTACAGGGTTGTTGTGATTCTAATAAATACATTGTTTATTTTCATAACACTTGTGTGGTGTCCTTTCACTGGGTGTTCAAGGGGTAATGTGATGGTAAAACAGCTGGCTTAACACGCCCTCTAGAGTCTTAGCCTTAGACTGCTCGTATCCATGCTACTAGGATAGCTGGTCTATATGGTTGACTTACAACCAATCATCAATAAGGGTTGTTTGGACTGATATATAGTGATCACTAGAATAGTGACCACTGCACATCAGGCCAACTTCTCACAACTATATATAGAGCATCTTTCTCACACTCGCCTCTTCCCTTTTACATCTGTATAAATACATAAAATAAATATATATACTCAGGCAAACGCACTGTCATCTGTGTTTAATAAACATGATCAAGCACTCTGTTAACAGAATAAGTCTGCTTTATGTTTCCCTATGTGATCATGCAACTAGAAAAAATGCTAAAATAGCAGACCAGCCTGGAGGTATTCCTTCCTGACCACCTTATCCATTGGGAGATATTCTGTTTTCTCCTCTTGGGGATTAATAATCTAACACTTATTTTCATCAACTAAAAATGACATAATTCAGTGGAGCTGGGGCCAGGCTGCACTAAAGCAGCTCAAGAGTGTGCTGACTTTTATCAAAAGCTGCCCTACGATAGGGAAGGTAGAAAAAAACTACTTTGGACTACATAACCCCTACCAAGTCCCCCATGGCCCCAATTCCCTTGGACTGGACCGAAAACTACACCATGCCTAGTCCCTTGCTCAGCATACTGTTCAATGAGAAGTCTTTCAATTATCTGAAGGTTTGATCTTCTGTTTAGGGATGACCTTGGTCTTCAAAACAGAAAAACAAACCTTCAGATCCTTCAGGCTTCTCCTCTGACAACCTAATCTCTCTAACCCTGCAAACTCCACTGCTAACACAAACACCCTTCTAAACAACTTTAGCACATTAAAAAAAAGTAAACATTCTCGCTCCATCTAAAAAAAATCAAGTTTAAGCGAAAACCATCAGCACCTTGGACCTCTGAAGACCATGCTGACAAACATTACATCTTTAGAAATTTAGAATAATATGGGATTAAGTGAACTTTCAGTAAAAACATTGAATTTCCTAAGCACTTTCTTTTGTATATTGTTTTTCACTTTGGTTTATGGCTTCAGAGAAGTAGGACTATTAGGAGTTAGAGAGCTATTGCAAACATATTAACAAAGCAAAACACCTGGGTGGACAGTTTGAGCCAGTACAGCTCTTTTTCGGAATTACTACATTTATAGACCAGGAAGACACTGTCTTTGAAGTGCTCCTCTTGCTTTGGATCGCTTGTCGGCGAACAAGGTTGCAAAGATATTTGTAACTCTGCAGATTATTTTTTTTATTTATTCTTTACGGGGCTCAAGTCCCTTTTGAGTCGCCATTCAGTCCAGATTAATTCTGTGCCTGCGAGAGGACCCAGTATTCTGTTTTTGGACCCTTTTTCTTGTGAATTCTATCTCCTATAAATCATGGAATAAGGTTTCCTTAGTGAGAAGATACCTTTCGGACCTTCTCCTTCAGAAGTAAGATTCATCGTTTTCCTCGCCTGGTTGATGTTGGGCTTTACGTTGCTCCTTTCTTATTGGTTTACCTTGTCCTGAAGAAGACAGGCTAATGAGGCTCTGACTGGCCCCTCCTTTCCCCATGCTGGGTTGAAATGTCGACATTTTTTAACTACCTGGATTGTCTAATTTTGCCTTGGAAAGGGAATGATGATTTTACACAATGACCTCTTTGGAGTATATGAAATGATTTACAAACAGGCTTTGTTGAAATAAGTTTATAAATACTATGGTTCTGTCCTATCCTTTTCCTTGCCACCTTTTATGCACAAGCACTTTCTCCTGGGCACCTTGTTGTGGTTCCTGAAGCGACCATTGTATGTAAATGGTAGATGTAGTGCATCAATATAAATTGAATTTCATGTTTTGAAATAACACTACGTTTTGTGTGAGGTTTTTATAATTCTATATTCTCTCCCCGTTATTTTGTGTTAATTGAATATTGATTTAGGATAGCCTAATTGTTTTGTTCTATCCTGGGCATCTGTTAGGACCATTGTTTTCTGTATCACACTATACCCTGGTCCTTTAGATTTATGTTGGTTACCCTAGTATTTTGTAATGTTCATTTGAAAACCCGCATGATCTACTTTGGAGAGCCTTCTACTTTATTGGTTTTTAGGTCTCGCCTGAGTCAGCGCATGCGCTGCTCGGCTAGACATTTAGTAACTGGGTTTTCAAAGTGCTACCCAAAGGCTTTTGACGTCCCCCAGCGTTCGGTTACGCGCACGTGGACGTACACATGCCATCTGGCTTTCTGTAATGGCTCATTAAGCCTTACAGCACGTGAATCACCTCCACTAGCCCCTCCCTTCTCCCACTCCATCCTCGTCAGCTTCTCTTATTACAAGCTTCCCGCGTCACGTGGCCAATACTTGTTGGATCCATTTCACTGGGAAGCAACTATATGAAAGAAGGAAAGAGAGGTGTGCACGCCACTCGTGGGCTTGTTCTTTCGGTTATAGATTTGTGATTACTTTAGAATAATAAAGTGTATATTAACTCGTGGGCTTCCTATTGAAACCGAGCAAGCAGGGAGCGTACTTCATTGTTAATAATTTGGAATACCAGCCACCATTAAATTTCACATGCAGCCATGGTGATGAATGTCTGCTACTTAATGCAGTTCAAAACATTGGCAGCCAAATATAGTAGATATCGCCGTTCTCTTTGTTTTGTATAATAATTCAGACTGCGGTGTGCATTTAACCTCAAAAGTGATCCGTGACTGCCACCTTGTGGGTCACTTGTAAATTTAACACTAATATTAAACAAGCATTTGCAATGCAATAGGTCTCGCAGTTACCTGAGTTTAAGCTAATGGCATTGTAAATGACAATGCCTTTTATTTATGTTTTTAAAACGAAAACAAAAATAAGACATTGTTGTTTGCAAAGTCAATATCTCAAACTCGTATAAATGCGAGACCTATTGCATTGCAAATGCTTGTGTAATTGAGGTTGTGTTTATTTTTAAACTCTCAGCCACGTTTCAATCTGAAAAGGAGCGAGCAGCACACATTGTGCAAGGTGGGTTACACATTTACAGAACTCTGTGGCTTCTTCCTATGAACATGGGCAAGTCATCCAAATGTGGGCTCCATGCTTGTATTATTGGGCCATCTGACTGCCATTGGTGTCAGTTCAGGACACAGTGCAAATCACCTAAGGTGGTGGTTCACAGGAAGGATTTTCTTGATCATGGTGGTTGTGACTTCCTCCCTGTCCATTTGCGCATGAAATGGAGATGTATGGCTGGCAATGAGAGGAGACATCATCATACTTTCCTTGCATAGTAGGTTTTGCGGCTGTGCTTTGATTCTTAGCCTTTTCCTCTCCCTGTTTGATGCTTTGCACAAGGTAAATTTTGGCAATCTGAGCTCTGCAATTGGGGTAGTCTAGCTCTAACATTTAAATGATCTTGACCATTTCTAAAACTCCAATGCTGCACTCCATTCCTGGAAAATCCTTAAAGCAAAGACCAAAAATGCACGTCCTCTTGGTTAAATAATTAGTTGCAACTTGTAACTTTAAACACAGATTGCACTTTGGCTGGCTAATGCTTCCAGAGTAGACTTTGTTAAATAGTGACACCGCACAGCCAATAACTTTCATTTATTTTATTTTTAGCGGAGTCTGTCAGCTTTCATATGAGAGCTGGTGTGCAGACAGGACCCTTTCAGTTAGCAGCCTTCTTTAAGGCTGGGGGCAAGCCTTACTCTTGAATAATTGATTGACCAGAACTGAAGTAGCAGAGCTGAACTGCCCTGTGAAGGGATGTTGATTTCGATCTGCCAGGAAGCTCTCCACAACTCCCCTCAAGGTATTTGTGTAGGCTGTCGAAACAGTGGCCCAGATAAAACAAGACCCTGCAGTTCAGCTAGCCATTGTCAAAACGTAAGACCAAGTATTGCTTTAGTTTGGTAAGATAATGTTAAACATTACAAGATAACATCTGTGGTGATCTTGCACCACCCCAGACTAACATGATTTCTTGCAGTGGCGTAACGAACCTTGAGGGGGCCCCCCTGCAGGGTACGTGAAGGGGCCCCCTCCGGGCTAAATCTAGAGCCCCCCAGCAGAAGTGCGGTGCTGACGGGGCCCCCTGGAGGATGAGGGCCTCCCCGCACCACGGAGGCTGCAGGGGCCTGTGTTACGCCCCTGATTTCTTGGGTTAAATATACCTGCTCTATTCAGCCTCAAAGAGTTTTTCCTCTTCCATTGGAGCTGTGTTACCATAGCTATGGTCCATCGTCCTGATACCAGAACGGTTAGCAGATAGAGTTCCACATCCAAGACCTTTTGAATCTAGTACTGCAACCTAACCTGAAATCCCTGCACCCAGTTTGAATTGATTATGTTCAGTGGTTGCTCTGACTTCTGTGATTGCCTCCATTACCGCAAATTGTGTAAAAAGAAAACTTGCCTGTAACTTTCCTGTTTTGAGGTACAGGGGATCAAATGCTTGGTATTTCAGGAGATTTTGTGTGCTCAACCACTACTATATTTTTCATCCTTTGAAAGTGTAAGGCCTGTTGGTTCCTTATCTTGTTTCGACATTCTGTTTCCCCCAGTAGCTCTTACTAGATACCAAGATGACATGGGAATTTTGCTTGTCATGATATTTTGTTTTGCTGGGGATCACTGTTCATATTCAGGTGAAGGTTTTTTTGGCCATAGGATTTATGCACTGTTTTGACTGGAACCACAGCATCGGAATCTTAAACCCAAATCCGCTATCAATTCTGCACTGAACATATGGCAGACTGGTGATATCCAAGTGGATACTTATTGTCTGGCTCCCCCGTCCTGACGACTGACTTTCTTTTACAGTTTAGTGCATCCAAATGTAATCTCAAAGGATAACATTTGGCCATTAGACTTAATGAAAAGTGCAGAAAAGTAATCTTAGCCCAAAATGTGTTGGAACCTTCTATCTTTTTGTGAATGCTAATTTAACTGTCCTATTTTACTAACATGCGAATGATCATGTTCTTAGATTTTATAAGACTGACTAGACTTTAAGTTTGAGTTACGTTGTATCCTTTTTAACTGCCAATACCCAGGTTATGCTTTGACTTCTAGGAGAGTCGAGTGACCAAAGGAAGCAACTTGGTTATCAAACTGTAGAACACTGTTTGTGACCCTTAGGCCTCATTGATAAGTGTTACACATTTAGAATGCACCACATTATCCACATCCTACCCATGATCACAAGAACAGGCTTACAAAATGCTACTAATGAAACTTTCTATTTATATTCCATTTAAGTGCTGTCCTAACCTAGGTGCCCTTTTGTTTAGCTTGTTGTGCATTTTATCTGAAAGTCTTGTTTTGTGGGTATGCAGATTTTATTTTCAGAGTCCTTTGCACACAGCCCTCTTCAAAGTAACGCGTTTATCTCTGCAATAACACACATACCTTTTTTTTCGCCTGTTGCTTTTCAGAGGCCAGACAATCCACAGGAGAAGAAACATCACATCACAGAAGAGATGGGGGTCCCTGTTTCCAGACTTTGCGTCACACCTGGTTCCAAATCTCAAAATGGCCCTTGCCACCAAAGGCCCACTACCCCCATCACACCACCCACGAAGTTGATCAGCAAACCTAAATCCACCCCTTCTACCTTGGAAGCATCTTGGAAGAAGTTAAAAAAATCACCATCTCCACAGCCTTCATCGAAAGTGAGCCTTGGTTTCGGAGACTTGACTCGTACCAAACTGGAAAGGTGCAAATCTAACTCGTGGGAGCGCCATGATGACAGCCTGACGGGGTCACCAGAGTCGTTGTTGGCCTCCTCTACAGAGTCCTCAAGCAGTGGGCACGAACCCAGTGACAACGTGAGAGTCTGTGAGCAGTTGCGAAAGAGTCCAGCCACCCCAGAATTTGAAGTAAAGAGCACCTGCTCACCAATTCCTCTAGGCAAGAAAGAAGTTCACGCCTCCCAGGACTTGACACCAGCATCTGGTGCCCACCAACAGCAGTCTCCACTAGATACGGCAAATGAACGAAAGATGGTGAAGTTAAAACCACAGGGATTGCTGAATGCTGTGTCGGAGGCCATTGCCAACATGTCTCCCCCACCTGCCAAGAAACTAGCTCTGTCTACAAAGAAGGTGGGTGTCAGATTCAATTGAGTCACAATAAGTAGTAATGATATAGGTAATGCGTAATAATTCTGAGGGCCTGTTGATAAGAGTGTTGGGGCAAGCTCATACAATGTAGCCTGGTACACCAACCAGATCCTCAGGCTGCTGCACTTACTCATGTTCCCCACAAGCAGCATTCTGATACCTGCTGCTTTGGTGTCCCGTCTGTAGCGTGGGAGCAAGAAGCAACAGCAGAAATTGGTTAGTTGTTTGTCTTCTTGTAGGATTATCACATGATGGGTGTGTTTTTGGTTGGGTGTAGAAAGGGTCCTGTAGGCCCTGGTATGTTTGCATGTAAAGTGTCTTGTTTCCAAGTACGGGTGTCCTGCTGCTATTGAGGAAACCTGTGATACCACTTTTCCTATTCAATGTCGGTAACAAAGAAACTGACCCACAACCTTTTATGTGCCAGTTCATCAGTGCTGTTGAGATCTGTGCTGTTGATGCCTCTTAGCACATCTGTTGGACTTTGCCCACTATGAAGATTGATTTTCACTGCTACCAGTTGAGAATTTGTGAACAGGAGTCGCAGGAAAAATATGTGACACAGTAAAGCTGTAGTTACCAAGTTTCCCCATATAATGTGAAGTTTTCAGGTCGTGTGGGCCCTTTAGAATAAAGCTTTTTTACATTTGGGGCATCTGCGCTAATATGGGAAGTTCTATTATAAAAGTCACAGAATGCGAAATGCTATTGATTTAAAAGCCAGGATTGAGGGGAAGGATAATACATGATGTGGGATGGCTTGGAAGCTATGGTAAAAACCTTGTGCCAGAAAACTGTGCACTTAAATCATTGTTTTGCCACAGGATCTTGCATGGAGTTTGGTGGATGGAATACTCCAGCTCAAACATAGCAGATGTCCTATCTGCCATAATGCAAGTGCCTTCTGGCCTGTGGCAGTTGTAATGCAACAGGCTGTGTATTCATCACATTTTGACCCAGTTTCCCAGCAGTCAAGTTGTAAGTAAGGTCGTAGTTTCTTCTCCGGTAAACCAGCTCATACCTAGGAGCACTGATTGTCGGAGACTGAAAACTTTTTTTTGAGGTTAATATTTTATTGGCAGTGCACATTCTAGTTAATCAACATACAAGTGATCACCCACTCATGGTGAGTAGACTAGCACCTGTAGCTTTCACAGATTCTTGTCCTTTAAAATTGTTTAAGTCATTCTTGAAATATTGGGCCCACCTGGTTTCCTTGTGTCTATATTTCTCTCAAGCAGAAGACCTACAAGGTGGTTGCCCTAGTGCTCCCCACGCTCACTAACACTTTAATGTTTACCTTGCACACATTTTCTATACCTTTCAAGGCTCGCAAATTAGCATTCACTCAATTGCTGAACAAACAGAAGTTTATATTAAATGGTTCATGTCCTCCGATGACATAACTTCAGAGTCTCTTAAAACATCAATGCAGAACAGCATATTCTCTTGGCAATACTCAAACAAAGTTCTTCTGATTAGTACTGTTAACTGCAGATTACTCACCTGTTGAGTTCCGGCAGGTGCCAGACTGGATCCAGTTTTTTCTTTACTTCAAGAGCTTGGACTCCAGGACCCACACCTGGTCTCCTGAAGTGGTGACAGAGAGCCATAGATATGCACCACCCCAGCATACTGATATCTATGACCTTCGATGTGGATTTGCAGCTTTGCCTGCAAACATTTTGTGGTAATTTCGAAACAAATACTGACAATGTGCATAGGGAAAATGACTCCTGTGGGGACTACAGGTTTTATGTCATGCCTGCAGAAAACTTATGTTGGTCGCAGATTCACACAACACCTGCATCTGGTGCATAGTTTCCAAGTATTTATCTGAGTCCTACGGAAAGTGCTTTCTGATGCACCCTAACGTTATCTGCAACCAGGGTGCATGAAGCAAAGCTGTATGTCACCCAGTCCAAGACAAGAAGTGAGGTTAGCTGCTTTAGAAGTCCTTCTCCTCCTGATCTAAATCCTGGTCCAGTTCCCCTTCCTCGGGTAAGTCCAAGATTAAGTCCAAAGACTAGTTTTGACACAAGCACAAACATTGTAAGTGAGAATCCACTCCTCCCCACCACTTCTGCTCCAGGGAAGATGTTTTATGGATCGGACTGTGCCACTATTGTCAGATTCTGATAATGTTACTCAGTTGAAGCCTTTTCACAAACACCCCAATTTCCCGGGTCATTGTCAACTCTGTCACATGTTGTGAAATCCAAGGAAGTGATTTGGCTGTTTTTTCAGACCATTTCGTGTCCCCCTAGTGTGAATTTGGACCTAATGGATCTACTGGGATCACCAGTAGGACTTCTGACAGTGGTGCTGTCCCTGGCACTGACTGACCCCACTAGGCACGCGCCTGACTTCTGGTCAGACCCAGGCCATGCAACACCTTTTGCTTAAGACTGTACCATTTTCAGCCGATTCAGACCAGACCTCTGCTCCAGTGGTACTGGTTTCCGGATCCAACCCCAATGCCAGTATCAAATTGCCGCCCTTAGTGTGAGACTATACCCCTTGCCTTGATACCAGTATTATAGATAGGTGAAGGCCATATTTAGATCTGCTTCTGCTGCTTTAAGGCCTTTTTTTAAGAAACACAAGGGAACCCTCAAGGTAATTAAGGACCTTGGGTAACAGTTATATATGCGAACAATGGTCCTTAAACAGGTAAGATAACAGCAGGATAAATATAGACTGGAATCAATACTATATATACAGAGTGTCCAGCCGGACAAGCAATTTAATAAGGTAATAAATCCAAAAAACATGGTTGATAACAACAATCTAGTGGGACACAGTCCTGTATCCTCTAGGGAACATGACAATTACAAAACACCCAAGGACATTTCAGATAAGACAAGTGTAGCTTGTAAAATGTGAATTGTATCAAGCTTAGTACAAACAGTCAATGCACTTTTTTACACAGTGGATTAATGTGCAAGCTGTTTCATATGGGTCGACGACGTTTCAATCCTTCCAAAGAGACAGTAGGATCATCATCAGGACAATGAATAGTGCATGCCTGATATGAAAGAAATTGTCTCAAAGCTTTGAGGTGCCAATTTCCAATTGAGTCCAAGGGTAGAAAGAAACCAAGCAACAAGTCTTAACATTCAATTACAGTTTGTGACTTAATTGCAAAAACGAGATCCTCATCAGAGTGAACGGGGTCAAGGTTAAGACCAAGTCTTTAGCGTGACAATGTCGACTTCTTTTTCAAGTCTTTGACTCCTGGTGCGCGAGGAATGTTGCATCGTCGGTGCGGCTTCAAGCCTTGCGAGGCCTGTCACAGGCTGATGTCTGTGACGGACCCACGCCTTGTGTGGCTTTGGTGTCTGGAGAACGACCACGACCTGAAGTCGTGCTCAAGACAATCGTTCCTTCCTAAAGTGGTTACAGCATTTCACATAGGACAAATGATTAGTTTGCCCACCTTTTTTCCACCTCCGCACCCTTCCAGGGAGGAGAGACTCCACTGCCTGGAACCAAAACATCGCCTGTCCTTCTGCCTTGATTGCACAAAAGATTTCCGGGTGGATGAACAACTCTTCGTTGGCAAGAAAGGTCGGGCTGTCCAAAAGTGCACCATCTCCCAATGGGTTGTTCCGTGTATTAAAACTTGTTATGCTTTAGCGAAAAAGCAACCTCCAGTGGGGCTGCTACTGCATTGGCACGTGGAGTTCCACTCCTTGACAACTGCCAGGCAGCAACGTGGGCATTCTCCACACGTTCACAAGACATTACTGCCTGAATAGCCAGGTTCGGAAGGACAGCTATTTTGCCCGTTCGGTCCTTCAGGGCTTTCTGGTGTGAACTCCTGCATTGCTATTGCTGGAGTATCTATTCTGAGGCAAGGTATCTCTAACTGTCTCTTTCAGATGAACAAGTACTTACCTTTGGTAAAAAATTTATCTGTAACAGACATAGGTTAGTTTTAGATTCCTTACCGCCCCACCCATCCTCCCTGCAAAATGAATTCTAGGTATATGGTCTCCCTTCCAGGGCCCTAGTTGTGGCGCACAAGTGGTCAGTGTCTTTCATGGCTCTGCGCTTCTAGCGTGTAAAGTCGTGTCAGAACTGACGCAGCATCATCCTGGAGACCATGACACCAATGACGGACATGGAGTCTGACGCTACCCGATGCGCATGGGTACTGCTAAGAAAAAATTCTCCAGATCCAGTCTGATGCCTGGGGGTAGTTTTAAGGTATGCAACCTATAACTAATCTGTGCCTCTTACAGATACATTGTTATAGAAGGTAAGTAACTTGTTCATCTGGACTTTGTGGCATATTGGATTATATAGTCTGCATACAATGAGATTTGGTCCTCCCATTTACCCCCAATCAGTACTCCTCTTATTAGTTGATCCCTTCTGACTCGTGCTACTGCGAAGAGCATGGGTGATAGCGGGCATCCCTGCCTTTTGCCCTTGTGTAACGTTACTTGCCTGGAAACCACCCCATTCACCCTCACTCTGGCCAACGGTTGTGCATATTGCAGCTGTACCCAGGCGCAAACTTTTGGGCCGAAGCACTCCAGTACCGTAAAGAGATATTGCCATTCTATACTGCCTAATGCCATACAGGCGACTAGTGGCAGCAGTACAGCGCTGTCCTCCGGCTCACTCTGTGGGATGTAGAACCCCATAGAGTCGCCGCCAGTTCAATCTGGTGCTCTGATGTGGCATGAATCCGATTGGTCAGGATGAATTAAGGCAGTTCTCTTCCAGAGGATCCTCAACAATAGTCCTAAGCACATGAATATTCCCGCCCATGCGCGGGACCCCGGAAACATATAAAATTATATGTGTGTGTATGTGTATATGTGTATATATATATATATATATATATATATATATATATATATATATATATATATATATATATATATACATTTATTTTGATTGGGTATTTTGCGTCTTGCCTGAGTCGCGGAAGACGCTCCGATGCTGGTCCAGCTTTCCAGCGATTTCGTCAAAAGGCGTTATTTGCATATGGCATGGGAGCCGTTTATCAAAGGGTGCAGAAGCAGGGGCAGCATTCCACATGGTCACGCCACGATCCACTTGGATAATATTGATGACATTGTTTGATTATACAGCAGGCCACTCACTTGAGAATGACAGCTTGCACTACATGAACCAGGAGGCTGTTGTTTGGGCCACGCCCATTAAGGCAGGGTATTGGAATATATCAAGGTGAGGCCAAAATCGCTCTGTTGTATGATTCAAACCCTAAGCTCCTGATGAAGAAGTAACGAAACGTGTCGGCTACTGTTACACTGATGTTTGTGGATTAGGATGTGGTTATGCTGCTGCTGCTTCCTTCAGTAAACAAAGTTGGCATACTTCTTCCTATGGTGACGACGTCTTCTTCATACAGGCAACTTTGTTGGGTATTTTGCGGCTTGCCTGAGTCGCGGAAGACGCTCCGATGCTGGTCCAGCATTCCAGCGAATTCGTCAAATGGCGTTATTTGCATATGGCATGGAGGCGTTTATCAAAGGGTGCAAAGGCAGGGACAGCGTTCCACATGGTCATGCCACGATCCACTTTGATAATATTGATGACCTTGTTTGATTATACAGCAGGCCACTCACTTGAGAATGACGGCTTGCACTACATGAACCAGGAGGCTGTTGTTTGGGCCACGCCCATTGAGGCGGGGTTTTGGAATATATCAAGGTGCGGCCAAAATCGGTCTGTTGCATGATTCAAACCCTAAGCCCCTGATGAAGTAAGGAAACGCGTCGGGCTGGGACACTGATGTTTGTGGATTACGATGTGGTTTTGCTGCTGCTGCTTCCTTCAATAAACAAAGTTGGCATACTTCTTCCTATGGTGACACAATGCAGCCTTCCATATACCACACAACGCTGAGCAATGTTGTAAGAATTTCCCTTGCATATAAATACAATTTCAATAAAGCAGGGAGAAAGAAACACATTTGAAAACTGCTTTAATACACAGCAGA
The DNA here is from genome assembly GCF_964261635.1 of Lissotriton helveticus. NCBI lineage: Eukaryota > Metazoa > Chordata > Amphibia > Caudata > Salamandridae > Lissotriton > Lissotriton helveticus. The sequence continues at coordinate 1,062,499,155 of NC_136068.1, read as the reverse complement.
AATCCTAATCCTGCAAAGAGGAATGAAAGAACATTGCCAGCACATAGGCTGAATTGCAGAAACATCAGTGTAGAAAGCTGAAAAGCTAACCCACAGAAACACACAGAATAAACTGGCACCATGCATTTAAGGCAGCCATGACCCCTAGCTTCCCATCATGCCTCAGGGGTGACAGTTAGGTCAGTTGTTCTTTCCGGCTCCTTCTATCAGGCTCAGCTCTCAGTTTTTTCTGATTTCTGTCAAAAATGACTTCTAATTTTTTTCACAAAATCATTTTACTTCAACGTCTTTTTATTGTTGAAGTACTTCTCTATTTTTAAGAAGGTTGAGCATTATTTTCCAGCCAAAAATGCCCTCTCTTTTTGACTCTTGCCCTTCCTGTGGCAAGAAGAAGGCTAAAACAGGATCCCACCCTGTCTGTATTCTCGACTTCTCTCTGATCATGCTCCCAAGACCTGTCAGCATTGCCAGTTGCTGTCCAAAATAACTCTGAAGGACAGGGAGAGGATTCACCTCTATGGGCTGGCTGAGAAGGTGAAAGCACCTTCAAGAGGCCTGTCTCCGTTGAAGAAGAGGAAAGAGAGAGCCACCACTTCATCTAAGTAAGGTTCCAGTCTGCTCTCCATCGGCGTCCGGCTCGGCGCCACAAATTCCTCCATCTGCAATGAAAACATCGACGAGAAGACCATTGACGGCAGGCCCGCCGTCTATAGAACATCGGTCGACGACTAAGACTGCAGGTACGTCAGATCCTCTGCCGTTGTCAACTCTGCGGGGATCGGTGTCGAGGAGTCGCTCTCTGTTGGTGCGGGCTCGCCCAACATCGAGAGATCTCTATTGTCGCTGTCAAGTCTGCGTTCAACGTCGACACATGCTCCGCCGTTGCTGGGTCACCGGCGATTTGCATTGAAGCAGGCGTCTCTGTTGCTGTCAACCATGCGGTGGTCAATGTTGAGATGCGCCTCGTCACCAGAGGCAAGGCACTCATCGCCTCTGTTGTCGTCCAAGCGACGTTCAACGTCGAGGGCTCAATCTTCACTGACATAGATACTCGTCATCGAGACCCATAGTTAAATACACCAGGCGTCGTTCGACGTCGAGACGGTGGTCTCCATCGACAGCGAATAGTGTCCCGATCTCGACGCCGCCGACTTCCAGTAGACTATCAGCGTTGAGAGAGACACCTGAAAGTCATCGAAGCACAACGTCAAGAAGGATTTCTCCGTCGATCCGTACTTCGTTGCTCAACCTTGAAGGCGAAGCCTGTTGGTTCCAGGTGTTCGACGCCATTTCATACAACGTCGAAATATATGGTGAGGTCGAAGTCGAGGAGATCGCGCTCTAGGGATTCGCCAGTGATGGTGATGCAAAGCTGGTTGACGTTGAGGCCCTCTCCATCGACGTCACATCGTTCATCGAAACGCCGATCATGCTCCAGAAGTCGAGGAGAGTCCTCTCATTCTATTAGGAGTTCACCTCAGACGATTGCGACATCAAGCAGCTCTTCTGCTCATTCACCCGAGCCTCCAAGAACACCTCCACGAGGCTCTCCAAGGAGACAGCAATCTCCTTCAATTCACCTTTCGCCCAGATGGCTTCAACCTCTCCATCATTGACAGAAAGAACCCTCTGGTCATGCCCATCTGCCGCGGACTGTTCCAGTCGACTGCACAGATCCCAGTTACCACGTCTAGTGCAGGAAGTGGACAGGTCCCCCACTGCTCGGACCAGAGAACACAGAGGCAGATCTCCTGAGCGCAGGTCGACTCAGGGTCATCACTAGAGACGAAGAATGCCATCTTGGTTCTCGTCTTCGACGCGCTCATCCAAAAGGGACTACCGTACTCTCCTACCCTTACGGATAGCCTACCTTCTAGAGTGTCACCCATCGATGATGTTAATACCTTTCACAATGTTCTCGCTAGAGGAGCACAAAAGCTGGGCATAGCCATGTCCCCTCCTCAGACCACCACTTCCATCATTTTCAAAACTCTCCATCAGAGATCTGAGGCTAGGCCATTGCCTCCTCTGGTTCCTGGTATCATTGAGCTGGTAATGGACATCTTCCTCTATCATCGGCTAAAGCAGCTCCGGCTCGGATCCTGAAAAAATATAAACCTGCTGCATCAGATCCTCTTTTTCTGAAATCGGATCCATCTCGCAGCAGCAAAGAAGGCACATGCGGTGGCTTCTTCCTCTTCAGCTCCTCCAGATAAAGAAAGTAGAGCCCAGTAATCTTGGGGAAGAAAGGCCTTTGGCTCTACAGCGTCTTCTCTTAAGGTGTCTAGCGCTGCTGCCCTGCTGGGCCATTATGATAGTTCCATATGGGATTCTCTGGAGCGTTTTAAAAACAAGCCCCCAAAGGAGGATCAACAGGACTTCTCCGAGATTCTCCAAGAAGGGGCGCTGGTGGCCAACCGAGTAATCAGCACAGCAGCGGATGGGGCGTCTTTGTCTGCTCACTCGTATGCACATGGTATATGTGCACAAGATCTTCCTGGTTGCGCCTGACAATGTTGAAACCGAAAGCACAGCAACACATTTTGAATCTTCCGTTTTCTGGAAACTCTGTTTGGATCACACACCCACGAGGAAATGGCCAGAATGAAGACTGAGTTAGACACGTTAAAGGTTGTGGCCTGGAAAAGAAAAAGAAGTTCAAACGATGCTACAGGCCCTACAATCGTAAAAATTACCAACAGAGGGTTCAAACCTCTCAATGGTCGCAAAACAAACAAAAGAAGTCCCAGTTTCAAGGCTGTCATTCCTCGAGAGGAAGAGGAGGACATCAACAACAGTCCTCTTCCGCAGCAAAACCTCAAGGGAAGCAATGGTTTTTTGCTCCCTCTAGCACCGTTGCACACTCCAGTGGGAGGAAGTATTTCAAATTGCATACAAGAGTGTCGCAACATCACCAAAGACCAGTGGGTGCTGAATATACTGAGCAATTGGTACGCACTATAACTCCTGCTTTGGGAAGTGTCGACCCTTCTCAAGAAACTAGCCATAGAAGAGGTACCTCCTGCACAGAGAGGAAAGGGAGTCTATTCCAGATACTTCCTTCTTCTGAAAGAAGACCAAACAAACAAGTTCAGACCTATTCTAGATCTACGTTCTCTGAACAAGTTCAGCAGAAAGGGAGAAGTTTTGTATGTTGGCGCTCCATTAAATATTCCACATCTGAGGAAAGGAGATTGGATGTATTTGGTGGATCTCCAAGATGCGTACTTTCACATCCCAATTACACCACAGCATTGCAAGTTCCTGCGGTTCATGGTAGGAACTAAGCATTACCGGTTCAAGGTTTTACCCTTAGGCCTAAAATCTGCTCCGAGAGTATTCACGAAATGCATGGCAGTACTGGCGGCAGCATTACATCGCCACAGCCTGTTCGTGTATCCATACCTAGACGACTGGCTGTTGAAGGGATCATCTCCTCACATGGTGCAAGAGCACCTTCATATCTTCCTGGATCTCCTTCAATGCCTAGGCCTTCATGTGAACGTGGAAAAATCAGTTAATCAGCCCACTCAATTTCTCCACTATCTGGGCTCCACCCTGGACTCCGACCTTAAAAGTGTTTCCTTCGGAGGAGAGACGGTTATCAATGAGAAACAAATGCAACATCATCCTTCAAGCACATCAATCATCAGTAAGGCAAGTTGCGTCTCTACTGGGTTGATGGCCTCTTGCATCTTTCTCATACCCAACTTCAGATTGAGAATGAGACCTTTGCAGCATGATCTGGAGGGCAAATGGGACCAATCCTCTGGTCATTGGAACGACCAAATTCTCCTCTTGCAAACAGCGAAGAAGTCCATTTTATGGTGGCTTCAGCCAAAGAATGTTCTGGTGGGAGTCCCATTCCATCAACCTCTGCCAAAACAATCTCTGATCATGGATGCATTTCTTCACGGATGGGGAGCGCATCTGGGTCAACTACAAACGCCGGGCAGATGTACCAGCATGGAGCAGACCTATCATATCAACATGCTAGAACTGTGTGTGGTTCATTTAGCCCTCAAGGCATTCCATCCGTCGATTCAGTCTGAATCGATTCGGTCTGATTCGATTCTGATACAAACAGACAATACAACCACCATGTTTTACTTGAACAAGCAAGGTGGAACACAATCTCGCCGCCTGTCTGTAGAATCCCAGGCGATCTGGCACTGGCTGCTGGCCAGAAACCTCTTGATCACTGCAGTATATCTGCCAGGAGAACAGAACGTGCGAGCAGACGCCCCCAGTGGTCACTTCGAAGAACAAGAAGACTGGGTGCTCAACGACGAGGTGGTGGTGGACATTTTTCATCAATGGGGTCATCCATCCATCGACCTCTCTGCAGACGATCGAAACAGAAAATGCCACTCCTTCGCGTCCAGATTTTACCGACCAGGAACGAGAGGGAATGCTCTAATAGACTGGTCCGGGATGTTTGCATATGCTTTTCCGCCCCTTCCTCTCATCCAGAAGGTGGTGACCAAGCTCATCCAATCCAGGATGATGATGATCCTCATAGCCCTGGACTGGCCTCACCAATGGTGGTATCTGGATCTGTTGCAACTCTCGATCTGTCTGCATCACCGACTCCAGTGTAGGCTGGACCTTCTGACCAAAATGGGAGGGAAGATTATGCACCCAGCCTTCCCTCACTGAGCTTGACAGCACAGCTCCTGGGATCCTGTAGTACAGACATTTGAACCTCCCTCAGGACTGCATGGACATTTTGAGGGTGTCGAAGAGACCATCCAGTGAGTTTTTAGATGTGGAGGTAACAACGAATGGGAATCGGCTGAAAAGTACGTTTTTTCGTAAAGCTACAGTTGGAAACAGCATTTTACATGCGGAAAGCTGCCATCCGATGAATCTCATCAACAGCATACCCTACGGGGAACTATTAAGGGCTAGACAAAACTGTAGCTTTATAAATGCATTTGCAGAAGAGATGTGTACTATGAAGAAGAGATTTGAAGAGAGATGGTACTCCCAAAGTAATCAGACAGGCATGTGAGAAAGTCATGAAAGTCAAAAGAGAAGACTTGCTTAAAACTAAAGATGATGCAGAGGTGGAAAATGAGACTAGAAGATTCATGACCTGGTTTATTAATCAGGCAGGTGATGTCTAAGTGCTGGAAGGTATTAAGTACAGATGATACCTTGGAGAAATGTATTGATTGTTACCCAAAAATCACATTTCGACGATGTCCAGCGCTAAAAGATGTATTGTGCAGAAACACTTTAATTTCTGAGAATTAAATTAGACCCAATATTCAGGGATTCTATACAGGCACATCATGTAAAGCTTCTAGGAACAGTTTCAATTGTAAGCAGATAGTTCTGTCTAAATCCATGAAACCGTATACCATAACAAAACATTTAAGCTGCAAGTCTGATTTTTGTGTGTACGCACTAATATGCCCTTGTCAACTGGTATATATTGGCAGTACCATCAACCAAGTCAAGTTGCACATCTTAGAACATATGCGAGCCATAACAAATGAGGACAGGCAATCTCCCCATCGCTCGGCATTTTAAAGAATGCCATAATAAAGATACAAGTTTACTGAGATATTGTGCCCTTGTTGTGAAAAATTGCAGATTAAGCCACCTGATTTGGTGTTCTTGAATGAACTGGAAATACATTTTTTGGGAGATCAGCCCACTTGGGCAGAATTGGAACGAGCTGATGACAATGTGATAATAATTGTGAATATTCACCCACTGGGGTAGAATTGTTCCACATATTAGTATGAGCTCATTTGGATGTCTAATGTGATTTATAAACTGTGAGATTTGCCCACTTGGACAGATGAAGTGTGAAAATTAAAAAATGTGAAGTTTAATTTTGAAATCTTACAGGATTGACATTTTTGTGTATTAACCATGAAAAGACTCATGTTTGTGGACTGAAGTATAAATGCTCATGACACTGATACCATTATAATGGGTATTATCCAGTATAAAATAACCATTACAAAATGGTGGCTGTGGTAGTCACACAGTCAATGTAGTCCTTCTTTTGTACTGTTGACATTATTTTGCACTATATCATGTGATACACGTAAACGTCTGATTGACCCGTGACCAAGGAACTCTGGTTCCGAAACGCGTCCGGTAGTGTTTGCCACAGCTTTGAAAATGAAATAAAGCACGCTGATTAAGAATTAGGGCTCGGCGCAATCTTTAAGAAAGAAGGATTGACTGACTCTGGGATTTAAGGGTCGCGACCTTGCCGCAGCCCGCCACCATCAAGAGGCATCGGTAAACCGCGAAAGATGGTTTGAACAAGATAAATATATATATATTCACTGAAAAAACCATAGGTTATAGACCATATATAGTTAGGAATTAGCATTTACAAAACCTTGAAAATTCACTGAAAAAACCATAGATATAGACCATATATCGTTAGGAATTAGCATTTAAAAAACCTTATTTTACTCACACAAAACCATTGAAATTCCATATATAGTTAGTTGCACTAACTATATATCGCGCACCCGCAATCCACTGCTGATGATGTCACATATTACATCATTCATGACATGGTCAGTGACATCACTGATGACATCACTGATGACATCTCAAATGACATCACTGATGACATCTCATTTGACATCAATGACCACATCACTGATGATATCATTCATGTGACAATACAATGCATCTCCTCACATTTTAATATAACCTGTTTCACCCAGTGTTAAATACAGAATATAATTTTTGAAACCATTGACACACCAATACTAGTTACTACATACGCACTCACTGATTCCTACGTCTACACACACCTTCACTCATTCACCCATACAATCATTCATACATACAATCACTCATCTTTACAACACTATCATATGCACTCATACACCTATACAAACACTCAGTCTCCCACTCATCCATGGAGTTACTCACACACCTAGTCAGTCCTGTAAAGAATCAATGACACTTCCATTTTCTTGTCTATATAGTTAAACATAGAGCACCTTACATTTTCAAACATATACTAACACATACTTACCTTGTTATACAATCATTGATACAAGTACACATTGATCTGCACAGAGTCACACACCTCCCAGCCAGCCACACACACACTCAGTCTCCCATACAAATACTTGGACAATCAATCAGTAACCCATATAGTTAATCATATAGCTACTGATCAACACATGCAGCAGTTTACAGAACAACAGACATAATGATGCACAAATTAAGACACTTTAGTCCCTAACCCATGCACTCAGTGAGACACATTTAATCACTCTCATACATTCAGTCATGCACCTACTAAATCCTTTGTCCAGACACTTATACTTCCACTCATTCTTCAATATGTAAGACACATTTTAACTTTACAGAAACATACAGTCACTGGATGTTGTCATCAGTGATGTCATCAGTGATGTCATTTGAGATGTCATCAGTGATGTCATCAGTGATGTCACTGACCATGTCATGAATGATGTAATATGTGACATCATCAGCAGTGGATTGCGGGTGCGCGATATATAGTTAGTGCAACAAACTATATATGGAATTTCAATGGTTTTGTGTGAGTAAAATAAGGTTTTTTAAATGCTAATTCCTAACGATATATGGTCTATAACCTATGGTTTTTTCAGTGAATTTTCAAGGTTTTGTAAATGCTAATTCCTAACTATATATGGTCTATAACCTATGGTTTTTTCAGTGAATTTTCAAGGTTTTGTAAATGCTAATTCCTAACTATATATGGTCTATAACCTATGGTTTTTTCAGTTAATTTCAATGGTTTTTTAATAGCAAATATCATAAGCTGTCGAATGTCAAGTACGTGGTAAGTAAAAACATTTTCGTGTTTATGCACACTGATCTGCTTTGAATGCTGCCCCCACCCCTCATTTCTATTAGGAGTACTCTCTCTTTGCAGATAGTGAAGGGTAGTTAACGCAGGCCTTTGCCCCCGTTGTAATCCGTCGTGCCTGCTTCTCTCTCCATTTGATTGATTGTTCTCTTTGGTTCATTCTCTATTTACAAACAAGCACAGAGTCGCAATACTCTGTTTAGTCTTTGCAGATAGCGAAAAATCGTGTAAAAAAACAAAAGGAATCGAGCAAAATCAGTAGGCCACTAATGGGATCTCTTTTTGACCTCGCTAAAATAGAAACATTAGGAACAACCTGTTGAAAATAGCAATGTGTATGTACATAAGCGGCGTTCATTTGTGTTCACAGTACCCCTTGTTGATTGTTTGAATCGAGCATTGAATTGTTCGAAGTTGGTTCTCTTAAGGATCTTCTCTGCCTGCAAACGAGGAAGAATAGGAATATTCTCTCTCCCTTTGCAGATAGTGAAGGGTAGGTAACGCAAGCCTTTAACACGTCGTACCTATTTCATTCCTCATTGATTGATTGATTGTCCGAACATTGACTGTTTGGGAATTAGTTCTTTTTTTAAGTATTCCCTGTTTGCAAATAAACGTAGGAAAATCTTTGCAAGTAGTGAAAGGGTACGTAATGCGGACCTTTCTCCCCCGTTGTAATCTGTCATGCCTATCTACTCCCCACTGATTGATGCACCTGTTTCACCCGGACCATTTACTAGAGATAGGTCATCTGGCCCGACCAGAGAGCACCCCTAGTGAAAAGGACATATGCAATAATAACGAAGTGATCACTGTATCCTGTTAACAGAAACTTTAGCATGAAACAACCTGGAAAGAAAAGAATAGGAAAACGAAAATCAGTAGGCCACTGATGAACTTTTTATTAAATAACAAACAAAGAAACGATAACAATACGTAATGATAAAACCTATTATTGTCCGAGAAACAAGAAACGTTAGAAGTAAGCCCGTAATAAGAAACCTGAAAACATCGCCCCTCACTGCCCCAAAACGTGTCTGTCCCACCGCCTGCCACGGCCAAATAACGGCAAACTGGGAAAGATAGAAGTCAGCAGACATCCGCCCCATTCTAGAAACTTCCAAAGGGCAACAGGTTTTCGGCTACGCCCAGCCGGAAGCAACACATATAAGGCGGGTCCTGCTGCCACGCCTCGGCCAGGAGATCATCACGTAGGGTGTAGCCGGAGGAGAGGCCGAGGCCAGCGGGACCCGGCCAGGGGGATTGACAACACTGGAGAGTTTCAGGGGGGGGAATGTCCGTGTCCTCGACCCTCCACTCTCTCTCCCAGTCCGGCCGCGGTGGCCCTTGAGAGTTGCAGGTTGTCCCTCCACACTCTCTCCCGGTCCGGCCACCAACGGCTGGGGGCTGGGGCCGACGGGATCCGGCTGCAGCCGATGAGCCAAGGAACCCGTTCATGGGGCCAGAGCAAAGGGCGTCCGGCCGCCATCCACCGGAGGTCCGGCCCAAAGACGGACGGGACATTTCTTCTTTCTTGAATAATTGCTGCAACAACCCTGGGGGGGGGGGATGTCTTGCACATGCCTCCGACCCCCCCCCCCCCCCCCCCCCTCTCGTCCTCATCGCCTGGTCCGGCCATAACAAATCTCAAGCGAGACGCCGTGGGGTGCACTGGGAGGGAGAGACGGTGCGAACAGGCCTCTCCCGCCTCCCCAGGTGGAGGCTTCCCAGCTGCACCCTCAGCGCTCCAGGCGCCCGGAAAAGGGTTCTTCCACTGTGGCGATGCTGCAACGTCTCGCCCGGCAGGGTGGAGCCCGTCTGCCCATTTGACCCCGCGATCGCCAGTAGCTACCGAACTCTCAAAATGGCGGTCGACCTGGCAAGAGCGGGCCCAGCATAAAGAAATGGCCCGGTCACTGGTTGACTCCACCACCGTAGTCCTCCACGACCTTGAAGATTCTAGAGGAGCCGCGGGAGTCCCCGACCCCCGCAGACACCCCCGATGGGGAATGACTGCCATGATCGCCCGTGGAGTGACGAAACTGTAGCCGCGGGACGTCGGCGCTCCCATGCTGGCGCCAGCCTCAGTTTGAATGACTAGAATCCTGCAGACCTCAGTTCCGGTGAAAGCACAGTGTGACCCGGTAGGAAAAACTGTTGCACCCCCTCCCCTTTTTGACTGATGGTTCAAACCACCGATCCTTTCCTTTGCCCATTTAACGGAACTTTGGACTGCCCCCCCCCCCCATCCCCCCCCCCCGCGGCGCCCCACGCCGTTATTTGCTGGGCGGCAACTTACTAGACATCACCTTTGTGACATCCAGATTTCAGCGCGTTCTGCTGCCTTGGAACTATTCGCACAACAGACCGCTACTGACAACCCACCCCCCGGGACGCCCCACGCCGGATACCCAAATCAGTGCGGCACCCAGGCAACATCTTCTGAATTTTCATAATTTGAAAGAACTAGTAACATGTCCTCATCAGGAATTTCCTCTTCAATCATCTCATCAGGAATTTCCTCATGAAAAGTCTGCAATGATGATTCTTGTAACTCTATGGTCTCCAAACGATCAAAAAAATCATTCAAGTCATCTCCTCCTTGTGAGAATATTTCATTATTGGTGCTGTCAATTTCAATAAATGTAGTGGATAATTCAAAAGAAATTGCCACGGTCTCTTCGTTGTTTAAATGTTTTTACTGTTTTTGTTTTGTTGTATATATTTATAAGTTATTAAAGTTTTATATTCCTACTACTTTGTTGGAGTGCTATATATTTTTAATGTGACACATAATTGTAAAAACTTTGATGTACAAAGAGTCATCCCTGGAATCTTCCGCTTCAGGCTCGGTCCCCTCCCCAATCACAATACAGGATGGTTTTCAGATAGTATGAACACGTGTGGTGTGACGGATCTCATCGGGTGTGGGCCTTGATCTACTATAACTCCTTTGAAGAGGGGTGATTCTTTACAGCTGGGGCCATAAACTACATCTGCAGGGCTAGCTGATAGCCTAGGACCGGCCTGGACAATCGGACACAGAGGAAGAGGAGTGTCAGAGGGTGCGGTAGTGAATAGGGCGAAAGGGAGGTGTCGGGCGGGCACAGAGTGTGATTCTCAGGGAAGAGCAGCGCAGATGGGGGAAGGTTTATTGCCCATGCATAAGACAGAGAGCGGGGGTGAGCAGTGCCTGGGGAAGATGCTTGCGAGGGTGGGGAGCCATGCTACGAATCGACAGCGTGCAGAGAGTGGGTCTGGTCAAGGCATCTAAAATGGCTGCCGTGCACAACAAAAGTGTGGCATTTCAAAAAAGGCAAGATGGCGCAGACAATGTTTTTCAACACTTCCTCATTTCCTTCGAATCGAACGTTAACAGACGTTGGTGCATATTGCCAAAGTTAAGCGATATTTATCGCTAACGATGCTTAGCAACAAATTTTTTACCGCTAAGCATCGTCAGAAATTATCGAAGATAAACCTTGCTATTATCAAGGTTTATCGCAAATGCGATAAAAAACGGCCGCAATGCATGAATATCGCTAAAAAGTCAGCGATATTCATGCATTACCGAGCTAATGCTCTTAGCCATGTTATCCACCTCCCATTGGATAACATGGCTAAGAACTGCTCAGGGCAGGTGTTAGTTTTTGGAGATATTCGCGCTTAGCGCGAATATCTCCAAAAGTTGGTAATAGGAGATAGATATCTTGCATGTTGTAATGCAAGTTATTGTGGTATATGGAACTCATACTATAATCTCTCGGGAAAGCAGAAACTGATCCTTTTGGGACCGCCTGAGAAGGCCTAGGGGGTGAGGGGTACTCTACTTTGCCCCCTTTTCACGTTCCGAACTATTTTATTTTACTCTCTTCTGTAATTACACAAAATGGCAGCGATAAGATGCATCAGAGACAGACAGTGAGAGAAAGGAGGCCGGAGATGAAGAAGAGATGTCAAATACACATTGGAGATAATATAGTGGGAGAAGGGAAGTAAATATGAGTAAACTTACCATGTAACATAAAAATGTTCCACTCTATACTATAAGTCTCATTTTATACTACAATCACTTCGCTACAACCTCATAAATTAAAAATAAAAATGAATAATGTCTCAAACAATTTTTGTATTTCTAAATATAAATTTATTCTTCTGAATTTTCAAAATTTTAAAGAACTAGTAACATGTCCTCATCAGGAATTTCCTCTTCAATCATCTCATCTGGAATCTCCTCATGAAAAGTCTGCAATGATGATTCTTGTAACTCTATGGTCTCCAAACATTCGATAAATTCGCCATCAAGAGATTGATCCAAAAAATCATTCAAGTCATCTCCTCCTTGTGAGAATACTTCATTATTGGTGCTGTCAATTTCAATAAATGTAGTGGATAATTCAAAAGAAATTGCCACGGTCTCTTCATTGTGAGCCATTTTATTTTGAAATTGCTTGCTGTAAATTGCAGAAAAAAAATAATCACTTTCATTTATCGTTTTTAGTATTTAGTATAACAGAAGGACTGTAAATAAATAACAGAAAACATTTTTCAAATTATCTTAAAGTGTACAACATAGTTCCCCTTACAAATTAACAACTCACCTTTTTAAAAGTAGGAGAAGTGTTAGTACTGTGTAAACCAAACACCAGAAATTGAGCACCAAAAATTCCTCACAAATGTACCTGACAGTAGTATCACAAAATGGCTGTGGTTTCCTCTCATTTTAGATATATACATAACCAATTAACTTTCATCACACACAAATACAAAACCAAAGTAACATTTTAATTGGTTCTAAATTTCAACACTTTCAAATGTGTTTTCCCCATGCAATTTTCCATAGGACATTTAGATACGTCTACAGCCTGAATGGCTGAACGGAATTACACCAAACTTGGCAAAATGGTACATCAAACCTAAGAGGTCAGGGAGGATCTACTATGCCCCCTTATGGTCATTTGCCCCTTCGCTTTGGCCTCCTCTTGTCTCTCGATCCTACCGAGAGACAAGATGGCGGCCGCTACGGACTGTTTGGAATGTTTACAGACGCCGGAGAACCAATCACCTTCGCAAAGCTCCGTAACGCGAAAAGTACGCGAAGCGGAGCGCTGTTATATATCTTTTTTTGAACGTTAATTTCTCAAAATCCACTGGAGCACATATATTGAAACCTAGCAAAGGCACATCGGGCTACCAGTCCCTAATATTTTGCCAAGTTTCGTGCAAATCCATTCAGCCGTTCGATTATTAATATTATTTATTTTTTTTGCCCCGCGGGGCCCTTTTAAAACCTCCACATCAAACCTAGGGGGTCAGCGAGGATCTACTATGCCCCCTTATGGTCATTTGCCCCTTCGCTTTGGCCTCCTCTTGTCTCTCGATCCTACCGAGAGACAAGATGGCGGCCGCTACGGACTGTTTGGAATGTTTACAGACGCCGGAGAACCAATCAGCTTCGCTTCACAAAGCTCCGTAACGCGAAAAGTACGCGAACTGGAGCGCTGCCCGGTCCGCTGTTACAGATATATATCTTTTTTTGAACGTTAATTTCTCAAAATCCACTGGAGCACATATATTGAGACCTAGCAAAGGCACATCGGGCTACCAGTCCCTACAATTTTGCCAAGTTTCGTGCAAATCCATTCAGCCGTTCGGGCTAAAAGTGAGGCCAACCGCCCTATGGAAAACTCAATGTTAAAAACACGTTTTGGGACCCCCCTTTTTTCTCGGCCCCCCCTTGACGAAACCCCCCCAAATTTTCAGGGGCTGCTCAGAAACAAAATGTTCCATTTTCCTGGAAATTTCAGCCAATTCCATCCACAAACGCCAAAGTTATTAGACATAGAATTTTCAAAAATCCCATAGAGAAAAAATCCTAACTATATATACCTACTGGCGACTGCCAGTAGGTAATATATATACACACACACACACACACACACACACACACACACATAGAGCTACATATATGGTTTCCAGATATATGTTTCCGGGGTACTGCACATGGGCGGGAATATTTGTGTGCTTATGACTTTGGTGAGGATACACCTGGAAGAGAACGAGGGTTACAGGTAAGTAACTTATCCTTATTACTTTAGTAAGTCAGGTTGCTAGGACCTTGGACAGTGCCTTTTCTTCAGCGTTTAATAGTGAGATTGGCCTGTATGACGAACAGTCCTCCGGTGGTTCGCCCTATTTCGGGATCACTACTATCACGGTTTTTCGGTAGACCACCTTGTTCTAGCAATTCTGAACATATCTAACATGTGGGGGGATATCTGTGTCGCTATTCCCTTATAGAGTTCAATCAGTATACCGTTAGGACCAGCCGCCTTGCCCAATTGCAGAGCCCTGATCGCACTGCATATTTCTTCTGTAGTGACATCCTTGTCTAGGTCCTCTCAGTCCTCTTGTGACAGTACGGGGAGGTTTGCTTCTCATGGGAACTCTATACAGTCCGTTTTAGTTATTGTTGAGGAGGATTTCTATATCTGCTCATAGTATGTTGCAAAAGCTGCGCCCATATTCTCACCCGTCTCACAGGTTTCACCGTATTGGGCATTAATCTTTGGTACCCAGTTTCTCACCTTATCCCTGTTCTCTAGCCACACCATTAACTTTGTAACTTTATCACCTATTTCATATAGTCTCTTCTGGGACACTCTGGCATAGTCCCTTGCCGTCCCTTCTGCAATATCTTGCATCTCCTTCTGCTTAAGACGGATGAACTGGTTAGTCTGTATGTTTAATTCTCCAGATTCTCCAGCTGTTGCCTCTAGCCGAGTAAGTTCCAGTTGGAGCGCATCATATTGAAGCTGCCGCTCTTTCTTCTGTCCCCTGCTAGGGCCTGCACGTGCCCCCTTATTACCATTTTGTAGGCTTTCCATAGTACACAGTGTGAGTCTACAATTCCCAGATTGTCTTGAAAATAATGCTCAGTCCATTCTCGAATTTTATCCTTCACATTTTTGTCTTTAAGCAGCCATGGGTATATGCGGACGGCAGAGCATTTAACATTTGTTCTAGTGGATCCGAACATTCGCACTTCCACTGGTGAGTGATTCGATATACCTCTCGCTCTATGTCCCCTGGAACCTGCCTTCCATGACAGAGTGTGTTTATGTAGTCGAGCCGGGAGTATCGCCCTTGCAGTGCCGAGAAGGTGTATTTTGTAGCTAAGGGATTTTGTTCACACCAGAGATCCACTAATCCTAGGGCTTCTACAAATGTCTTCAGGGCATCAATTCCCACCTCTCTCCCTGCACTTGATAGTCTATCTCTGGAGGGGTCCATTACTGCATTAACGTCTGTCCAGTATCAACACTCCCTATGGGAGTTCTGGGAGTAATGTACTTAGTTCCGGCAATGTGTTTGAGTGCATTGTGGGTGGTATGTATACTGCGCACAGTTTGAGGACCTGACCCTCCCATAACCCAGTGATGGGCACTTACCTGCCTAGGCGATCTTGCTATATCCTATGGGGTGTAAATGGCAATGTTCTGTTTAATATTCCCAACCCCTGAGACCTAGTGGTGAATCCGGCCATCACTGCTAGTTTGTATCCAAATCTATCTAAAGCTTTACATGTATTGCCCATCAAGTGTTTCTTGCAACAGGACTAAGTCCGGGGTATGTAGTCCAATATATTGCATCCCCATAAGCGCGGGGAATGTCCCCAGGGCACTAGTCAGTGGTCCTCTACCGAGGCTCCAACTATTCAATAAATGCAATAATCCAAATCAAATTCCAATATAATCTCAGGTAAGGATGGTAACGTGCACATGAAACCATGGGTGGTGAAACTGTGCAATTAAACATGCATTGGTTATAGAAGAAGTGTTTCTTATTCGTGAAATCTATCACAGTACGCGCATTCAGCTTTACGAGTAAATTGTTGCTTTTTTCATCTTTTGAGCATGTTTCATTTTTCAACTTTTAAGCATCATTCGTTCTCCTCTACAGGGGGTCTGCGTTCACAGTATTCACGTACTTGGAGTTATTTATTATTCACAACGTGCACTGTAGATTGAGTATTTTACCACTTCACGTCCGAAACTGTTCTCAACGTTGGTTTTTCGGATCACCAACAGTTTAAAGCATGGCTTCATTCCACCTAGATTTCACGAATAAGAAACACTTCTTCTTTAACCAACGCATGTTTCACCACCCAGGGTTTCAGGTGCACGTTACCATCATTGCCCCGCGGTCCTTGTATATTGACACACGCCCATCTACTTTTTCAGATTATCCCCGGTTCAAGGCCTTGTTGGCCGTAATGCATTGGGATATGTAAAGTTTGCGATTTGTGAATCCTCATTAATGCATTTTGGGAAATGAAGTTCAGTCTTTCCAATGAAGCTATTGTGTTGTGAATGAACAATACAACCTGAGATTATATTGGAATTTGATTTGGATTATTGTCTTTATTGAATAGTTGGAGCCTCACTAGATGACTGTTGACCAGTGCCCTAGGGACATTCCCCACGCTTAAGTTTGTTTACTGATACACTCTAGTTCAGAGAGTAATACCTACGGAGCACGGCATATTGGATAATTCTTTAGAGAACTATAGTGGTGCACGTACGACATTGATTGGGTCAAATATATTGCTTCTCCATTGTGCATTTGATGTTATTCCCTAAACCGTTAACATTCCAAGTCATGGAGGAGGAGCCAAGATGGCGATCGGGATGGCTGCATAAACGCTCGGCTCCGTGAGCCCTCCCGCCCCGCACATATATCCTGGCGATTAACCTGAGCAGTATTTGTTACTCTGAGTAGGGGAAGGAAAGCATTCACTTACCGTCTGCTTCTGTGGCTCCACCGTGCAGTTGACCCGAAGAAATGTCCCCGATTGTTTGGCGGGCTTCGAGGTGCTGAGACCGGGATCTCGAGTGAGGAGAGTGTCCGGCCGTGACTGCAATGTCTGCGGCCTCTGGTTGCGATGGGAAGCCGCTCGGAGAGAACCTGAGATCTGCGAGCCGAAAGAGATGATACCAACCCACTCCCAATAGCGGGTTGCCCTGCGAGAGGTGCGATACAGCTGGGCCGGAGAGAGTCCACGATGCCCGGTTCCCCTTCGGTGTGATACCCGGTCATGTTAACAGCCCCCCCCCGGGAGCCGGTGGGTGACTCCCGGAGAGCGGCAGGGAGCTTGTTTAGCCTTTTGGTGACTCTCCTTTCTGTTGCCTGCCCCGACTATTGAGATCCCGCTGTGGATCCTGTTGATTCCGGGGGTTAGTCCTGATCCCGAGGTGAGGTGGAGGAGAAAGAGACCGTAACGGCTGACATGGCGGATGATACCCTCCTGCGCACCCGTCATCCGGGCAGAGAAACCGGTGCACGAGATTATCCCGGGGTTTGGCAACGCGAGAAAGGACCCACGCCCAGAAATATACTGGCTGCATTAACAACCCTGCAGACTACCCTGATCCGGGAGGCCCGAGATTTGGGAAAGAAGGTGGCCGCCATTGTTGACCCGCCATTTTGTAACGGCATGGATCGCTTTCGAAGAGGCGCCGAGGTGTCTGCCTCTGAATCATTGACGTGTTCCCCGGATGAGTCTACGTTCTTGGAGCTGCAGATAGATTTGGCTCATGAGCTTGCTGTAGATACCCCTGTTGCTCGTGTGATTGTCTCATCGGGGCCTCTCTCTGATCGGCGAGTGAGGGAACAGCATCGATCCATGGTTTGGGCGGCCCAGGCGGGGTTTCGGCGCTTCCCTCATCGTGTGATTCCTTTTCCATGTTTGGCGGGACTGTGTTCTGACTCGAGACTGTTGGCGGTGTTGATATTGTCGCATTCAGACTTCCGCCATGCGTAGTCTGCGAGATTTCGGTGGTTGGGCTCCTATGGAGCGGCGACACTACCTGATCCTCCCGGTGCGATCAGACCCTTTGTGCTACTTTGTATCCCTTCTGGGGGATTGTTCAACGTTGGTACTATTGACAGAAGTGGCCAGGGGTGAATTCGATTGGGACATGGAGGGACTCATAGATGGTTGATGGTGATTTGAGGGGCGCTTAGCGGGGATGTAATTGATTGCGTTACATGTGATTGCTGTTACTTGTACTTCTCCTACCGTTGCTGTTTAGACCATTTTTGCACGCGGAGGTGGGAGGGGCCGGATAACCAGATTGAGGGCCCTTCTCCTGTATTTTTTTTCTTTCTTTTTCTCTTTTTCTTTTCTGTATTTCGGGTCTCTTATTTAGGGCGACAGGCACGCTGCTGGGGGGGGGGGGGTAGGCCGTAGCCTTCTGCAGGGGTGCAGGGTTGTGGGTTGGGGGATGGGCTTGTTATTTTGTTCTCTCTTTGTTTCTATGGCCCTTTGCCCTTTTCCTTTTTCGATGTTGTCGTCTTCAATGTCTCCCATAGTGTGGGTCGTCTCGAGGGGTGGGACTAGTTCGCCATGATTGCAATGTGTTTCTTGCATCTATCCTGACTCTTATGCCCCCTCCCCCGTCACTCCCAATATATGTACATCACTGGCGTGAAACTTTTTGCTGTTACTTAGCTGTAATAGGGGCGTGTGTGACTGTGCGACATTGATTTTTACTTTATTTTTCGTTTTTGCAAAATGAACCATCTCAGATCCTTATTATTGCATGGTAATTTGAATATATGTCATATCCTGGATGTTATTCAGCCTCCGAATTCCGGACCGCTGTATATTTTTGCAATACATTCCTCTTTGTCCGATTTAAATAGCGGCCGGCCAGACTGGTTGTAGGCCCATATTTGTATTTCCGTGCCACAACAATAAAGGTTCTTTAAAAAAAAATTTTAAAAAAAACATTCCAAGTCATGACGACTAGATACCTTCCTATGGGGCTGGGCCTAGTGAGTGGCATCCGAGGGTGTTTCTCAGAGATCTGGGAGTACACCAGTTTAGTTTAGCAGGGATCTAATTTGAGCTGCTGCTTTTGTTGCAATGATGGTGCACTGAGGAGTGTTACCTTTACTGCCCCGCCCCCCTTTCCACATGCCATCTTTCACTGTGCTTCAAGTCTATACATCTGTTGTATTGAGAAATAAACATGCAAACTTCTAACCCCAGATTTTGTAACTCACCCATCCCTGCTACCCTTCATGGTAGGCACAGAACCTCCCCATCTTCCCATTTGCAGAGTGCCTATCACCCCATAACTTAACTCTCGAACATCAGACAGGCTTGAGCCATAAATTGGTCTGCTTGTATGCCAACCCCAATCCCCCTATTAGGACTATTGAGCTCATTCTTCAACTTGCAGAGACATAACCCCTTAGCGTTACATGAAATCTTATGCATTTGCAGTAACAGAAAGGACAAATTATGTTCTTTTCTGTATAGCCATAGTAAGTCTGAGGTTCTGTTCCCATCTTCAAGAATCTGAAAGTCATCTTGTGGCTTGTCCTTGCTGAACAATGATCCTTCTACTAACGTCAGTCATCTGGGTTCGTCAGAGAGTCGCCGTGTCTAGGGTACTGCCGATTAGTGTCCACTGGCACATTTGTCGCATAGTTCTTCTCCCGTTGTTGCCTCTGTGTGCGTCATTGCTTTCCCACTGTTTTCCATCCATCAATCCAATCCCATGCTTCTTCTTCTGCTGTATAGAATCTTCACACTTTACCTTCCGTTGTTACTCGGAGTGTTGTGATGGAAAGAGCATAGAGTACTTTAACTCTCTTGCTCTCAAGGCTTTTTTGACTTCAAAGAAGGTCTGTCGTACTTGCTGCACCTTTATGGTGAAGTCCGGGAAGCAGGTGATAACTGCGTTGTCTATTTTCAGTGGTGGTGAGCTGCGGGCGTCTTGCAAGATCACATCTCTGTCCCAGTAGTTCAAGATCTGTGCAATGATGGGCCGCGCGGGGCCCCAGGTCTTGGTCGGTTGCCCTGGACTGTGTGGGGCCTCTTCACTGAGAAGCATTTTGACAGCCCCCGTAGTTGGAGTGACTTTAATATGAGATTTTCTACATATAGGTCCATGGCCGGCCCCTCTGCCCTTTCTGCGACTCCGATAATGCGGATATTGATGCTGCGAGAGAGGCTCTCTCGATCTTCCAGTTTCGCCTCCAGTACTCCGGTTGTGGCAGTAAGGTCTTGCACTTTTTTCTGAAGTGTCTTTGTGTCGGCTACTAGCGAATTTCTAACTTCCTTCACCTCTTTCACTCATGTGCCCACATTTCTCAGATCCGTCCTAATCAACAAGACTTCTGTAGTCACTGTATCCATCTTCTCAGTGAGATCTGATCCTACTCCTTGAAATGCCAACATTATGTCTTGTAAAGTGAGTTTTGCTGCTGCTGCAGGTGGTGACGAGGTAGGGTCTTGTTCCACCTCTGCTTCATGTCTGTCCACCTTCTTCTTGGACAATGCATATCTCTGCAGTTTGCTTGGTGGACACTTTGGGCCCTTTTCCGCCTGTCATGGCTCGTGATCTTGGCTCCACCAGTTTTGTCTCCCACAGTCTGGGTGCTCTCTTCCTGTGGATAGGAGGGAGGAGTCTCTTGGGAGGTCCCCAACAGTACTCACCGCCTCCTGCCCAGGCACGCACCACGTTCCCGGCGGCCTGTCTGAATTCCTACCGGTGGCCCCCGATCCCCCCACCTCTGCTCTGATTATGCAGGATACTGCACTGTTTCTGCTCCAGGTCTCACCCAGCCCGGTGCACCACCCAGCCTCAAGCTCAGTGCATCTCAGGGACCACAAAATCTAGCCAGGGTGATTTGTTTCCTGGAACCCTGAGGGGACTTTTCTTTGCACCAACTGTCGTATATTTTCCTCCCCGTGAGAATAGAAGCAGGTCATTTTTTTGTGTGAGCGCAATTCTCTATGCCTTATCTCCTGTCAAGAGTTTGTGCAGCCCACTTGCTTCTTCTCTAAACGTGCTTCACTACGCAGTTATTTGCTCGTCTCTGTCCACTACAGTGGTGCCAAATCTATCCGGCCCGCTTTGCCTCGATAAGGCCCGGTAGCTGGCCTTAGCGAGTGGCCTGCTCTTCTCCTCCCAGCCCCTGCGGTGTGGATGTCTCTTGTGTCCATTCTGCTGAGGCCTGTCTATCGGCCTGAAGTCTAATCAGTGCAGTCGAGTCCCGACAGTCTACCCTCCAGTGGCACCCACATCAAGCCGGTCGCTACCTTGGCTTGAATGGCCTCTGTGCCGTTTCGCTGCTCCAATAATGTCGGCTCCGCCTCCCGATGTCTGATGTGCGTCGCTGGGGCCTGCTACTGGAGTCTGTGTATTTTGGGCCTAAACTCACTGTATGTGCTAATCCGGTATTTCAGGCCAGGTGAAGTCTTTCTTTGGGGTTGCTGATCCGAGGGTGCCAGCGGGCTCTTGCCTATGTGGATTGTAGTCCCATAACTGATGGGGATTCTCGGGATAGGCTTGGCGAAGCCTTCCTATGTTGCTGCCATCTTGCTTCACGGCAAGCCACGCCATCTGCCTTTGCCCATTTTAACACTGTTTGCAGCGATTTAATATTACTAGGGATTCCCAGTTTGACTCCAGCAAATGTTTCAAGTATGTTAATATATGAAAGATACCAACGCTGGAGAACTGGCATTATAGATAAGTGATTTTGTTTATTAACCCATCTTCGTGCACTCGCCCTTTTGGGTGTTCACTTTCGCACAACAAGGCTACCGTGCATGACTCGTTCAAACCTTCTAAGCCTGACCTTATTGCAAATTAGTTGCTGCACCTGCATCATTAATCTTTTTCTACCATACTTTTCTGAAAAATGGTGCTGTGTAATTTCATATCAAATGAGCCAGACCAGAGCCTTCAGATGTGAAAGTTGATGGCCAACTTAACATGTGGCAGCCTGCATTTCCTTCCCTATCCAGAGGTCATAGTGATTATGGATTCATCATATCTAGGGCTTGTGGTGAGAGCGTCAGGTGGGCGAGGTGGGGTTTGTAGGCCTTTGATTTCCAGTGTAGCAGAGGTACCATATCAACCTCCTGGAACTGCAAGCTATGTTGAAGGACTTCTTGCCTTCTATTATGGGAAACTTGTTCACATTCTGACGTACAACACAACGTCTATGGGGCACCGAATAACCAGGTTGGAGTGGGGTCATATGTGCTCTGCTAGGAGGCACTGTACATCTGAAGATGGCTGTATCTTTAAGGGCTTGCCGTAGCTGTCAACTCGTGGGCCTCTTCCAGCGCAACAAGCTCTACAGATTATCATCTGGCAGGCCACCAGAGGTGTCTTCACCCAGAGCTGGTTCAAAGCATATTCGATGTGCTGTGGGACAATGGTCTTCTCTGTGCATTTCCATCTCTATTGCTACCTCCTATAGTTCTGGAGATTGCCAAGAGGCTCCAGGCTTAGTTCATCCTGATAGCTTCGTAATGTCTTTGGAGAGTTTGATACTCTGAAATGTGAGATCTGTGCATCTGATTGTCCACAACCCTTGATAGTAGGTTTGGCAGAACCAGATGAGTTTTGATCTGCCTGTGGGAGGCGAGTGATGTGACTTTAGCAGTGCATCATCAATCCACTTAGTCTTTCTCTTCTGGCTGTTAGGCGATGATTGTGATCAGGTGGATCTGCTTCAGGGTACGCTTTCTGATGTATTTCTTTTTGTTCTGACCTAAGCCTAGCAACATCTTGCAGTGGACACCGTTAAAGTTAAGTGATCTGCTATTTCAGCCTTTTGAAATTTTCCTGAGTAGACCTCTTTAAGTCACTGTTGTGATGAGTTTCTTGAAAGGGCTTTATTGGATTTCCACCTGTGCCCCTCTTTCTCTCTTTCCAGACCATGTAGAGCAGAAGGATCCACCATATTAAGATAGAATTGTCAGTTGTATCCTTTAGTGTCCGATGATAGTGCTACTGTTACTGTCCATCCTGCCAAGAATATATGTTCCAGTTGCTGCATTTAAGCAAGGAGGAGTGCTTTGCAAGCTGAGTTTTGCGGAGTTAATCTTTTCTGGATTCACATGCTGTGCATTATTCCGCCATCTAGTGGTTGGAACTCTCCTCTTGTACAGTAATCCCTCCTCTTCCTGTGACCCCTCGCCCCACGGAAAATTGTGGTGCCACTCTGGTAAGAAGCTGAAAAATGTATTCTCCATCTCATGCAGAGCAGGGGTCCCCTTGTCCATGCATTCTTAATTAATTCTCGGGCTTTCGTTCGACGTAAGTTCGACTTGAGGTTTTTCGGTCAGAGTTGGTGGAAATCTCTGGGAAGTAACCCCCTTCCTTCTGCTATAGCAATGATCTTCTCTCATTTAAAAAACAAAAACATTTTAGAATATTTTCTCGATTTCTTTCCTTTTTCTTCTCTTCTATGATTGGAGAGCTTCAGCTATGCTTCCAGATCCAACGGTAGAAAAAAAGAAATCTGAAAATGGCTACGGTTTTCTAGGAGTGTGTCTGACATCAGGAGAGGCTCGACTAAGCACCAAATTGTGAGGTACGCCAACAAAAGCAACAACAAAAAAAAGAGTTGAGTTCTGTACAAAAGGAAAGTTCCAGACCCAACCACTAGATGGTGGGAAAATGCACAGCATGTGAATCCAGAAAATTCTTTAAGCTGCGAAACTACTCCTACAGTAAGTAACCATTTCATTCTGGCGAAGCACAGCTTACAGTTGACCTCAATACCTTTGCAATATCTGGTAAACCAAGAATACATTTGTTTGAGGTAGTGCACCCGTACATTGTGTGAATTTCCTGTTACAACAGTTGATTCTCAAAATTGAAGTACAAGGTACTGTGGAAATAAGAAATGGATAAAAACATGGAAGGAGATGCCAGGCGGCATGTTTCTAGGGAACTTCACGCATTTTCAGCTCGAGACCTTCAATGGATGAATGATATCAATCTGATGTGCAGCTGGTAGTTTTCTCCTCACTCCTTCCCCGAGTGCACAGTGATGATGGGTACATTTTCTCTGAGCTGGGAAGGTCACCTGCAAGAAATGGAGACAAGAGTACTTTGGTCTCCATTGGAGCATCACCACTGCATACATCTGCTGACGCTATGTGCCATCTGACTGGCCCTAAAGAACATTTTGCGTTATTCAGGATCGGGTCAATCCATGTGCTGATGGAAAACATGACCAACATGTGGTACTCCAACTGGTAGGGCAGAGTGGGGTTTAGTGCTCTGTCTGAAGGTTATGGTGATGCCTGGAACATTAAAAGAATTTCCATAATTGCCCATAATCTGGTGGGATCTCTCAACATCCGAGCAGACTAACTCAGCATGTGTCATCCTGCTGACCACGAGAAGTGTCTGCACCTGACGGTGGGGCAAGGCATATTTGCCTAGTGGGGTGTAGCATTAGCAGATCTATTCACTATCTCTGAGAACTCTGTGCCTAGATTTCTGTGCTCTAGAGTTTCCCACTTGGGGATCTCTGAGGTAGCGTGTCTAGTCTTCAGTGGCACTTTGGCCTTTTGTACTCCGCTTTGCACCTCTGCTTCTGCTGCTATACACACACGTCTGATTCTAGTGTCCCTAGATTGGGCTTTAAAGGTTTGTCCTCCACTTTTGCTTGTCTTTGACAGGATCTACTGTTCATGCAGCAGGGCAGAGTGTTCAGCCCAAACTTCTGTAATCTACAACTGCATGTGTGGAGATTGAGCTGTTACAACTGGCTGTTTCACTATCTCCTCGGAGGTGGTGGGTGCAATTCTGGCTGCCTGCCACCCTTCTACCAAATCTATATTCTTATGTTGTTCGTCCAGATTTGTAGGGTAGTGCTGGGAAAAACGGATTCACCCTCTCTAGATAACATTATCTGACATCCTTTTTGCTCGTTTCATCATTGACCAGGCAATACTTTGTGGTGGGCACTGAAATGGTTACTATGGCACCTGGCTGCCTTTCGTCATCTGCTTATCTGCCTTCCTTATTCAAATCACCCTTTGGTGAATGTTTTTAAAATTACTTTTATGTTTCCTCATGCTCCCTTCATTATGCCACAATTTCAAGCATCTCTTATTGGCTTTTCAAAAGAATATAATAACAATCGAAAAGAATCCAAAGGTCTGTAAATAATAAGAAAGCATAGATAGGAGAAAATAACACTGAATTGTGAGAAATGAGAATAATAAATTGTTCAGATGTAAATATAGCAAAATGTAAGGACTGTACTAGGTTTAAACCTGTCGAGTGTAAAAGAAGTTTTTGCTATGTTATTGCTGGGAAAACTTGCATGCTTATGTTAATAGCAAAAGTTACATTAGATCATTGATCTTAATATTTTTGATATGCTCTCTCTCGAGCCTTCTCATAATTCTACTGTGAGGCTTTTTACCTTGAAAGCGGTTTGTTATTGAAGTCACTTATGCACGTTATGGCAGTGAGCTGTAGGCTTTGTCAGTTCAGCATCCATATACTACCTTCTTTCCTGGCAAGCTGATGTTTTGGATATATATATCCTTTAAATCAAAAGTGGTATTGTCTTTCCATGTGAGACCCACCATCATGCACACACACTTTTGTCTGTCCTATCTTTGAAAGGAGAAGCAGAGGCAATGATTATACCTACAGCTTAGCTTTAGCTTCCACAATGATGGTAATAAGGAGTATTGTGTTGATAAAGTAGTGGGCTTCACTGGTGCAGAGAAATGAACAGCCGCCCAGCAATAGACTGTATAATGATGGACTGTTCTTTGCATCATGCCGTGATATTCCAGGCAATTCGAGACTCAGCTGAGGGCCTCAGAGCCTATTACACTTGGTAAAAGCTACATATCTGATATAGACATGTAGGAGGCAGATTCCTTACCTTTGAGTTGTCCCTAGCTGCCAGACTGGATCTGTAAATTTTTCTACAGCAGTACATCTGCTCTTTGATAAAGGGCATCGAGCGACTCAGTTACTACGACGTCCACCAAAAGTAACTTTGTCAGACCCCATTTAGGCCCTCTGCTGTTACGCTGACTTCAGTTTCTAACTTTTCCGCACTTCTAAGTGGATCCGGAAAGCTGTACCTCTGGCCATTTTTAGCCTTCCACGACAAAACGGTGTGCTTTTTCTGGTTGTCTTCAAGGTCCTGTGGACCACAATGTCGCCGTCTCATCCTGTTTGCATGTGGTGTCTAGGCGCGCACACTGACTCCGAATGGTACGGCTTGTCTTCAGCTTTAGTCATCAGTGTTGCAGGAGCGCCACATGGAGCTGTTAGCGGCAATGTCGTGGACGACCCCATGTCTGTCGCGGTCCTCTTCTTCTTCCGAGGACCACTTGAGGGAAAGCTCCCGAAGTCCTCCATCCTCGCCGTCACTGATATGTCACTTAATAGGCGGTCGACGCTGCGGCCTTCCCCAACTTTATCGCATACGTGGTGCCCCAGATCAGAGACATACCGTGTGTCTGTCTTATGCCTTCCGGGTTTACCTGGCTCAGATGAGGGAATACTATCTATCCCTTCATGCTATTTTTGGTTCTCAGCCTCCCTCTGGTGCGCTTCTCGGCCCCAAGGAGGTCGGTGAGGCCTTGACTGACTCCAAACTGGTGGTTTCCTTGTCACTTGTCTCGCAACTGCCTAATAGTACCCGTCAGTCGGGAGTCTTCTTTCTGTCTGCTCACTTAGTTTTCTGTGGTGTGTAAATTCTACCCCACCCTCTCCCTTTAGAAGAGGCCATGTGGCTGGTTCCCAGCTTGCTGTTGTCACCTTCAGCCCATGGCTGCAGTTGTGGTTGTTTATATGTACCTTTCTTGGTCACATTTTATTGCGTTTTATGTATATATGTATATGTATGTAGATATGTATATGTATGTGTATATCTGTGTATATATGTATGTGTATATGGGCCCGATTAACAGAACTAACTTTAGACAAAATCCTAAACTTGCTACCATTTTGGTATTCACAGAAGGCACTTACTCATTTCGGTATTCACAGAAGTTAGGAGTCCTAACTTTAAGACTCCTAAATGCCTTCTGTGAATACCGAAAGTCTTAAAGTTAGGATTTTTCTCAGTTTAGCTGTAGTAATGTGTATGTATATATGTGTGGGTGTATATGTATGTATGTGTATATGTGTGTATGTGTATATGTATGTATATGTGTGTGTGTATGTGTGTATATATGTATGTGTATATGTATGTATATATGTATATACCTATCTATTTATATACGTTTTATACCTTTATTTCATGGGATTCTATGTTGCATAGTCCCAAAGGGCTTCCTTCTCTCTCTCGAAGTGTTTCCTCTACCTCACATGGTGTGTGCCCATGATTGTTATTGCTCGCACTGCTTTCTTTAGCTATTGGTTGGTGCTCTCTGAATTGCCTACTTTTATGGCTAGGTGCTTTGGCTCAGTATTTTGAGCTTGTATCCTTAGCATTCTGCCTAGGTCTTTTGGGCTGATTGACCTTCTGGGGGGCATTGTAATGCTATGGTTATATGGATTATTCTTCCCACTCGCCTTTTTTCTTCTGCCACGGTGCTTTTCCCATGTTTTTGTACAGCTGCTAATATGGTTCCTTATGGGGCTCTCCCTGAGTTTTCTGGTAGGATGTTTTTCTCCTCTCACTCCCTTCTTGGCAAGCTGTCTCGATCTCTCTCCTTTTCATATGCAGACTGGATAGGCTAGTCTGGGATCTTTCTTGGAATAGTCTTGCAGAACCTCCTCCTGGATGGTATTGCTTGGGTATCTCATTCAAAGGTAAGGAATCTGCGGCTAGACTTCTATTAGATGAATATGTTACTTACCTTTGGTAACGCCTTATCTAGTAGAGACTAGATCTAGCTGCAGATTCCTTACCGATCCACCAATCCTCCACACTCTGCGAAATGGCACTCTTTTATACCCAGATCCTTTCTACGCACCCTCATGCTTGCTCTGGTAAAAAAGAAAGAAGAAAAATCAAGTGATGACAAACGCAGCAACCAATAATAAATAATATATGCGTCTTTCAATTAGAGGATTCTTTTGGCACACTGTTTCCTTTGCAGTTTCTGTAATTGGCTCTGCATTTTAACGCGAAAGTAGTCTATGAAGAAACTGACAGCGTGTCGGGAGGGCTTTTATGGACTCTGGCGACATCACATCTAGTGGACGACGTTGTCACGGAGTCTCTCAATGCCCTATACCAACGTGCAGAGGTACTGCTGTAGAAAATGTCAGGATCCAGTCTGGCGTCTGGGGATAATTCAAAGGTAAGGAATCTGTGGCTAGATCTAGTTTCTAGCAGATAAGGCATTACCAAAGGTAAGTAACGTATTACTCTCCCTCAGAGTGTTTGTTTTGGACCTGTGCCATGCGGCATTTGGCTTGTTCAATTATAAGGCCCTGTCCAGCTGCTTAGGGCCAAACCCCCTCCTGCTATAACCATGTGGCTATTAGGGCATCTGCCCATACTTTAACCAAGCGGTACTCTATTGACAGGCCTGTAGGGAGTGGCATTATGACCACTCAGTACTGTAGGATGTCCTAGTGAAAAGTCCACTCCTCACACCCACTTCCTTGAAGGGGCTATTGCCTTGGTATTGATGCTTAGGGGTTTGAATCAGAGGTCAGACATACCCTTAAGAATATTAAGTTATTTACTCACAGGCCACCTCTCTGTTCAGTGGTGCTTTGGGAGTTAAAGTCCCAAGTTAGATTTGTACTCTGCCAGTTAAATTTAAGTAGTTCAGTGACAAGTCACGTGTGAGGGCGCAGAAAGGTATAATGAATACATTGATATCAATATGCAGAGGTGACTTTTATGCAGCTCCTTGTCATATCTGTCGGCCGGAGAGCGTTATGACGGAGGCAGATCCTAATACCTGATAATACGCAGGAACCATTGGAGGAATTTCCAGATCCAGACAGCCACCTGGGAGGTTAAAATGTTGAGGAATCTGCTGTTGGAGTATATCAAAAGTAATCCATTTATTCATTTGGGAAGAGCTTGGTTACTTTTGAACATCTGGTATTGCTGTAAATTGTGTTGATTAGCAAATATGAATTAGAGATGCTTTGAAGTTAACCTGGGTGCACAACCTCCCCTTGCTCTCTAGTGTTAGGATTTTGTGAAAACTAGATCCAAATGTCCTGAATTAGTTTCCATGTTTGGTATTATAGGTCCCCTACTGAGCTCTAAATGTACAGTTTGTGTGTCTGCATTCTGTCCTCCAGATGGTGCTTTTTTTATTTAACTTTCCTTCCTTCCTTTTTTGTTTCCGATTTTTCTTTCCTTTCATACTGTTGACTGCTGACCCTAACTCCCCCTCCACACTTTCTTTTTTCACTGTGTTGTCTATGATCATAACCCCTACCAACCCCTTTTCTTTAGACCACCAAGCTTTTATTTATGTCAATAACTACAGGACAGCCACATGACGAAGGGAGGAAATGACGTTTATTCACCACAGTGTTCATCCGTCATCAACCGTGCCCATCCCATGACAGCCCCAATAGCCACCACCATCTGTCCAGCCAGACCGTCGCCTCCCAGTATCTCCAGGTACGTGGAAACTGACTATATAGGAGATTTTCTAAGGGCTAATGAAAATTGGGTTGGAGCGAATGTCAGATGAACAAGGCAAGATTTGTGTACACTGAATATGTGGGGGACTACTGATGATCATTTAAAAAAAACTAGCATTGGCATAGCCAATAGGACTCGCCTTTGGGACCTTATAAGTGTTTAGCCATGCAACAGTTGATGTTGCACATAGGATATTGTGCTGGATAACTAAACACTTATAAGGTCCCAAATGCGAGACCTATTGGCTATGCCAATGCTTGCTTAATAAAGGCTTTCAGTCAGACCTCTCGATTCATCAGTATATTGTTGTGCCAATCACATTCCTCTTCAGCCCACTACAGCATGCTTCATGGGGCACAGAGCAGCCTACTTCAGCCATTGGCTGAGTTCCTTGTGAGTAAGAGCATTTCTCCCTTTCACACGAGCACATCCACACACAAAGAAGTTCTCTTCAGTGGCAGTATACTACGGTAAGCTGTGATTTTTGGGACCAAAAAAATATTTACCTTTAGCCAACTTTTTCAAAAATGTTGGTGACAGTCCAGCAGCTCCACAACAATGTAAAAAAAAAATAACATAACAATATAGACATGGACAAAGCCAAAAGGCTGGGGCCAATTCCGGAACGATTAGCTTTGCCAAGCTTGTTTAATGCAGTTTTGTGAAGGTTCTTTTCTTATTTTGTATATGCAGCCCACCATAGACTGCAGCATGTTAACTTCCATCGAAGGGTTAGGCAAGGGTTCGAGCACATTGTTAACACCTAAGACAATGTGATGTTGGGGGCAGAAGTGGGCAAAGGAGCTGGCGGGAGGCGGAATCCAAATATTAACTGAATCTAAGGAAAGGACCTAAGAATCTCTGGGCGGCAAATGGAACTGCATACTAAAAATCTTATATATTTATTCATGAGCTTTGTAAAGCGCTGCGTGTACCTTTTAGGTTACTGCACAACGCTAACATCGGCTTTAAAAGAACATAAAAGAAAGTAGGTTGATGGCCTAAGTGTTGGCAGGGTGTCCTGAAGAGCTGCCAGGGAGTAATTAGTCCGTCTAGGCACTACAAACGTGAAGGTAATGGGCTGCAGTCAGATTGGCTTGAATTGTCTTCCCCTGCCCATCAATCATCGAAAAGCGCCAGCCCACCCTGTAGCACAGCACACACGTGCACCCAGCCATGAAGCACGCTTCTCAGGAGATTTACTACCCTGTTTGCATTATATAATATAAGACATTTCTTTTCTGCAGCTCCGTCCGCTTGCGGAGTCTGAAACTCTGGAGAAGTCAAAGGGCAGCGCGCACAAAGCCATAACAACTAAATAAACCGACATACTAATCCGCTTAAACACAA
Organism: Lissotriton helveticus; assembly: GCF_964261635.1. Taxonomy (NCBI): domain Eukaryota; kingdom Metazoa; phylum Chordata; class Amphibia; order Caudata; family Salamandridae; genus Lissotriton; species Lissotriton helveticus. The sequence continues at coordinate 1,062,468,530 of NC_136068.1, read as the reverse complement.
CGGCGTCGCCACTGCTTCACTTACAAGGATTTTAAAAAGATTGAGTACACAGTCCTAATGCAACCTGCATACCCAAAGGGGTTTTAATGGGAGATGCATTTACAGAGGAATTAGAAGGAAACAAATAAATAACAAGCCCAGGAGTTGTATGCGTGCCTCAAAAGTCAAAGTGCGGTCGCAATCCACTTAATGACCCATTACAGGAGGAAAGACAGATGGCAGCTGTGCGTGTGCACACTTGCGTACACGCAAGCTTGAGGCCACCAAAATGCCTGTGGTAGCACTTTGAAAACCCGCTTTCTAAATGTCTCGCAGAGCAACGCATGCGCTGGCTCAGGCGAGACTTAAAAACCAGTGTAATAGCATGAAGTCTATTCTTGGTTGCCATCTACTGTTTGGGGCCAAAATTGTGTTTTTCTGCAAATTTAAAATATTTGGTGTTGACCATGATTGTGTCTGTGGGATTAGCCCCCTTGATGTCATCAGTAGTTTCACATGTGTGTCCCATCGCAATTTGTTTTTTATAGATTGTGTATTTTAGCCAATGGTTTCAGTTTTGGGCTGCATTATGGCAACAGTAAATTAAAAAGTTTGAAGCTGCCAGCCCACCTTTCAATTTTGAGTCTGCAAACTTGCTTGTGTTACAAAGGGGGCAGGGAGCTGCCTGCAAGCTGGTGCAGCGAGTCAATGGAAGGTCCGTGGGGCTTCCTTTAAAAAAGTGCACTCCTGGGGTGTGTGGACTGTGTGCAACTTTTATGTGTCTAGGTGAATGAACAAGAGTTCTTACTGAGTGCCCCCTCTTCCCCCAACTCTATAAGCTTACTCTCCTGGTACGACCGTGTCCACTGTGATCAGATGGCGGATCTTGTCCAGCATCTTCCAGAACAGTATAGCAGAAAAGGACAGGAGTTGTTGGCAGATGGCAAAACCATCTCCAACTCGGTCTTCCACTGCACGTTGAATGCTGCTTATACAGCTCCCTGGTGGTTAAATATAAGTATCCTTTAAGGCCACGGCAAGTGTGTTGCTTCAAGACAGAGATCCAGCAAAGCCACCTGAACATCCCTTTTGGAGGTCCGCATCTGTTGGGCTCTCAGATTGATCAGATGCTATGGAAAATTAAAAAGTGTACAGAGACTGACAAAGTCATAGGTACATTGCAGATCCCCACTCATTGTGGCTCTTTTCACCACTCACAATACCACTGTACACATAAGACCTCATCTCCAGTGACCTCTTTCTCTTTTTCTCCAGGCCAGTACATCAAACACACTCACAGGGATACTATATTGGTGTATGCTGGGGTAAAAAAAAGGAACCAACCCTAAAAAGCTGCCCCTCCTAAGCAGTGACCATCTAGTCATTACCCCGATGACACAACACCTGTCAAGGGAAGGTTGCATGGATATCTGTTCTGTTTGGCAGAAATCACTTTCAACTGCTGGGTTCTCAACATTATACAGGACAGGTACAGTATCAAAGTCATTCAACTACCAGCAAAACTCTCCCCAGACCATCTGCCTTCTGCAAGGGAGATACAGGCCCTAATTACCGAGTCTGTTCTGCTACAGCACCACGGAAAGGGGGTGTACTCACTGTTCTTCCTTCCCCAAAAAGAATGGCTCTGTCGGACCCATCCTCAACATCCGACTTCTCAATGGGTAAATTCTGTCGGAGCACTTCCATATGATGACTCTACAGGATGTAATTACTCTGCTGCAAGAAGGCAACTTTATGACCACCCTCGATCTGAAGGTTGCCTACTTCCACATCCCCTTTTCACCCAGTGCACCGAAGATACCATTGGTTCATGTAAGTGGACAACTTTTCCAGTTCAATGGTTTCCCTTTTGGAGTTACTACAGCTCTGAGTCTTTACAGAATGTCTGGCCATGGTAGCAGCTAATCTCGGGGGAAGCGGCATCCATGTGTTCCCTTACCTGGACGACTGGTTGATCAAGAACGCCACTAACTAACTGTGCCTAGCTCATATGAAAACCACAATCCACACCTTGCTAAGTTTAAATTTTACAATCAGCTTGACACTCCCACCTCCAACCCCTTCAACTGTAGCCCTTTTTCAGGGCCATATTGGATGAATGGGTGGGAAGGACTTACCCCAGCCTTGCGAGGGTAGAAGCATTCCAAAATAACGGGGACGTATTTCCATCATTTCTCCATTCAGGGAAAGTGGTCTTTTGCCCAACAGTCCCTTCACATCCATCAACTGGAACTTTGGCTATTCAACTCACACTTCAGGCGTTCTTCCCTCTAATCCTAAACAAGACAGTCTAAGTTCTCACAGACAACACAACTGCCATGTTCTACTTAAAGAAACAAGGGGGCACACATTCTGCTCAGCAGTATCCCGGAGCATTTGACAGTGGCCGATACATTGCAAAGTGCATCATATTCAGCAACACATTCCAAACATATCAATTAACTTGAAGCATCTGTGAAAGACGTTATCGGTTACCTCCTTCATCTCCAGAAGCCAGGCCTCTCCTGCACTTCCATTTGGTTGCAGCTGGCTGCTGTAACTGCCTACCAACAGGACAAAAAACACACTTCGCTCTTCAGAGCACCAATCGTTAATGCTTTCATGGAAGGCCTTAATCACATTATTCCACCCAGGCTGCCTCCTGCTCTGATGAGGAATCTTAACATCAGTCTTTCTAGGCTAATGGGCCCTCCCTGCAAGCCACTTCATTCTTGCCCATTACAGTTTCTGTTGTGGAAAGTAGCTTTCCTTGTAGCTATCATTTCCCATATATGAGTTACTGAGATGTGCGCTCTTACATTGGAAAAAAATTCTTCCAGGTTCATCATGGTAGGGTGGTTCTCAGTACCAATCCTAAATTCCTCCCTAAGGTGGTCTCCAGCTTCCACCTTAATCAGCGGTACAAAAGGAGGTGGCGATAGACGGAGCATCTGAATCAATCAAACACTCACACCCAGTGCCAAGCCAGCTTCCGTCCATCACCACTCCCTTTGTACCGCTTTTGGCCGCCATAAGTGTGGCAGGGTATGCTCAGACGTGAGTCCCTTGCTCACTTTGCCACTGGATTCAATCAAGCCGGGCTGAAGACGGCTGGAATGCCAGAAACCGGTCCTCGGAAGCTTGTTTCCGGTCCAGGGAAGGTATGGCTTGGCAATTCGGGCTGGACTGTTCCCATGAAGCACAGGGTCAGACTGATTTGCATATAGCCATGTCTGAACTGGGGTGGCAGAGTGGGCTAAAGACCGGTGATGGATTAAACCCAGATCTTTTGACTGGGTGTGAGTGTTTGATTGATTCAGATGCTCCGTCCATCACCACCCCCTTTTGTTCCACCTTAATCAGGCAATTGAGTTGCAGGTCTTCTTTCCACATCAAGAGTCTGTAGCGGAAAATGCTTTACATACTCTTGATGTCAAGAGCGTTGATGTACTACACTGACAGAACAAAATGATATTGTGAGTCACAACAGCTATATGTGTCCTACTCTAAGCCACGTAAGGGGCGTGCCATTTCTAAGGCTGGGTTTGCATGTTGGCTTGTCAAGTGTATTCAACCTTGTTACGCCACAGCTGAAAGGTCTCTGCCTGCCCCTCCCAGGCCCTATTTTACTCTGAAGAAACGGCTTGTATGGCTTTGTTAGGTAACATACCACCACCTGACATCTGTAAAGCAGCTTCCTGGTCCACTTCAGGAAAGTGCCCCTTTTTTCATGGTTACGCCCTAACATTTTGGCCGATACGGGATGCCAACTGTGCCCTAGGTCCCTGCTAATCAGGCTCCCTGGGCCTGTGCTCTTTTGCTCAACTGTTCTTTTTTTCTCCACAATTGGCACACCCATAGGCCCACCTGCAAGTCATTGCAAAAGGTACTCCTGGTATCAAGGGCCTGGTGACAAGAGAAGGCCTCTGTGGGCTGCAGCATGTATTATGCCACCCCAGGGACCTCTCACCTTAATAAAACACACCACTGCTATTGCAGGCTGCGTGTTTTGATGCAGACCACATGGCACTGACTCCTGTGCATCATGCTCACCAACACTGCCTGTGGCATGGGTAAGTCACCCCTCTAGCAGGCCTTACAGCCCTAAAGCCAGGGTGCAACATAACACAGATGAGGGCATAGCTGCATGAGCAATATGACCCTACAAGTGTCTGTGCCATTTGCAGACATTGTAGGTGCAGTGAAGCCATTTTTAGTACATGGCCTGGGAGTTTGTCAACACAAACTCCACATCTCCATGCTGGCTTTACTGAAGTCTGATAAGTTTGGTATCAAACTTATCAGCACATTAAACCCACACTGATGCCAGGGTCTGATTAATATAAACTGCATTCAGAGGGCATTTTAAAGATGCCCCCTGAAAACCCATCAGCACTGGTGTGGTTCCTGGCTGGCTACCAGCCATCTGTCACCCCCAGACAGATTTCAAGACCCCTGGGTAGAGCGCTTCCACTCTATGGGTCCTGAAAAAAAGCCCATAGTGGGCAGAGGTGTCATGCCTCCTCCCACACGAAGGGGAAGCTTCCAAGGCTTGCCACCTTTGTTAGCTGCCCCCAGCCCTTTTCTGCTCTCAGCAACTGGCCTCCACCGGTTCTGACCCCCTTTTTGGGCAGGAAAATTAGCAGGAAAACCTAGCCCGAAAGGGAGGTGTGCCCACTTTTACCAACCCCACCCGTGCGTTCCAAAATCGTAGAGATAGGGATCTCGCGGAAGAAAGGTTGACTAAGAGACCACCTACCTAAGAGTATTCACTTCAGACCTCCACGAATAATTTGAGCAAAGACTGACTCCTTTTAGAGTCCTCCATTATTTTACCCAGACGTGGATCATATATTTCGTTGTGATTAGCAAGGCTGAGGCTGGAGACCCCCATGCGGACGCCGTAGCAGGCATTCCGGCAAGTTTCCTTTAGCCCACAGTCCTGATGAGGCCCAAATTAAACAGGCTGAAACGTGTCGACCAGACATAAAAAGTAGCCCTTTATTAGTCGAACTCATTTGTAAAAGAAATAATTGTAACACCTGTTAATAGTGTAATAGGGTGTAGAGACATATACCCTAAGAGGTGTTGGCACAAGGGCAATCTTGATTAATGTGACCTGCGAATACTATTTTTGTTCCTTTTAGTCTGTTTCGCTGCACAACCTACATTAGGGTCCCAAGGATTCTGTTTTCAGATACATAATTGTATTGTTTGTATGTATATGTTCGAGGTATATGAGCTGCAGATTCTACATTTTGCATTAGATCGCCACCTGGTGCAGGGCTCGGATGATTGCATGTTGTTGTTGTCTTGGAAGAAGTCTTTTGTAGTCACAAGATAGGTGACTCCTCACTTGGACGATAGTGCGCATGGTCATCGGTTCCATCCTTAGATTGTTTTTTTCCGCCACTGGGTTTGGATGAAACTTTTCCGCTCCGGTTCGAAATCTACTTTTCAAGTACTTTGACGCTTAAAAACATATTCAAACTTCACCAAACTACTTTCGATATTGATAAACGTCAACTCGACTCCATCAGCTCGATTCTGGTCGTCGACGCGGGCCGTTGGGCCTATCCACGCCGTGAGACCTACACCTCATGGAAAGGACGCCATTCAAAAGATGCCCCAAGTGTGGAGCAAAGTTTCTACAAAGTGACCATCACAAAGTCTGTAACCTGTGCTTCTCGCCAGAACACGACGAGTCCAGCTGTACAACCTGTGCATCCTTTCGATCCAAGAAGACCATTCGAGATCGGAGGGACCGTCGACATGACATGCAGAGATCGGCTCCGGAACCGGTGGATATCTTCGCGAAGAAGTTCAGCTCATCCCCGAAGAAGATTCAAAAAATCTCCAAATCGTATCTGGGGCAGACGACTCCGATGACTCCATACCATCGGGTCAGCATGTGAGTACTACTGCCCATACCCAGCACCCACATTGAAGGCTAAGGTCAACACTCCGCCTCCGGGGCCCAGTCGTGACCGAAAAAACACTTCGAAAGCCCCGCCATTGAGCCCGGCTCCGAAGAAAATACTCAAGCCTTCCGGTAGCTCCTTACCGAGCAAGCTGCAAGTGCCGATCCCTCCAGCTCCTTCGGCACCGAAACCGAAAGATGTCCCGGCTCCGAAACCGTCGACTTATAAAGACAAAACTATGAAGCCAGCGTCTGACGCCTCTAGGCTGACGAGACCAGCTTCTACTCCGAAGCCAATATCTTCGGTACCGAAACCTACAAGGCCTGATTCCGATGCGCTCAAGCCCTCGAAACAGCCGAAATCTATGCCAAAGGACACAGTAACACCTCCTAAGGCTAAAGACAAGCAGCAACCATGCCCGGAACCGAAACAATCAGCGCGGGAAAGGTTCTCCAAGGAGAAGACCTTTTCCAACCTGATCCTCTACAAACGAAGATCTACATTGACCCAAAGACAGGTCATGTATCCACTACACCACACAGGAAGAGGAAGTCAAATACAGCTCCTACACCTGCAGTGCCTCCCAAGAAGAAGGACTCTGCCACATCTCCTATGCACCCTTCTACTCCTATACTTCTTTCTCCTGTTCCTCTTAACATTTTACCTCAAAATTCTCCTGAAAACTCTCCTCCTCATTCTTCCCCACATACACCTCCAAATCAGGATGAGAATAGCATAGGGGGGGAGTAGACCCAGATGAGCCTTTTCCCTACCCTATTGATGATCCAGATTGGGAGTACCCAAACCCACAAGATGTGCCAGATATTCCTGACCCACATTCATATCCATCAAAACCTTCTTCCCCAGTAGACAATATTGGTTTTGGGCACTTACTGACCTGGGCTGCCATCTATCATGGGGTCACCATGCATTCAGATGAGGCAGAGGAAGACTTTTTATTAGATACGTTTGAACAATCACAAAAGTCTGTTCAAATTCTGCCTATGATTAAAGGGGTCATCAAACATGCTCCAGAAGTATTTAAAGATCCTGTACGTGCTAGGATCCTAAACCGTAGAATTGAGAAAAAGTACAGGCCTCCCCCTGGGGATCCTGCCTACATTAAAGGACAGCTACCCTTAGATTTCCTAGTCGTGTCAAATGCTAGAAAAAGAGCAAACTCACAGACATCAGGTGAAGCACCTCCCCCTGATAAATAATCTAAGGTGATGGATGCTTCAGGCAAAAGGATAGCTGCACAAGCTAGCAATACATGGGGTATAGCGAACACACAAGCCCTCCTTGCAAGATATGACAGGGCTCACTATAATCAGTTAGAGACACTAATACAACATCAACCTGACCAATATAAGGCGCAGGCAAACGACCTCATACAAGAAGGCAAGTTCATTTCAAATGCCTCAATCAAGTGCCTACTTGATGTAGCAGACACGGCATCTAGACCTGTAAACACTAGTGTCCTACTTAGACGTCACGCGTGGCTATGCATTTCAGGATTTAAGCAGGAAGTGCCAACTACCAAAGCAGGAAGTGCAAACTACCATCTTAAATCAGCCATTCAACCAACATCAATTGTTTGGACCAGAGGTAGACACAGCACTTGAGAAAATGAAGAAAGACACAGATACAGCCAAGTCTATGGGAGCTTTGCAATCCACACAAGCTAGAGGCTCCTTTCGTCGCTCCTTCTATAGAGGAGGCTCCAAACAGACTGGAGCAGACAATACAGCTTCCTTCAAATCCAATACACAAACATCCTCCAGTAATGGACATTTTAGAGGAGGGCTATAGAGGCAACAACAATAAAGGAAGAGGTTGAGGTAACAACAATAATCGAACCTCTTCCACCACAAAACAGTGACTTCCCTCTGCTCTCCCGACAGCACTCCGCTACCGGGGGGGGGGGCAGACTAACACAGTTCCTACCTGTTTGGAATTCCATCACAACAGACAGGTGGGTAAGACAAATTATCCAGTATGGCTACTGCCTCGAACTTACAGCTACCACTCCACACATACCACCCAGGCAGCGTCCAATGTCTGCAGAACATCTTATACTGCTCAAACAAGAAGTCCTATCACTTCTTCAAAAGGACGCGATAGAAATAGTTCCTTTACAACATCAAGGAACAGGGGTTTACTCGCTGTATTTTCTAATACCCAAAAAGGACGAGACACTAAGACCAGTTCTCGACCTCAGGCCCCTCGATCACTATATACACTCAGATCATTTTCATATGATCACTTTACAACAAGTGCTCCCATTGCTGCTACAAGGAGACTTCTTTACAACACTAGATCTAAAGGACGCCTACTTCCACATTCCTATACATCCTTCTCACAGGAAGTATCTGAGGTTTGTACTGGAAGGACAGCATTATCAATTCAAAGTCCTTCCATTCGGGGTAACCACTGCACCAAGACTGTTCACAAAGTACCTAGCAGTAGTAGCAGCACGTCTCAGAAGACAACCGATACATGTCTTCCCATATCTAGACGATTGGCTCATAAAAGCCAAATCATTCAATCAGTGTGTCCAACACACATATCAGACAATTCAAACATTGTACGACTTAGGGTTCACAATCAACTACACCAAGTCGCACCTACAGCCCTCTCATGTACATCAATATTTAGGGGCTACAATCTACAGCTCTAGGATACCCAGGATACAGAGCATTCAAGCCTTAGTCACAAAGTTTCAACATTAACACTCTCTCCCAGCCAGATTGTTCATGAGACTAATAGGCATGATGGCATCTTGCATCTTTATTGTACCATATGCAAGACTGCAAATGCGCCTGTTACAGGAATGTCTAGCACAACACTGGAATCAGGCTCAACGACAACTAATAGACCTGGTGTTGGTTGACAGCCACACACATCGCTCTCTGCAGTGGTGGAACACCAAAAACTTGACAAAAGGGCGGCCGTTCCTCGAACCTGTTCCACAAATAGTACTTACAGCAGACGCATCTCTTACGGGATGAGGAGCCCATCTCATATAACTCAAGGGCAATGGACCATTCAACAAAGATCGTTCCATTTCAACCACCTAGAGCTGCTAACAATATTCTTAGCGCTCAAAACTTTCCAAGTACAAAACAAAGCTGTCTTAGTCCGGACGGACAACATGACAGCCATGTACTATATACAAAAAAGGGGGGGGGAGGGGGGGACACACACTCTCTACAGCTGTCCCAGCTTGCACAGAACATTTGGAGATTGGCCATTCCACAAAACATATATCTGTTAGCAGAACACCTTCCAGGAGTTCACAATAAGATAGCAGATCTGTTAAGTCGACAGACGCAACAAATTCATGAATGGGAACTACATCCGCTAGTTCTTCTACCATTCTTTCACAGGTGGGGTCATCCAGACATAGATCTGTTCGCAACACACTAAAACGCATAATGCCCAACCTTCGCCGCCAGGTTTCCACACCCGCTATCCGAGGGCAATGCGATATGGATGAACTGGTCAGGCAGATTTGCGTACGCTTTTCCGCCACTACCACTAATAGTGCGCAAGCTACGACAACAGTTGCTGAAACTGATTTTAGTAGCTCCCACATGGGTACGCCAACCGTGGTATACAACACTGCTAGAACTATCCCTAGTTCCACACCAAATACTACGTCTGACACCATCCCTGCTAACGCAGAACCATGGAGACATCAGACATCCAGACCCAGGCCAACTGAATCTGGCGATCGGACTCCTGAGGTCTTAGAGTTTGGTTATCTTAACCTACCACCAGACTGTATGAATATCATTAAAGAAGCCAGGAGGCCTACTACTAGAGCTTGCTATGCTGCTAAATGGAAAAGATTTGCCATTTACTGCAAAAATAACCAAATTGATCCCCTAGATGCTTCCATCCAAAATATCATTTGCTCCCTTCTACATTTACAAAGCTGTAACTTGGCATATTCATCTATACGCCTACATCTGGCAGCAATTGCAGCATATTTACAAAATAGACAACATCTGTCTTTATTTAGAGTGCCTGTTACTAAAGCATTTATGGAAGGATTAAAAAGAATCATTCCTCCCAGGTTACCACCCTCTCCAGTGTGGCACCTAAACATTGTTCTTACAAGGCTCATGAGACCACCTTTTGAACCTCTACACAAGTGTGAACTGCAATTCCTCACATGGAAAACAGCTTTTCTAGTAGCTATTACCTCTCTTAGGAGAGTTAGTGAGATTCAAGCTTTCACTATACAAGAACCATTTTTACAATTACACCGTAATAAAGTGGTTCTCAGGACAAATCCTGAATTCCTTCCAAAAGTCATTACTCCGTTTCATTTAAACCAATCTGTAGAGTTACCGGTGTTTTTCCAAAACCCAGACTCTGTAGCAGAAAGAGCCCTACACACCCTAGACGTTAAAAGAGCTCTTCTCTATTATATAGATAGGACCAAATCCTTTCGCAAAACAAAACTGTTGTAGCTTTCTCTCCACCACATAAGGGCAACCCCATCTCTAAAGCTGGAATTGCAAGGTGGATTGTAAAATGTATACAAATATGATATCATAAAGCAAAACGTACATTAACAGTTCCTCCTAGAGTGCACTCCACCTGCGATCTAGGAGCCTCCATTGCTTTCTTAGGGAACATTCCCCTAGAAGACCTCTGCAAGGCAGCAACATGGTCTACAACACACACCTTCACTAAACACTACTGTTTTGATGTGCAAGCCAAGCAGCAAGCTGCAGTAGGCCAAGCTGTTCTAAAAACTCTCTTTCAAACTACTGCAGCGGATCCAGGTGACCACCGCTAGGGGAGACACTGCTGCACAATCGATGCAAAGTGTAGAATCTGCAGCTCATATACCTCGAACGGAAAATGCTACTTACCAGAATGCATCTGTTCTTGGCATGTAGAGCTGCAGATTTCTACGTGCCCTTCGGCCTCCCCGGGACCTGTATCTGTTCCAGTTTCATCTTAATTAGATATACACATGGACATCCCTTCTTTATTTCTACTAACTCCATCATTTCCCATCATGGCGAAAAACAATCTAAGGATGGAGCCGATGCCCATGCGCACTATTGTCCAAGGAAGGAGTCACCTATCTCGCGACTACAAAAGACTTTTTCAAAGACGACAACAACATGCAATCATCCGAGCCCAACACCAGGTGGCGATCTAATGCAAAGTGTAGAAATCTGCAGCTCTACTTGCCAAGAACCGATGCATACTGGTAAGTAGCATTTTCATTTTATGTTTTTGTAAGTAATTGTTTAGTGTACATGTGATGAAAAATATATATATATAAAAGAAATGGATGTATAACTATTTACATCGGATCTACAACCCAGTGTGAGCACTTTTTAACTAAGATAAATGGCTGGCTAGAGAATGGTTTCTCATTGATGAACTAATTCAGGTCGCTATCATTTTTTAAAATAATTTTTATTGTATCTGTTCCGCTGCATTGTTTTTGTTTTTGCTTGATCCGGCAAAGCCACGCATATTAAAATAAATAAAATAAGCTTTGGCATAGCCAATAGGTCTTGCCTTTGGGACCTCATAAGTGTTTATCTAGAGCTATTGGCGTTTTTCTGTATGCATTTATTTTTAAAAGTGGAAAAATACTGAAAATTGGGATTCTTAAATGTTTCTTCATGCTGTCTTTCATGAATTCAAGGCCAAAAGCTGAGCAGATAGATGGTATGGAGAGTTAAACCAGCATTATAGGTCTCGCATTAGGAAAGTTTGAGCTATTGGTCTTGTAAATGACATTTTTTTAATTTATGTGTTGGTTTTGAAAATAGCTAGATTAATAGCTTTGTCATTTACAATGCCAATTGTTATAACTTTCGCAAATGTGACACCTATAACCTGGGGTTGCGCTGAGTGATGCTTTGGTGGTGCTTTGGTGGTGCTTTGGTGGTGGTGCTGTGGTGGTGCTGTGGTGGCGCTGGGTGGGGCTGTGGTGGTGCTGAGTGGGGCTGTGGTGGTGCTGAGTGGGGCTGTGGTGGTGCTGAGTGGGGCTGTGGTGGTGCTGAGTGGGGCTGTGGTGGTGCTGAGTGGGGCTGTGGTGGTGCTGAGTGGGGCTGTGGTGGTGCTGAGTGGGGCTGTGGTGGTGCTGAGTGGGGCTGTGGTGGTGCTGAGTGGGGCTGTGGTGGTGCTGTGGTGAGTGGTGCTGTGGTGGTGCTGAGTGGTGCTGTGGTGGTGCTGAGTGACAATGTGGTGGTGCTGAGTGATAATGTGGTGGTGCTGAGTGATAATGTGGTGGTGCGGAGTGATAATGTGGTGGTGCGGAGTGATAATGTGGTGGTGGTGTGGTTGTGCTGAGTGGTGCTGTGGTTGTGCTGAGTGGTGTTGTGGTTGTGCTGAGTGGGGCTGTGGTTGTGCTGAGTGGGGCTGTGGTTGTGCTGAGTGGGGCTGTGGTTGTGCTGAGTGGGGCTGTGGTTGTGCTGAGTGGGGCTGTGGTTGTGCTGAGTGGGGCTGTGGTTGTGCTGAGTGGGGCTGTGGTTGTGCTGAGTGGGGCTGTGGTTGTGCTGAGTGGGGCTGTGGTTGTGCTGAGTGGGGCTGTGGTTGTGCTGAGTGGGGCTGTGGTTGTGCTGAGTGGGGCTGTGGTTGTGCTGAGTGGGGCTGTGGTTGTGCTGAGTGGGGCTGTGGTTGTGCTGAGTGGGGCTGTGGTTGTGCTGAGTGGGGCTGTGGTTGTGCTGAGTGGGGCTGTGGTTGTGCTGAGTGGGGCTGTGGTTGTGCTGAGTGGGGCTGTGGTTGTGCTGAGTGGGGCTGTGGTTGTGCTGAGTGGGGCTGTGGTTGTGCTGAGTGGGGCTGTGGTTGTGCTGAGTGGGGCTGTGGTTGTGCTGAGTGGGGCTGTGGTTGTGCTGAGTGGGGCTGTGGTTGTGCTGAGTGGGGCTGTGGTTGTGCTGAGTGGGGCTGTGGTTGTGCTGAGTGGGGCTGTGGTTGTGCTGAGTGGGGCTGTGGTTGTGCTGAGTGGGGCTGTGGTTGTGCTGAGTGGGGCTGTGGTTGTGCTGAGTGGGGCTGTGGTGGTGCTGAGTGGGGCTGTGGTGGTGCTGAGTGGGGCTGTGGTGGTGCTGAGTGGGGCTGTGGTGGTGCTGAGTGGGGCTGTGGTGGTGCTGAGTGGGGCTGTGGTGGCGCTGAGTGGGGCTGTGGCGCTGAGTGATGGGGTGGTGGCGCTGAGTGATGGGGTGGTGGCGCTGAGTGATGGGGTGGTGGCGCTGAGTGATGGGGTGGTGGCGCTGAGTGATGGGGTGGTGGCGCTGAGTGATGGGGTGGTGGCGCTGAGTGATGGGGTGGTGGCGCTGAGTGATGCTGTGGTGGCGCTGAGTGATGCTGTGGTGGCGCTGAGTGATGCTGTGGTGGCGCTGAGTGATGCTGTGGTGGCGCTGAGTGATGCTGTGGTGGCGCTGAGTGATGCTGTGGTGGCGCTGAGTGATGCTGTGGTGGCGCTGAGTGGTGCTGTGGTGGCGCTGAGTGGTGCTGTGGTGGCGCTGAGTGGTGCTGTGGTGGCGCTGAGTGGTGCTGTGGTGGCGCTGAGTGGTGCTGTGGTGGCGCTGAGTGATGCTGTGGTGGCGCTGAGTGGTGCTGTGGTGGCGCTGAGTGGTGCTGTGGTGGCGCTGAGTGGTGCTGTGGTGGCGCTGAGTGGTGCTGTGGTGGCGCTGAGTGGTGCTGTGGTGGCGCTGAGTGGTAGTGGTGCTGTGGTGGTGCTGAGTGATGCTGTGGTGGTGCTTTCTTGGTCCTGAGTTGTGTTGTGTTGGTCCTGAGTGGTGCTGTGGTGGTGCTGAGTGATAATGTGGTGGTGCTGTGTTGGTCCTGAGTGGTGCTGTGTTGGTCCTGAGTGGTGCTGTGTTGGTCCTGAGTGGTGCTGTGTTGGTGCTGAGTGGTGCTGTTGGTGCTGAGTGGTGCTGTGTTGGTGCTGAGTGGTGCTGTGTTGGTGCTGAGTGGTGCTGTGTTGGTGCTGAGTGATAATGTGGTGGTGCTGAGTGATAATGTGGTGGTGCTGAGTGATAATGTGGTGGTGCTGAGTGATAATGTGGTGGTGCTGAGTGATGCTGTGGTGGCGCTGAGGGATGCTGTGGTGGCGCTGAGGGATGCTGTGGTGGCGCTGAGGGATGCTGTGGTGGCGCTGAGGGATGCTGTGGTGGCGCTGAGGGATGCTGTGGTGGCGCTGAGGGATGCTGTGGTGGCGCTGAGGGATGCTGTGGTGGCGCTGAGGGATGCTGGGGTGGCGCTGAGTGATGATGTGGTGATGCAGAGGGCAGAATGGCACAAAACGAGTCTAACAGAGGGCAGAAGGGCAGAAAAACAAGGGAAAAACTAGTCTAACAGAGGGCAGAAAGGCACAACAAGCAAGACACTTTTCTATAGCATTAGAAAGCATCTGTGTAGCTTCTTAGTGGGCATGGTGTAAAACGCATGATCCCATTTATTGAAACCTGACCGCTTGGTTATTTCTTTTCTACCGCATTTCACCCCATGCAAGTTTAGAAGCAACTTTTGGGCAACCGGGATTCTCTCCTCATAAAAAAAGGTACACTGCCTTTCAGTAATGTAGCGACAGGTACAGCAGATTGTTGTGTGTGCTGTCTACATGATTTTATAAATTGCAACAACAAAACCCTCTTGAGGTGATTCATTGGTATGCTTATGTTATGAGCATGGCCTGGCATTATTGGGATTTTCAGAGCCCCAGGTTTTGTTTTGGTGCTCCTGTGCCTTAGCAACAGGGCCATTACTATCGCCAATAGGTGGCCTCGAGGTTGTTTCTGAACCTTTTGTGATGGATGCACCAGCCACGTCATCACCTTGCTCTGCCACATTACAGTCAGAGTCTGTGGACCCTACAGTCATGTGAAGAGTGTGTTTGAAAACCGGAGCCTGTGGAAGGAGAGGGCTGCAGGAGTGGGGAATGGAAAGCAGCAGGCTCTGCATAGGACATCTGAGTAGCCGTGCTCATAGAGAGACTACAGGGATCCGTTGCAGCAGGAGCTCCATCACAGAGAGGAATGGTGCAACCATCTAGCCGGCCGCATGAAATGCTTGAGCAGGGTGGGGTACGGGACGAGAAGAAACCGCAGGACTGTTTGGAGGGAAAGGGGGGGCGGGGGAATCTACTTTTCACTGACAAAGCCCCTGCTAAGGTCCGTATTGTTACGCCCGAAACCTGCTCACCATGGGTATCCACTCCATTTTGATCCACAACTGAGAATATAATTTGAGCCCTTGCTACAAAAAAAAATTCCAGAGCTCACACCGTTTGAAGTCCCTCATTACCCTCCTCCATGCTGGTATAAACAATAAACATTGCTAATGATTAAAAAAAAATCACTCGTTTTACTTTCCCTAGTTTGTCTCCTTTAAGAACCCGGAGTACAGAAAACCACTGAGAAGGCGCAGCGACACCCAAGGGCAGCAGAACATTCACAGCATGAAACCAAACCGCGGGTGGAAATACTGGCTTTAGCATGCCATTTCCGGGGGAAAATAAAGAGCACTTCTTCACGTTTGCAAACGTACTAGCGTTACTGAATGATTTTTAAAAAATGAGCTTTGTAGCAATTCTAGTGTATGTTTAAGCATTTTCACTTATTTACATAAATAACCTTCGTCAACTTAGATGATGGTTCAGCTAAGCAAGGCGCTCCTGAAGCGGCAGCCGCGATTAAAGTATGTTCTCTGGGCTTACAGGGAGCGAGAAGCCTGTCGCACTCACTGCAGCACACACAGAACATTCCCTTGCAAGTGGACACTTAATAAGAATCAACTCAATGGTACTTGTATTTACCTTCAAAAGATGAACAGCTGAGTCGGCCCTGCAGGGTATACAAAGAGGCAGCAAAAAAATTATGGCTGGAAAGGCCGGAATCAATGGTTTATAACTAGTGGGCAATCCCTTGGCAGCATTCCGCTCCATCATTTTAGCTGGAATGAGTCATTACAGCAGGGGTCCAACCATATGCAAAATAATTCTTGTAAGCAGAGACCCAATAATATGCAAATCAGCCACGCATCAAAAGTTTTGGTGCTGGCCCGGGTTGCTTGGAGCCATCCTCTGGGAAAAGAAACACGATTTGGCCTTACTGGGCCCCCCGTTAATGGGTGAAATAGAAGGGTTGAGAACTGCAGAGCACACACCTGGCACTTAGGGAGACTCGCAGCAGGGCCGACAAGAATGTGTTTTAGAAACGGAATACTTTTCTAACATTTTGTTAATAGCATAATAGTAGTCCTTTTTTTATTGTATATTTTTGGATTTTATATCTGTTTTTGATTCGATGGTCATTGCAGTCTTGATGTCACTTGCATATCTCTTTAGACCTTGAGCAGAGACACTCGTCTTTATCCTGCCGATTTTTGTGCTCTAATTTTCCCCGTGTTCGTGGCTATCTGTGCCTGCTTAACACTATGCTCAACCTTAAATAAATAAATTATTTAAAAAACAGTGCGCATTATTGAAGGATTACTATTAGGCTGTCATAGACACTCGAGTTTACGGCGTGGAGGCAAGACGTAGGCACTATTGAGACTAGCCTGCTTGGCATACAAAAACAACCCAGAAGGAAGAATGTAACAACGAAATCTATGCTGCCAAGGTTTCAAATTGCTGTGTGTGGCATTTTCAGATTTTTTAATGTAATTATTTTACAAATAAAGTGGGTGGCTCTTGGCATTGCTGGGGGGGGGGGGGGGGGGAGGAGGAGGAGAAATGCGAGACACGGCCTGGCGGCCGTGAAAAGTGTGAAGCAATGGGCGGGGGAGCGGAGCCCTTTGAAGTGAAGCTCTCGGAGGCAGGCGGCTCGGGAAGCAAATGGTAAAAAGCGCGTGCATGTGCACATGCACTCAACGTAATCCGCAATGGTTTCAGAGCTTGGATGAGCCTCTATGCTCTCGTCCTATTATCGCTTGCGTGATTAATAGGACAAGACCTAAAAACACAGGATGAGGTTTCCTTATCAAATGGCATATGTCAACGTCATGGTAAAATTTACCAGTGGGTGCATTTTTATGTTGTAATTGGCTGCTTAATGTGCTAAAACACGAAAGGCATCAAAGTAAGAGTGCATGATTATCAGTTACATGTCGGAATATACAATTTTACAACTTCATTTATACACGCAACACAAAATAAATAGATAAATACCAGTAAGATGGCCAAAAAATAAATATGGTTAAATATATACGGAAATGTAAAAAAAAACAATAGCATAATACCAGGAGCTATATTTATAGTATGCAACAAATCAAATAAAACATTATGTGGTCCAGGTGCTGCAAGCAGTCAGAGACCCTTTCAGTTCCATGCAGGACAAAAACACTTAAGTGCCAAGAGCCTCGTTGCGGAATGTGAATAAGGCTAATTGCAGTGCCTTGAGTAGTCAGGCTTCCCAGAGGACAGGCACACTTGTCCTGATCTGCTGCCATAGAAACCAGCGAACTATGTGGGTGCGCACGTATCTGCTTTTTCTCCCTTCCTCGCTCCCATTACAAACTTGTGTCAAATGACAGTCAAACGCATTCAGTCCAAGGAGGAGAGAGCAAGATTCAGCTCGCTGGAGGGTGAGTGAGATAAATAGCGAAATAGGGATAAAATGGAGGAGGAGGAGAGACCTAGAAAGAGTGGGAGAGACCATGACAGGGAGACCAAGAGAGGCGAGAAGGTGCTAGAATGAGAGGAACTAAACAAAACGCAATTGAGGGGGGCGGGGGAGAGAGAGCAAGTGAGCGAAAAAGAGAAAGGCAGGCAGATGGAATAGAGGAAGTCGAGAGGCAAATGGAGAGCGTAAGACAGAAAGCGAGAGAAACGGGAAAAGAGGAAAGCGAAACATGAAGGCTACTCACACCGGAGGTCTGTGCAGGGTCATCTGCTAGCCCGCGAGTGGTGCGCGCCATCGCTATACGGAAAAACAAACGAAAGCGCGGAACCTTGTGTGTAACCTGACACACGAGGAATGCAGCTGGCACCCTGCGCACCACTGCTCTCTCACTCAAGGCAAATGCTGTGGGAGTGAACATTTGTCAAAAAGGTGGGACATGCGCCCGCTTTTAGCCATTGGCAGGCTGACTTATTGCATTTCCATTGCTTTTTATATAATTGTAGGCCTGCATGCAGTCCTCTTGTCCAGACCTGGTTCTTGACAGGTCTTAGGGGCTGTAGTTTCAGCATAATATCTGGAGCTCCCAGCCCTTCTATATCTGCGCAGGTGGATGTGAGTTAGTTGTATAAGGTGCACTCCCAATGCTTTTGTGCCCCACTCTGTGTATAAAAAATTAAAACCAAGAACACTGACATTTACTCTTATTATTTTAGCACTCTCCCTAATCCCTCCTGCCCAAGTCGTTCCGTAATCAAGAACGAACGAAATGCATAATTACATTTCATTTTCTGCTCAGCGCGTCGAAGTTTCCCAACAGGAACTGAATGTGCCATCGAAGTCCCAAGGCAGTTCCCCTCCCACTCCCTACTGAAAGTGCTGAGGGCTGTGCTGCCAAGAGAGAACTTCACAGGCTGAAGGGAGGACCAGGCGAGAAGCATTCATTAGGGAAACCAATGCACCCACACTTAAGCTTCCCATGAATTGGAGTGCAGGGGCTGGGGTGGGGAGGAAGCGCTTCCGTTTCCACGCCAGCCTCGTTGCTTGCAGCGACATTATTAGGAGCGTATATAGAGGGGCCAATTACCAGCAAACAAAAAAATGAGTGCTCAACATGGCAGGAGGTGGCACCCAATGCTGACTAAAACCCAGCAATTAAAAGTGGCACTGAAGGGAGCAGTCTAAACAGTCCTGTCCCCCTCCGTGAAGTGCAGAACATGTCCTGCGGTCTCTCTATAGTGGTACACCCGTTATGATTGTGGTGCAGTGTAAACTCACTGCACGCTGAAGGGCACGCAGAAGCGGGCGTTGCAAACTTACCTCAGTCGTTGAAAGCACCCTGTCTTCGTCGAAGCTTAGGACTGCGTCCGTGACTTATCATAGGGCAGGAAATGGCTGCTAATGAAAGGTAGGCAGATGGAATAGAGGAAGTAGAGAGGCAAACGGAGAGCGTGAGACATAAGGCGAGCGAAACCGGAGAATAGAAAAGAGATACATGAAGATTACTCGCACCGGAGGTCTCTGCATGGTCATCTGCTAGCCCGCAAGTGGTGCATGCGCGCGCTATAAGGAAAAACAAGCAAAAGCATGACGCCTTGTGTGTAACCTGCACAAGAGGAATGCAGCTGGCTCCCTGCCCGCCACTGCTCGCTTCCGCAAGGCAAAGGCTGTGGGAGTAAAAATTTGTCAAAAAGGTGGGACATGGGCCGCGTTTTACCATTGACAGGCTACAAAAACAAAATGACACAGGCAACAGTCAACCAAATGCGGGGGGGGCGGCTGAGCGACACTGAAATGTTTAGAGTGATGACATGAAGCCTCCCATAGAGCAGCTCATGTGTGCTGTGCTAGGCTCAACCTAAAAAAGGCAGGGTAAGTTATTTTTCCCATAGTTCTTAAACTCATGGTCTTTTTCATCTTCACTGCAGTGGTTCCGCCCAGTTGGAACCACGCCATGGTTATTCCCCTACTAAAAGCAAACTTAACTTGACCATAGGCTGCCAGAGAACTGTGGCCCTATCTCACTTTTGCCTTTTCTGGCTGAAATGCTTGAGAAATGTATTGTCAACTGGCAGACTATTTGGAGGAACATCATTTACATCTGTCTCAAACTGGATTCAGGCCGACACAGTACATTTACACTGCTGCTTAAAGTCACACGAGCTCTGTCAGATTGTGGATAAGGGAGATTTGGTTACACTGATGCTTCTGAACATGAGTGCTGCATTTGATACAGTATCCCATAAAATATTGATAAAGACTGAGTCATTATGGGATTTGTGACAATGTATTAGCGTGGTTCAGGCCTTTTTTGAAAGAACTTTCTGTTCAAGGCATGTGTGCTGTAGATATAAATGTTGTTCTTGGTCCGCCATCTATCGTTGGACTGATGCATTTGATTGTAATCTCTCGCACTTCTGTTTGAGATTCTCTCCTGCTTCCTTTGTTTCGCTAGCAAGGAGTTCAAATCAATGGTATTGTCTAGATCACGTTATTATACTTGTGTTGTGGGCAAATACAAATTTGCGCTTCGAGGTCTTCAACTCCTTCCCACGGCCTACGGGCAATGCCCTGTCAGTCCTCTTCAACTTTGAAAGAAGTCTTCAAGAATGAACTGTTGATGGAACGTACTCTGTTCCGTTTATGTCTGAATTGCCACTTGAAAAATCCTCATAACGACCAGCATTCCATTTGCAATTTATATCTCTCGCCCGATCAAGAGAAACTATGAGGCCTGCAGATCTTTTCGGTACAAAAAGACACTCTGCAAACTATGCTCCCGACACCAAGAAATGCTGCGTAGACAGGCAGATGACTCACCGGACATCTTCGGTCGAAAAGAGGAAGAAGAGAAAACCTCAGCAGCTCATGAGGAGTTCTTGTCCATCCATTTTTCCGATTCGGCTCAAAAACATCGGACTGTGAGTCCAACTGTCCACGATTCCAAAACCAAAAAATAGGTCCATCTAGAAAAACTGCTTCTGGTTCACCACTGCAAAAAAAGTAATGGTGCGCACAGACCTAAAGATTTGAATGCCCCACCCTTGGGGTCAGCACTGAAATTGCAGCCTACAGCAGGGACCGAAAACTTCACATGTACACATGCTCGATGGTATGCAGGAATGGCTGAATCCAAAACAGAGAACGCTGCAAATTCAACCAGGAACCAAAAATATAATTCTTCAACCAGTAATGCCTCAATCATCTAAAAGATAATTAGCGTTCGAACAGGAAATAGACGTTCTTCAGCAAACTCAAGAAGAGAAGTGGATGTAGCCTTACGGATAGAGCAGTCGACCTCGGACATGGGGAACCGGGTTTGGGTCTCTGCAACAACGCTCAACATCCTGTGATTTTGGGCAAGTCACTTAATCTCCCCGTGCCTAACCTAACAAATTAAATAATGAATGTGTTCATCTTTTACGATACTGATGCTCATGTAAAGTGCTCTGATACCCGATGCCTCGGGTCTAATTAGGGCTATATAAAACTCTAAAAGAAGAAGAAACAGGACTTTGCTACTAGCTCTTTGCATATTCCCATACCTACCTCACCAAATCCATTAACACCACCAGCCACTCCACCACCTGATTCACTACAACATTCTGAGGGTGGCTACATGTCCCCTCATTAACCTAAAATAGATGAGGATTATATCATACCAGAGGACATATCCTGGGGATGCTTGGGATCTAAATGACATAGAGCCACCAGGTGGTACAGACCCAGACCTTTACCCCACACGTCTATCACCACCAGATGGTGTCTCTGTCCATCTGGATCTAAAAGCCAGAGCTGCAGCTTTTCATGATGTGCCTTTACATAAAGACCCCATGGAAGATGCCTTTTTGAAACATTATCCACTGCTCAAAGGAGGTCCCAATATTTACCAGTCCTTAAAAGAATGTTAAGTCTTATAGATTACATTTTTAAAGACCCTGTCAAGGCACAAATTATATAACCATGAGTGGACAAAAAGTACAAGGCTGCACCATCTGATCCTATATACATCAGGGGACAATTAACACTAGACTCACTAGTAGTGGTTAATGCACGCAAAAGAGCAAACTCCCAAACAACTGGGGACACACCTCCCCCAGAAAAAGAATCAAAACTTGTTGATGCCTCTGGGAAAAGAATGCAAAAGACACACAATTGATGGACTGAATGCAGAACAAATCAAAACATTCACCCCCATTCAAGAGATCTGGGTTAAATCAATCATTCCTTTGCTCACCATGCCACCCCAGTTTAGACATGACCATATTGCTCACCATGCCACCCCAGTTTTTACATGACCATATGCAAATCTGTCTTGACCCTGTGCCTCATGGGAACAGTTCAGTCAGAGCCTCCCTGGACCGGAAACAAGCATCCTCGGACCGGTTTTGGTGTTTCAACCCTCTTCAGCCAGGATAGCTTGATTCCAGTGGCACAGTGAGCCCAGGGCCCACGTCTGGGCATACCTGGCACACTTAGGGCGAGAAGGCAAAAGACACACAATTGATGGATGGAATGCAGAACAAACCAAAACATTCACCCCCAGTCAAGAGATCTGGGTTAAATCCATCATTCTTTTGTGCACCATGCCACCCCAGTTTAGACCTGACCATATACAAATCAGTCTTGACCCTGTGCCTCATGGGAACAGTCCAGCCCGAACTGCCAAGCCAGGTCCTCCCTGGACCGGGAACAAGTATCCTAGGACCGGTTTCTTAAGCCAGGATAGCTCGATTCCAGTGGCACAGTGAGCCCAGTATCCATCCGGGAAGAAAAATAGCATCTCACTTTGCTAATCAGTGGCTTATTGCCAACAGCCAAGCTCTTGTAGCAACATATTCAGGGCCCATTGGGAACAGATGGAGGAGCTCCTTCAACACATCCCAGAACTATATAAAAAGAAGGGTTTTTAAATTATTAATGAGTGAAAAATCAAAAATTAATGAGTAACAATTCAATTAAATGTGCACTAGACTCTGTGAACACTGCAGCCAGAGGTGTACACACAAGTGTCCTTTTACGTAGACATGCTTGCCTGCTAGTCTTAGATTTCAACCTTGCAACAAACAATTCTTAATTTTCCCTTTGACAAAGAGCACCTCTTTGGTCCTCAAGTGGACGCAGCACTTGAGAAAATGAAAAAGGACACTGAGTTCACCAAATCAATGGAGGCCTTAAAACTTCCACATATCGGGTGTCCTTTCGTATGCCCAATTACAAAGAAGGGTGCTAGATCTGCCTCCATTGACACCTCAGGCTTTGCTTTTAAAAATCAAGCTCAGTCCTTATCTAGTACTTCAACGGTCACGGAAATAATACCTAAACCCTAATCACAAACACCAAGCAATTACTTTACCATTCCCAGACCATTTAACAGCTATTGGAGGAAGTTTTCAAAACGTTTTACCGTCTTGGACAAACCTTACTTCAGATCACTGGGTGATGGACATTATCCAACATGGGTATTATCTGGAGATTATCACAACTCCTCCAGATATTCAACCTCACAAACGCGAACTATCTGTTCTGCAGCAATCTTTACAATAACAAGAGATATCAGTTCTATTACTCAGAGGAGCTATAGAACCAGCCCAATGACCATATCAAAGAACAGGAGTATACTCACTAAACTTCCTTATTCCCAAAAAAGAGAGCTCACTTCGGTACGCTCTGGATCTCAGACTATTCAGTCATTATATCCTATCAGAACACTTCCACATGGTCGCTCTCCAGGAGGTGATTCCACTGCTCCATAAAGGCAACTTCATGGCAGCTCTAGATCTGAAAGATGCATATATCCATACAAACATCACACAGAAAATACCTATGGTTTCCCTTCCAGGGGAAACATTATCAATTCAAAGTTCGTCCCTTGGGAGTCACCACCGCACTAAATGTATTCACAAAATGTCTAGCAGTAGTAGCGGCACATCTGCACAGGACAAATGTACATTTTTCCTTACCTGGACGATTGGTTGATAAAGTTTGACTGCTCCCAACAATGCAAACAGCATACATAAACTCTCACCCAATTAGATCAACTAGGATTTCCAACTATGTGCAAAAATTCCACCTTCACCCATCTCCAATACAGCCATAATTTAGGAGCTGTACTCAATGCTTGTTTGGGACTCGCATACCCAAATACAGACAGTATATAGATCAATGGATCACTAATCCATCACTTTCTCCTAAGTAAAAGTCAAATTGGTCATGAGACTTTTTAGGCATGACAGCATCCTGCATATCATTAGTACCACATGCCTGATTAAATATGAGACCGCTACAAGAATGCCTCTCACGTCAGTGGACACAGTCACAGGGTCAACTATACGATCTTGTGTTGGTAGGCAGCCGCTCATACCGCTCTCTGCAGTGCTGGAATGTACAAAATCTATCCAAATGGCAGCCTTGTTTAGACCCAGTTACCCAAGTCTTTCTTAGTGGAAACTTCTCTGACAGGTCGGAGAGGTCACCTTCAGGATCTAGCAATTCAGGATGTATGGACTCCCAACATGAGTCTACATATCAACTACCTAGATCTTCAAGCTGTTCACCTAGCATTGACGGGAGGGGCATGCTCGATCCAGTTCTCGTTTAGCCCAATCCAGGGACAACCAATCAAGTTGCAGACCTGCTCAGCAGAATGCAGCAACAAGTACACAAATGGGAACTTGAACCCAAAGTTCTCCTAACTTACTTTGAAAAATGGATGTTATAACCAATAGACCTGCTTGCATCCCCAGAAAACGCAAAGTGCCCATAATTTGCTTCCAGGTTCCCACACCCCTATCCAAAGGCAATGTTCTATGGATTAACTGATCAGAAATATTTTCCTTCGCTTTTCCAACTGTCCCACTACTTCCATTAGTGGTAATGGTCAGGAAACTCCGGCAGACCTCCCCTACCTTAGTTCCAGTAGCTCCAACATGGGTGCATCAGCCATGGTTCTCCACACTACTGGAACTCTCTCTAGTCCCACACAAGAAGATTCCCCTCATGAAAAACCAGGGCACAATACGACATCCCAATCCCAAGGAAATAACTCTTGCAATTTGGCTTCTAAAGTCATAGAATTTGGATACTTAAATGTATCTCAACAGTGCATGGATATTGTTAAACAAGCACGTACACCTACAACTAGACAATGCTGCCAAATGGAAAAGATTTGTTTTGTACTGCCAGCTGCAACAGGTTAACCCTCTACGTGCACAAATACAAAAAATCCTGTTCTATTTGTTGCATCTCCAAAATTCTGGTCTAGCATACACCTCAATATGCATACACTTAGCAGCCATTGTAGCTTACTTACAAAATGGACAACACTTGTCTTTATTCAGGATACCTGTGATTAAGGCATTCATGGAATGACTTTAGTCATTTACACCTAAGGTTCTATTAGCACCAATATGGAAACTTATTATTGTTCTAAGAAGACTAATGAGACCTCCATTTGAACCACTACATTCCTGCCAAATTCAATATTTATCTTGGAAAGTTGCATTTCTAGTCGTTATCACTTCACTTAGGCGTTTTAGTGAGATCCAGACACTAACTTTAGAAGAACCACTTGTCCAACGACACAGAGACAAATTAGTCATTTGGATAAATCCAACGTTTTTACCTATAGTAGTTTCTCCTCTTCACATTAATCAGTCAGTTGAGTTACCTGTTTTCTTTCCACAACCAGTCTGTTGCAGAAAGAGCCTTACATACACTGGATGTCAAACAAGCTTTAATGTACTACATTGACAGCACCAAGTGTTTTAGGGAAAATAAGCAATTATTTATTGCTTTTTCACCTCCTCACACTGGAAATGCTATCTCAGAGTGGAATTTTAAGGATAGTAAAATATATCCAAACTTGTTATGCTAAAGCTAAAAGATTTTTACCTGTAACTCCTAAAGGTCACTCTACTCTTAGAGTAGGGGCTTATATGGCATTTTTAGGCAATAGTCCCCTATGATGAATTTTCCAAAGCAGCAACATGGTGCACACCACTCACCTTCACAAAGCATTATTGTGTGGATATACTTGCATGCCAACAGGCCACTGTTGGCCAGGCAGTACTAAGGTCTCTTTTTCAAACAACTACTACCCCCAATGGATAACCACTGCCTTGGTAGAGGGACTGCTTTACAGTCAATGAACAGCCAGTGTATCTACAGTACACGTGCCTCAATCAGATTGCACCTGTTCTTGGCATGTAGTGCTGTCGATTCACATGTACCCTCTTTCCTCCCTGGAAACCTGTGTGGGTCGCAGTCTATTCTCACTAATTCACTTTAATTGCATGGACATCACATTATTAATACTTACTACAACTCCATTCTCACCCACCTGCGGCAAAACAATCTAAAGATGGAGTCGATGCCCAAGCGTACTATCACACAATCTTGTGACTCGAACAAAAACTTCGAAGAAAAACAACTTGTAATCATCCAAGCTCAACACTGACAGACTTATGCACAGCAAGTGCATCTACAGCACTACATGCCAAAAACAGATGCTTGCAAGGTAATAATATATTCCTTCCATGTAGTATTGCCTCTGTGCTCCTCCACAAGCTGTAATATTCAGTTTGGGGTCCCTCGGAGATCTTCCTTGAGCCCTAAATTTTTTTACATATATGTCTGCCTTTTAGCAAACGTTGCAAATTATAGGTTGTCACTGATTTCCAAAAAGGCGTCTACCTATTCTGCCATTGGCTACATACATAGTTTAATGGGAAACTTCGACAGTGCCATCTACTAATTTCATATGGTAGGTATGTTATAGTTGGGACTAGTGGGAGTAGGTGTATGAGTGGTTGTGTGGGTGTGTGAGTGGTTCTGTGGATGATGTCATCAGTGATGTCATTTGAGATGTCATCAGTAATGTCGCTGACCAAGGCATGAGTGGTGTAATATGTGAGGTTATAACCAGTGTATTGTGAGGGCGTAAGCTATAAGTAATCTCAAGTAACTATAACTCCTGAATTTCACTGGTTTTGTAGGAGTGAAATCCGAGCCTACCCAAAACGTCCCTGTAACCTTTGTTTTTTTCAGTGAATTTCTAAGGTTTTTCCACTGCTAAAGACTCTTCACCCCTCTATCTCTTCTTATCTCATCCCAAATGTCCTCCTACTACTATGATCATGTTCAATCCAACGAACAGACTCCGCAGCTCAAACAAATTCATATTTTCCTATACTAATCCACCACTAATACTTTTGGGGTTCTCGAGTAGAGTCCTACTTGCCGAAAAGCACTCTGACTCCACATCAGGGGTAGTAAGCGATATATAAATACATTTACAATATGCAGATGACGCGCAATTGAAATAGTCTCTGTCCTCAAGTAAGGAGGGTCCTTCCCAAATCAGGCAGTGTATGACCTCCGTGGAAAATGGATGAATTTGAACTGCTTTGAATTGAATACCAAAAAAACTCAGCCTTTTAATTGTGTCAAACAATTTCTGGCTTTGGGACCTCACAGGTAGCTTGATGCTCTGACTCCGAGTCAGCAGTAAAGAGTTTAGGAATTTGGATAGATAGTAAGCTGTTATTTGAATTCTGTGGAAGAATTCTCTATGCATAGGATAATTTTTCATGCATTGATCATCTCACACCTAGATTACTGTAGCATCTTGTATCTAGGCATTATCAAGGCTGATAAGAATGTTGCTGTAAGATTGCTGGATCATCCACCCCAATTACACTTGATCTCTAAACAGCTACAGAACCTGCACTGGCTCCCTTTAGAGAAGCGCATTCAATTCAAGATATTGTGCCACTCTTCGTCATAACACAGGCCCTCCTATTCCCAGCTCTCTTAAGTCGTCCTAGGTTTTGTTGTTGGACATCGAACACCCATTTGGTGCTTCCGGTGACATTGTATGCCCTACCCTGAAAGCACCCACCTTTGATCCTCATCTTCAGGTTCTTTTTTAGGTCTGGATGCTTGGCTGAAGGATCTCCAACATGAAGAAAAACATTTTAGAAAGTTCGTGAGAAGTTCACCAGACGTTTTCAACTAATTTGGAGATGAACATCAACAGAGGTACTGGAGGAGAATTTGAGAGGGAAGGAAACAAATTTCTTGGTGGTTTTCGAGAATACCTGGACAGGGGTCTCCCTGTGCGATCTAATGGGGAAGACTCCAGTTAGAATTTGTGGTAGCAATTCTGGAACAAAGGTCCATCACCCGGTCTGCAACCTCTGCCTGCCCATTGACCATTGAAGAGATGATTGCCACTCCTGCGTCGGGTTCAAGTCAAAGACACTGAGGGCAAGGTAGAAGCAGAGACAGGCACACTACACTGTGCAGGGAAAGAAGATAACTCCATTCCTGAAAGACCTGAGTCTGTTGAGCGACAAGCAGGAAAATGTAGTGTAAGATGCCAATGGAGAAACATCAGGCGCTGACATGAGAATCGTCAAAGCACAGGTAACTGAAAAAGACAAGAGACAGGAGTTAAGAGAGACATCAACCCTGAATAAATTGCCTGAGTCTCGAAGTTCAGACTCTGTCATTGAAGGAAGCCTTATCTTTGAAACACTCGCTGAAAGAAGTCAGGCCCCGAGACTGAGAACCCCTCGGATCACTTGAAAGTGACACTGCAGGAGGAAAATCTCCTGATAAGACCAGGTCATCAAAGGACGGTCGAGGGAAAGACCCTCCAATGTCGGAAAAGGAGAGGTCTCAAGATGAACACAGAAGCTCGCTAACCAACGAAGGAATCTTCAACATCAAACAGAAAATCAATATTGAGCCTAGACGCCGAAGAACGTTTGCAGAAACTAAAAAAAAACTTAGAATCCATAAAGGGATTTGGAATACCACCAAAGGATCAGGGCAAGAAGGACGTTGAAAGAAATCAAACCTCCTTTGACTCCAGAGCCTCAGGAGGAAGAAGAGGAAATCTTCTATAAAGAGGGACTACAGAGAGCATGCATCAGGGCTCAGGGAAATCAGAGTGCACCAAGTCTCAGTGGCAGGATCTGGCGACTGATTCCCCGGAGGAAGAGGTAGGCTATCAGTGGAGGCTTTAGCTCCCGAATGACATTGCCTTGTTTAACTAGGTTATCAAAAAGGCCCCAGACAAGTATGACATGCAGTTGGAAGAGGAAAGACCACGGTCTTGTGTTCTGCTGGGGACCCTCTCGCCATTACGAACTAGGAACTAATTCCTGCCAATCCTTCA
Organism: Lissotriton helveticus; assembly: GCF_964261635.1. Taxonomy (NCBI): domain Eukaryota; kingdom Metazoa; phylum Chordata; class Amphibia; order Caudata; family Salamandridae; genus Lissotriton; species Lissotriton helveticus. The sequence goes on along the minus strand of NC_136068.1, from coordinate 1,062,439,842 downwards.
GTGTCTCCTAGACCCAAGGAAAGGAGGCTTTCAAAGAATTTGCCCCTTGTAGAGCCTGGACTCCAAAGACAGAGAAGAAATACAAGTATTCATCCAAGGACCCAACATACATCAAGGGTACAGTGCTGGCTGATTCGATCATCACCTTGACAGCACCGAAGAGGGACAACATCCCTTCTACATCTGGACTGACTCCTGACAAGGAGAGCAAAAGGATGGACCTCGCGGGTAGAAGATTTGAGCGCAGTGCAGGTAACAAGTGGTGCACGCAAATTCAAATGCCCTCCTGAACAGAAATGCCTACCAGCACTAGGTCTAAATAGCTGGATTTATGAAGCACCTGCCAGACCAGTACAAGAAGAGAGCTGCACACCGTGCAGAAGGGAGCAAGAACATTACCAACACATGCCTGAAATGAGCATTGAATGCGGCTGACACCTCAAGCTGCCAGATGATGATTGGGATCACCCTCCCCCCTCACTAATGGCTGTGAATATCGGTATCAAGCCGTAGGTACAAGGTAACATATTAATTACCCCATTCAACGGGGAACAGTTGTTTGGGAGCACGGTCGATGACACCTTAAATCCGCTCAAGAAAGGCAACGAAACCGCAAAACCTATGGGAAGCATTGTAGTTTAGAGGAGGTATGCAAAGAGGGGCAGTGCCATCTTGCAGCCCTTCTGGGAGACGCAGCTTCCAATCAGGAACATCACACCAGGCGTTCCAGGGAAGCAGTCAGACGTCGGCACCCCTGAAGCACTGGCAGTACAAGCAAAAAAGACGGGAGTCCATTCGAGGAAGAACACTGGGACAGGGACAGCCTCACAGCGGAGGCACAACCCCCACCAACAAGTGACTTCCCAAAACATCACAGCCTCTCCACAAAACACCAGTGGGAGGCAGAAAAAGGAATTTCCTTCAGGAGTGGAGGAAGATAACATCAGATAAATGGATCCTGAATGTAATACAATTTGGATATTGAATAGTATTGGACAAGATGCCTCTAACAAAGGGACCAAAAAAAGTACATTCAAAAGAAGAAACATCTCATCTACTTAAGGAGGTAGAGGAATTACTGGAAAAGAGAGCAATAGAAAGAATGCCAAGAGCCGAAATAGAGAAAGGAAATTACTCAACATATTTCCGGATACCAAAGGTAGATGGATCTCTGTGCCCAATTTTAGACCTCCAATTCATAAATACGTTTATGCTAAAGCTTTGCCTTATACAACAAAACCACCAATGGGGAATTCACTGCTGTTCGACTGGTCAGGGACATTTGCTCACGCGTTTCCCCCGATAATCCTGTTTCACAGAGTGATCAGCAAATGCAGGAGAAACAAAATGACACTGAAACTAATGCCCTCATAGTGGGCAAGGCAAACATGGTTTTCAGAGCTAATGGAAATAGCTCAAGGGAACATTCTGAAATTACCAGCACAAGACTTATTGTCAATGGAAGAATGAAGGGTACTACAACCAGGACCAAAGACTTTGAGCCTGGCATCCTGGCTCCTGAAGACTAAGAATTCGGTCATCTAAAGCTACCAGAAAACACATTGGCTGTTTTAAGAGAAGCAAGAAAGTTAACAACAAGGAAGAGTCTCATGGCTAAATGGAAGAGATAATCTGTGTGGTGTCTTAAAAAGAACTATTAAAGAAGAACACAAAAGACGCTACACTGTTAAGATACCTCACACACCTGATAGACTGCAAATTAACATATGCCTCTTCAAAAGTACTTTTAGCTGCAATAGTGGCTTATACAAGAGGCCACATAAGAAGAAGCTTCTTCACCGCTCCACTAATAGAGATTTTTGAAAGGGGCAAAAGGAATTGCACCACCAAGAAAAGTACATGCACCCACATAGAATCAAAATGTGGTTGTCACACAATTAATGAACGAACCACTTTCCATTATAGAAGGACACATAAAAAATTGTCACCCTAAACACAGCATTTCTGCCAGCCATCACATCTCTGCGCAGGGTGAGATACAAGTACTCGCGCTTCAAGAACCATACTTGACAGGTGCTCAAGGACAGGATTGTCGTGAGGACAGATCCACAATTCTTACCCAAGGTAGTGTCACAGTTCCACATTAGCCAAACAATACATATTCCAAGTTTTTTCCAAAAACCAATGATCATGCAGAGAGAGCGATACACACTGTGGACGCAAGACATGCCATAATGTACTACATTGAAAAGATGAAGACAAGCAAAGAGACAAAGCAACTATTTTTCTCCTTTGCAGACAATAATATGGGGAATCCAGTAACTAAGGGTACAATATCTAGATGGAACTAAGACTATTCAGCTGTGCCACACAAGTACAGGGGAAAAGCTGACTTTAACACAAAGAGCACATTCAACAAAGAAGAAAGTTTCAACCACTGCCTTTCTAGCAAATACACCTTTACAGGACTATATATATGGCAGCAATGTGATCTCAGCACATACGTTCACAAAACACTATTACATAAACATTCAAATAAACAAGGAAGATCAGGTAGGACAAAGGGTCTTAGAAGATTTGTTTACAAATCAAGGCTCATCTTCAATCCAACCACCGCAAGAGTGACAACCGCTAACAAATCTATGCACAGCAGGTGAATCCAAAAAAGATTCACGCTGCAAAACATATAGTGTCTTAACTGTAGGTGTAGTTTTGTAGCTTGAAGGATTTTCTAGATTCACAAGTGGCCACCTACCTCCAACAAGAAGATGGAAGGAGAAAACAGACAACACAAAAAAGAATTGAAGATAGTGACCAAAGGTGGGAGCTTCTAGGGGAGGGTGCACAGTCACAGGAAGAACCAAATGGGGTGCCGGTGATGCCCAACAACAACAAAAATAGGACTACAAAAACGTGGAGAATTCTGGACCCAACCACTAGATGGCGGATTAATGTACAGCATGTGAATCCATAAAATTTGGTAAGCTGCAAAACTACACCTACATGTAAGAAACTATACATTCTAAAGTAGCGAATCACTTCTGTTCAAATCTGCTTCATGTCATGCCTTCTGGGAAGCCCTATCCTGGGCAGTCAAAGGCAATATAAATCTCTGTTAAAAACAAGTGGGAAACATTAACCATATTGTGCAAATGGTCATGTCTCCTATTTCAAGTATCCTCCTCCTGAAAATTCACCAAAGAAGTATTTCTCTTTACATTGGGAATAACTTTAGAAAGAAGTCTTCATCCTCTTGCGAAAGCAGGTTGTAGCAAAGGTCCCCATTCCTCACAGAGGAATGGAAATGTATTCAAATTACTTCCTCACAAAGGCGAAAGGACCAAAGAACAATTGAGTTCAGATCCATTCTAGATCTAAAGAAAGTGAAATAGTGGATTCCCAATAAACAAAATTCAGAATGTTGGCTCTACATCGAATTTACCACCATCTCCATCCGGAGGAATGGCTATGCTATACAGATATGCATGATGCCTATTTTCACATACCAATAACCCAAAAACATTCGGAAGAGACCATTATCAATACAAACCCATTGATTTCCATTTCAAGTCTGCACCCAATCAATCAATCCAGGGTTTATAAGGCGTGCTACTCACCCGTGAGGGTCTCAAAGCGCTTGGGGGGTGGGGGGCGCGGATGCAGCTCCAGATCAGTCGAAGAGCCAGGTCTTGAGGCTCTTCCTGAAGGTGTTCAGAGCGGGGGAGCGTCTGATGTCGGCTGGGAGCTCGATCCAGGTGTTTGCTGTGACGTAGGAGAAGGCTCTTCCGTCTGCTCTGGTTCTGCTGATGGAAGGGGTTCCTCTGCCAGGGTGAGGTCGGCTGAGTGAAGATTACTTATGGGAATGTGGAAGGAGACTCTTTCAGTGAGGTATTTGGGTCCTATGTTTTGGAGGGATTTGTAGATGCGGGCGAGTAGTTTGAAGGTTACTCTCTTCTCAATGGGGAGCCAGTGGAGGTCTCATAGGTGTGGTTCATGTGTTCATGTCGTGGGATTCCGATGACAAATCTGGCTGTGGTGTACTGGATGGTTTAGAGCTTGTGTAGCAGGGTTTTGTTGATTCCAGCGTAGTGGGCGTTACCGTAGTCCAGTCTGCTTGTTATGAGTGTGTGGGTGACTGTCTTTCTGCATTTGTGGGAGATCGACTTGAAGGTCTTTCGGAGGATGCAGAGGGAGTTGAAACAGGTCGAGGTGACAGCGTTGATCTGGCGGATCATGGTGAGGGTGGAGTCTAAGATGATGCCGAGGTTCCGGGCGTGGACCATTGGGGTGGGTGGGTTTCTGGGAGCAGGGGGCCACCAGGAGCTGTCCCACGCCATGGGGGGTGTGTCCAAGGACGAGGACCTCGGTCTGCTCCATGTTCAGTTTTAGGCAGCTGTCGCTCATCCAGACTGCAACGTCTTTCACTCCTTCTTAGAAGGGGAGTCTGGTGTCTTCAGGGTTCGTCGTGAGAGAGAGGATGAGCTGGGTGTCGTCGAACGGCGATACTATACTGAACTGGCGAGGGGTGCCATGTAGATGTTGAAAGGTTTGGGGCTGAGCGAGGATCCTTGGGGTACTCCACAGCTGATCTCTGAAGGTTCTGAAAGGAAGGGAGGTAGTCTGATCCTTTGAGTTCTGCCGGTGAGAAAGGAGGGGCTGCAGTCTAGGGCGGTTCCTCGTATCCCGGTGTCATGGAGTCTGGCTGGCTGAGAGCGGTGCGAGACTGTGTCGAATATATGGCGGTTGTTGCAGAACATCTCAGGAGGTTGACGATATTAAACGAACCCTATCTAAATAGTTGGCTAATAAAAGCTTCAAGGTATCAGCAAGCATGCAAACATTGCCAGATTTCTGCTGTTGCCCTCATCAGACAGGAACTGCATGTAAATCACAAACTCCATGGACTTCCCAGTACAGTCACTTCATTACCTGGGAGCAGTTTTGGATATTGTAAATACAAAGGTTTCTCCTTCAGGGGGGCGCTAGAGGGCGCACTGCAGTATGGCCGCACTGATGTGAGGCTCCTGCTGCCTGGATTGTAAAATTCGACATTTATCCTGATATTCCGCCACCCGTGCTCGACCTGACCACGCTGTCCCATGGAAAATACCTCGCTGAGGCTCCGGTGAAGATTTCAGGGCTCCTTCACCCTCCTGTCCGGTGTTACGCTATCGGGAAGTTTTGGACGATGCGGAGCTGTGGACCTGCTTTTCCCCGCCGGCGGTGCTGGTGACCTAAGAGAGACCGCGGCTTACCACGAGGCAGGTAGGCCACACAGACTGCTGATCCTTGAGGCGTCCCGGACCTGCCCTGCTCACACAACAGACAATACAGTGCTCACATAAACAAGCAGAACGACTGGTGGTGTATTTGCCCCTGAGAAGTGAGCACCAACTATCCCGACACACTTATTCTGCTAGAGGCGCTGCACTGTTCGTCACTGACGGCTGAAATGGCTGGCGGCCATCTCGCGTAAGGGGAGCTAATAGACGCCGCTGCGGAACTATCCCCTGCTCATCTGCTCCCTGGATACTAGCGTTTACAGGCTGCACACGGAGCGACAGGCCAGTCCTGGTGAGTGCTCTACGCTGCGTGCAATCCCAGTTGACTATTGCGCCCGTATTGAACTGAGCGGGGGTTGCCGAGGGATCGGAGCGGAGCCACTGGCCTCGGACTGCGGGCTCGCCCTGCACCCTTAGTCTCGGTGACAGGAACTGTGAGGCTGGATGCATGTGCATGCTGAGGCCACTGAGTGCTTGCCCCACGGAGCTTACAACGCAGTCTGCTCTAAATGCTGGCATGCCCTACTACGACCTGGAGAGCCATCAGTCTGCCACAACCCTCCTGGCTCGGCTTGATTTGGTGTTTGTCGGCACCCACTTGCTGATGCTGGTGCTTTTCTCATTGCTAACCCCACTACGTGAATTGAGAGGTGCCTGCTGGTGTGAGGTGTGTCTTCGCAGCTTTGGCCAGGACTACGGCCCGCGACGCTGCCTTCCTTCCAAATTGCCTGGTAGGCCCTGTCTTCCGGAAAGCGGCTACTAGTCGTGCCTGATTTGCCTTCTTCCAGCACTGAAGATCCAGCGCTGAGCTGACCCGATATCGGTATACCTGGCATTGGCATAGGGCTGCCCTCCAACTGCCTGGCCACTCGCCGCCAATTCACGTGAAGGTATTTCTTAGGGAGCCGGGCAGGCTCGCTTTACGTCGCTCCTTGCCCATTGCGACGGACATTCTCTATCCCCTCCTTCGCATAACTGCAACCGACATACCATGGGCAAACCAGACAATAGGCAGCCCAAACTGTCCTTTGACTCAGCTCCGACAAAAAAAGGACTGCGCAACACACAGGAGGCGGGGAGCTCCACCACCGTTGCTGGGATGGACTCGGCCACCAACACTGTCGCCCCAGACTTTCAGCAGATGATGCACGAAATGAGGCAGGGGTTCACTACCATAGTTGACAAAGTGGACAGGATGTCATCAAGAATGGACGCCATGGTACACAAATTGGATGCGCATGAGGAGCGCATCACGGCAACCGAGCAGCTCATATCTGACCATGATGACACGGCGGCCACTCACACCACACAACTTGCAAGAATGGACAACGTACTGCGCCTCATAGCCGCTAAGAATGAGGAGTTGGAAGCCAGAAGCCGTCGCAATAATATCCGCGTAATTGGGGTTCCGGAGACTACCAATACGGGCCGCATGGAGGATTATGTGGAGAAGCTACTGGTCGCGGCGGTTGGCCCTGAGGCTCTCTCCAAGCAATTTATTGTTGAGCGGGCTCATTGATCACTTGGCCCTCGGCCTGCTACCGGGACACCTCCGCGACCCATCATTGCCCGCCTTCTGAACTATCGGGACCGTGATGCTGCACTGCGGGCGGCTCGCACCAATCGTACGCTATCCTGTGATGGGTCCAGTTCTCCATCTATCCGGACTGCACCCCGTTGGTGCAGGAGCAAAGACGTAAATTCTTGGACGTTAAGAAGAAACTAAGGGCACTGCAGGTCGACTATGCGTTGCTCTACCCTGCCAAACTGAGAATAACGCATCAAGCACGACAGCATTTCTTTACTAACCCTCAGCAAGTGGAAGATTTTATTAAGAAACTCAAACGGGAAAGAGCGGAGAATAAACATTGTGGTGATGATAGACAAGACGACTTTCATTCAGCCAATGAAGATGCGTGATACTGGATACTGAATACTTGACTGTGTTGTACTGCTCTTTTAATGCCCTTTCCGGATTCCCCTGTTGGGCCCTGTTTAGGGCGGACACTTCACGTGTTATTGAGGTCGATGGTCGAGCGCTGGACTATGGTGGTAAGGTTATCCAGGCACCCCCTCCCCACTACCTCGGAGCTGCTTTGGGTGGCTGGACAGTGAGAGGCACGAGGAGTGGGGAGTGGCTAAGTGCGCTACTAGGCTGCACCCCGAAGGGTATACCCCATTGTATTACTTTTCTACAATAAGTCAAATGTTGGGGAGTTTGGATGTAGTTCAAGGGTGGGGGAGGGAAGAGATTTCTGGAGAGGTTGGGTTACTTCAGTGGGTGGCGGGTGGGTGCACTTGTATGGCAGTGCAGTGGCGCCTTGGTGCGAGCCTCCTTACCTGTTTGGACCTATTAGTCGCAAAGTTTACAACCATCCAATGGCAGTGTATGTCTGGGTGCGCACGGGATGTGACAGTGGTTACTTGCTTTCTTTTTACCATGTATGCCTATATGTTGAACGCTATGCCACTTCTCTGTAAGGTTAATGCGACTGGACTCTGCTGGGCACTTCAGGGATGGCGTAGAACGCATTCCGATGTCCTACTTTTTGAAATGATTTGGCTATTACTGTCCACACCTCTGCAGTGCAAGATGTTAGAGTGGCGGGTGGGCGCACGAAGATTACTAGCACAAACTAAACTGTATGTTTTTGCTGTTTTGAAGGCTCTTAAAGCCACGTTCTTAGAGTTTGAATGGGATGGGAGTGGGGAGGGGGGGACTGTTTGGTTGGGTTGTTTCGCTCCTTTGTCGCTTGTGAAACCTACTGATGCCTCAATTACAGTGGATAAGGTTAGATTCGGGCGTTGTGTGCGAGATGCTATTCTCGCGATGCAAGTTACACACACAAGCAACGTGTCACTCATGGACGCTGCTATGCGGGTCATGCTTTCCCTCATGGTGCCTACACAAAGGCTATTGGCAATGGATTCGGCAGGTGATAGTACTTCACGCTACTCATGGGTGACACTGACCTAAATGTCTTGACGTGGAATGTTAGGGGGCTGGGGGATCCCAGGATACGGCGGCAAGTTCTATCATACTTAGATCGCCATTCGATACATATAGCCCTTCTACAGGAAACACACTTCAAACCACAGGCTATTAATATGTTTGCTAGTAGATGGGCAGCCCATACCGTATTCTGGTCCTACTCAACGTGTGCTCGAGGTACGGCGATTCTGGTGCGGAAAGGCACGCCATTTGTTGTTGCAGGCTTCAAGATAGATACTCAGGGGCGCTACTGCATGCTCTGGGGGAGACTGGGTCACATTGCGGTCACACTGGTTTGCTGCTACGGACCTAACATAGACGATCCGGGGTTCTTTGCTGAGCTGTGGGCGGCTATAGTGGGGACAGGTCCTCAACACATCCTTTGGGGAGGAGATTTTAACACGACACTAGACCCTACCCTGGATAGGTCACACCCTGCCCCGCACCACTTTACCAAAACGCGTGAGGAGTTATGTGCGGTGATCACGGACTATAGTCTTATTGACGCTTGGAGACGCCTCCACGTTAACACAAAAGAAGGCACACACTTTACCGCACATGCGCGCTCATGGGCCAGACTTGACTTTATATTGCTGACGTCCCACCTCTTTACCTCTCTTACACGTGCACAACATCTACCTAGGACTTACTCGGACCATGCTCCTGTCAAAATCACTTTCCGCTCAGCGGACCTAGGCCCCCCCACTACTGCTTGGCGGATGCAACCCTCATTATTGCTTGACACCACCTTTCAGGAGGAACTTAGAGATGAATGCTTAGACTTCTTCAGGAGAAACAAAGACTCGGTTAAGGATGTGGAAACTATCTGGGAAGCATTCAAAGTGACACTGCGAGGAATTTGCATAGCTAAAGGTGCCGGAATTCTGAAGACTATTACTGCTCGGATACTGGCCCTCGAAAATGATCTTAGAACTTTAGAAACGATGCTAGCTGATACTCCCTCTGATGCGCTACTTCTGCAGATAAGGGACAAAATATCTGACTACACTGCTGAGGCTGATAGAGAATCGGCTTTTAGGGGCAAATACTGGACTGCGCGCCGGTATGGCGAAGGCGAAAGGCCTGGTTAAGCTTTAGCGGCCACGGTTAAGTTGATGCAAACGCCAAACATGATAATAGAAATTGAGTGCCCGGACGGTGTGGTGGTGTGGGACACGGCACAAATCCTCAATTCCTTTGTATCCCACTACGGCACGCTGTACACCTGCTCCAGAGTAGGAGGATTGCAGCTGCAGGACTACTTAGCCGATATTTCTTTAGGATGGCTTAGCGATGCCCAACGGGCTTTCCTTAGTGCGCCTTTTGAGCTGGATGAAGTGAGGGACGCAATAATGGGTATGCAATCCGGAAAAGCCACTGGTCTTGATGGGATTCCGATAGAATTCTATAAAACCTATATTGATTTCATGGCTCCGGTGGTGCGTGAGGTGTATGAAGATGCCCTTGAGGTGGGCAGACTACCGCCCTCTATGCGAGTTGCACTCATTACTTCATTGCTTAAGCCTGATAAACCGACGAATAAATGTGACTCATACCGCCCACTTTCCTTGCTAAATTGTGATGTCAAGGTCCTTGCCAAACTGATTGCTAATCGTATTAGCCTTCTGCTTCCAACTCTGATACTCCCTGATCAATCTGGATTCGTGCCAGGTAGGGCCACCTCTCATAATTTGCGTACCTTTTTTACAATACTCAACTCAGTGCATGAGGACCTACCCATGGCTGCTGTATTTCTTGATGCTACTAAAGCATTCGATTCCCTGGAATGGGACTATGTATTTAGCATCATGGAGAGGATGGGCTTTCCAGTGATCTTCATTTCCTGGATTCGGCTCCTTTACGATCGCCCTGTTGCCAAACTCCTTATAAATGGTAGACTGTCGGAGGCATTCCCCATCACCAGGGGGACCAGACAGGGATGTCCCCTTTCGCCTCTCCTCTTCGCGATAGCTACGGAACCTCTAGCCGCGAAGCTGCGGCAACGTCATAACGACAGCGCACTTCGTTGTTTTCAAAGGCAAATATTGATATCAATGTATGCTGATGATATAACTTTGTATATACGCAACCCTTGTGACAATTTGATCCCTATTCTACGGGAATTCATACAATTTGGAAGACTCTCGGGTGTCCAAATTAACTGGAGTAAGTCCTGCATATTCCCGCTTACCCCCTCCACCTCGCGGTTTGAATTGGACTACCCCATTGCCTGGCGCGACGGTGATTTTAAATATCTGGGTATACACATAGAGAGAGATAGGGATGAGCTCATGCGTGCCAATTATGGCACTACTATGAGCCGCATCATTGATAACGTTGCCCGTTGGATTACACTACCCCTTTCTATGGCGGGCAGAGCATCCCTGATCAAAATGGTAATCCTCCCGCAAATACTATACCTCTTTTTGAACATCCCGTTCTATCCTGGCAAATCCTTTTTCCAACAGCTTTGATCTGAGCTCGTTAAACTTGTCTGGGGGGGTAAATCTCCTCGTTTAAAATGGGAGGTCCTGGTTAGACCCAGCTCCCAAGGTGGTTTCGGGATACCGAATTTCGAATTATATTACCAAGCAGCTCAGGCCCGCCATGCTTATTTCTGGTTCCACCAACCTAGATATATGCCCCAGCTGGCCGCTAAGCACTGGCTAGCTCACCCTCTCCCAATAGATGGTGCTCTTCATGCAGTGGTGGACGGTAGAGACAAAACGTCCACGACGGTGTTCAGCACGATCACCGCGTGGGCCCGAATAGCTGCTCAACTTGAAGTGTCGATGCTATATGCCCCGACATTGCCGCTAGTGTATCATCCCGCTATGCCCTTACTGCAGGAGCCAGGATTCCGTAAATTGCTCCACAGACTGCACGTGACAACCTGGGGGGACCTTTACCACGATGGCAATTTTCGCTCTATGGCACACCTATATGAAGGGATACAACCCACACCACTTGACGTATTCCTCTACATTAGGCTTCGACAGGGAATTCGAGCACTTACGCCTGACTTTCCACATGAACCTGACACCCTCGCCCCTTTACAGCTTGTACTCGACACTGATGTCCCTCGCAAATTGGTATCGTTAATTTATAAAACAGTGCACACACAAATCAATTACCCATCCTTGGCAGCTAAATTAAAGTGGGACCAGGAGCTTGACAGACCCCTCACTGACAAACAATGGGCTTTCAGCCTCCAACAGACGGACCGCATATCTGCTAGCCGCAGACCTAGAATCATCCATTATAAGTTCCTACACCGGCTGTATTTTACCCCTGCCCGAATGTATAGACTTAAACTGCGCACCACAGACAATTGTGATAGGTGCCATGCCCCCGGGGCTGACTTCTTACATTTAGCCTAGACGTGTGAAACAATTAGGCTCTACTGGATTCAGGTAATAGCTGCACTCTCTGTCATGATCCACACTGATATAACTCCTTCCCCAGTCCTGGCGCTATTAGGCTACGTGGAACCCATACAGGCTACGCATCGCAAATGTATTGCACTGGCTCTACTAGTTGCAAAGCGGAGGGTGGCGTGTCGATGGGGCAGGGGCAGGGCCCCTACATTCAAAGACTGGTTGCACGATCTCACTTATTGTCAGGAACAGCTACTTACATATTCTGAACTATTACCAACCGCTTCACGCCCACATGACATATGGGACCCCTTGAGAGGTTACCTTTCCCGTACTACTGCTAGCCCTGGAGAGACCTCACCAGCCCCCGGCCCGCTCCTTACTGGCTCCTCTTGATACCCAAGTTAATCGATGTAATTATACTTCTCGCCTTATGGTTTAACTGTCACGGCCCTTATTTTGCTTAACATACTAGATGATAGAGCGGTATTGCTAGTGTGGGCTGACCTCTCGTGACAGCCTACGTCTGCTCTGACCCTCAATGAAACTACCCCCTATACTCCAGTGTCCGCTACGGGGACGTTCACATCACTCCTTGAGGTCATTAGATCAACCCACTGCCTTACTATGTTTCCTTCTACGCTGGACTGTCATATTCCATAGCCACCTGTTGCTGCATAATTGCTTTGTTGTAAAATGCGTACTACTGACTCGGCAGATGCTTGTCCTATGTATGGAATGTTGCTGTGTAACAATAATGTAACTTGCCAGAATTGTCTTCGATGCAAAAATTTCTAAAATAAAGTTTAAAAAAAAAAAGGTTTCTCCTTCAGAAGAGAGATGTTTATCTATTCTTCAGAAATGTTGCAATCTGAAGAAGACAACCTATCCAGCAGCAAGTCAAGTATCATCTCTGCTAAGATCAATGGCACCCTGCTGCTTCCTGGTGCCAAATGCATGCCTGAACACGAGATCTCTGTAACAAATGTCTGAAGGATCAGTGGGACCTGCTCGCTGGAAAATAAGAAGTCAAAGTGACCCTAACAAAGCACACAGAGTAATCACTCAGCTGGTGGTGTCTTACAGAGAACCACAAACACCAGTCACAAATTCCTCCCCTATCTGTTTGGGGTTCTCCTACAGATCACTTCACAAAAAACGGTTGGGGGAGGGTCCAAGGGAACGTTTGAAGACCAGTAAGGATTCAGTCAACAAACAGTAACTCAAAGAACAACAGAGAAAATCTTTGGGTCTGTGGTACCAAAACAAACAGAGAGAGGCACTAAAGGATTACATGAAAGACCTGTGGGGGGAATCCCTTTCAGGATGAAATCCCTCACCCACTTAAGGTGGCATGCTTCATCCTCTGGGATTCTCCTCTTGGCAGGAATTCCTAATCCCGCCATGGGCTACAACTCCCTCTCTGAGACGAAGGAGTTCAAGGATGTTTTATTACTACTCTATTAGGGATATACTAAATCCAGTAGATAAGAAAAAAAAAACTAGAATGGATTCGGGTGAGGGCGCAGCGTAACAAAAAATAACAATGTGGGTAGTGATGTTGAAGAAATTGGCTTTATTAGCTCGTTCCCGTTGCCAGGATTAAAATCAGTCCACTTCCGGTTGCAGCTTATGTACCGCTAGGGGTACCGACGACCAGAGTGGTGCTCCCTTCCCTGAGCTGTCGCCAGGTTCGGGTGAGGCTTCTTATCCATACACCACGGGTACGACCAGTAAATCTTAACTGAAAATAGCTGGATTACTGGTTTTGTATTTCTATATTTCATCACTTTTTCATTGCTATTCACAATTTTCACAGTAGCATTCTCATAGGTCCTGACGAAAGCCTTGACACCTTCCGGGTTTCCCTGGCTGAAACATGTAGACCACTTTTCGTCCGACACAGGCAGTTTTAAATCCATACAGCAGGTGCACTGTTTGCACACTAAGTGTGTCAGTATTTGCCTTTTCTAAGTGATGTAGATAACAAGTCTTACTAAAATCCAATTTTTTCCGTTTATTGACCTTGGAAGATTGAAAAGGTGTGTGGACTCTGACTGGATTCAAACTCAGGATCTACAGGTCACACGCAAGTCAACAGCATGCTTAATTTGCTACGCCATGTTGCTGACATACATATCTCTTAGCTTGGGTAAAGAACCCCAGAACCTTTGTTAAACATCTCTTTCTGAGAACAACATTTCTTTCTAAAAGTTCTTATTTGTCTTTTTTATTCAAGGAATGGGGTAAAAACAGCCAACATCCCTGTAAAAAAGGAAAAACTAAGTCTACTCAAATGTCTGCTATATGCACTACAGATCCGAGGACAGAAAACGTTTAGGAGTTTTATTGATTAAACTGACACTCCCACACATGGGATGGTCATGGAAACTACTTGCGTGTGCTAAACCTGGCTAGCTAGGTTGGTGTGGATAAAAATCACTTTCTTCGAGTCCAAATCCAAAAAGTTGATCAAGAAGGGCCCTCTCTGATACTTCATTGGTGTATTAGATTTAAGGCACCCTCATCACTTCATTCAGTAATGAGAAGCTTAATCCATTGGTTCTTTGCTCAAAATCTAAACAACCTTCTCCATTGAATGTATTACTCTGTGTCTAGGCATTTATTGTGAGCAAAACTGTGCGAAAATGTGAGGTTCCTTTCTCAGTGTCACATGCTTAGAACAAAGGGCTGCATGCTTCTATAGAGGCAGTATCTTCATGTTTTTACAGGTCCATTTCAATAGGCCTCTCAATTTGTTATTAGCTTTCAGATGACGTTGTTGGCTCCATTAGGTGCAGAGCAGCTGGTACTGTCTGTAGCTTTTTTAAAGTATGGAGACATATGTCATTAAATTAGACATTATGTTATGGGAGTTTCAATATGGGAAGCTAGTTCTGAATATATTATACCACAGTATGGTATTGTGTGCACATATTCCAGTGGATCCCCAAAGGTAGGCAGAGGTTACGGTAGATAGTACCTTACACTCTATTTGTGGTAGTGTGGGTGAGCAGTAAGGCTTTACTAGTGGGTAGTGTTAAGCATTTATTGTATACACTCAGACAAGGATTGATGTCACACACTCAAAGACTGAACTCAGACCAATTTGTTTCTATAAAACTATTCTTTAGTTGTATTTTTATTTCTAGAACCAAGCCAGTTTTGTAAAAATGGGCAAATACAATTGTAATTACTTTTGAATACTTTTCAGGATTGCTCTTTCTATTCTGTGTGATATGCCTAGATATCACACTGAGACATTTCCTGGGTAAAAGGTAAGTCAGTCAGGTTTTCTAAACACACAGTTTGTTAGGTTTTCATACAATTTCCAACTCAACACAAAACCTTTTCCACAGAAAAACAGTCAATGCAGTCCTATGGGATAAAATCAGGTTATCGGTTTAAAGGTGAGTAATTGGTCTTGGGAGTTGGGTTTCTGGGGTTAGAACCTGGGTTCCCTCAGAGTCAAGTATGCACTCAAAGAAAACCCTCAGCGGCACTAGGGTGGCGGGTGCAGAGTACTCAGGCCCAATGTTATCCAGTTGGGGATAGGGGGCCTCCGGTTGGTGGCTGCTCACAGGCACGCCACTTGGATGTGGGAGCTAAGCTCCTAGGGTTTAGCTCAGGGCAAAGGAGAATTCGAGTTAGCACACAAGGTGCACCCATAGCGCCACAGGGGCGGACGGGTGCAGAATGCTGATTTGGTATCGGGTGCCCTGTTGTTTTCAGTGGGAGTTGCAGGTATTAGATTTTGGCTGCAGGCTAGGCCCAGGAAGTCTTCCGGGAGGAACAGACCGCTGAGCAGGTAACTTGTAGGGCTCGGGATGTAGGTGCACCTCAGGTCCCTTTCTCCAAGGCAGCTGGATGCAGGGGTGTCTTTTGGGGTAGACTCTGACTCTGGAGTGCTGCGGGGCTTCGCTGGTATCGGTGGGCTACTCTGACTCGGGCCGTAGGCATCTGGTGCAGTGGTGGTTCATCGGGTATCTTTGTCCTCAACCGGCTCAGAGTGTTTCTTTGGTGTTTCTTTTGAACAGAGCTGCTGTTCACAGGAGATCCGGTCTTTGTTGAAGGCAGTCAGTCCTCTCAGGGGTTCTGGAGGTTGTTTACTGGAGAACAAGGCGATTTTTGGTGCAGTAACTCTGGAAACTGCAGATGGGCCGGTAGGGCTGGGGCCAAGTCCGTTCTTCTCTGCAGTCTCTGCTGGGCGTCTTCTTTAGTCCTTCGTAGGTTGCAGGAATATGTCTTGTTGGTTCAGGGATGCCCCCTAAATACTATATTTAGGGTGCATTTTAGAGGTCTTGAGGTCAGTAGCCAATGGGCTGCTGACCTTAGGGTGACTACACCCTTGCTGTGCTCAGCCCATGTGGGGGAGTGGGTACAATCTCTAATCCTGATTGGATAGTGCTTGCCATCTGCTAGATGGTAAAAAGTGGGCTTCACCTCACCTCGCCTCCGCCACCTGAGGGGTGGGGTTGGTAGAGGTGGGCACACCTTCTGGGCTGCCCTAATTTTTCCCGCCTGTCTTTCCTCCGAAAATGGGGTGAGACAGGAAGGGGGCCTGCTCCTGATAGCAGGAGAGGCTGGGGGTCGTGTTACAAAGGCAGCAAGGCCTTTGAAGCTCCCTGCCACAGATGGCTTTTCCTGACCTAGGGGAGGTGTGACCACCTCCACCCAGGAAAGGCTTTGTTTCTGGGCCCAGGGAGTGAAGGCTCCCTCCCAAGGGGTCCAGAAACCTGTCTTGTGGTGGCAGTCTGGTGTTTACCAGTCGGGGAACCCACCAGAGGCTGGTCGTTTTTTAGGAGGCATCTCTAAGATGGCCCTGAGTGCATGATATAATAAATCCAAATCAGTGTCGGTTTATTATGCTGAGAAGTGTGCTACCAAACTTACCAAAATTCAGTAAGGCCATTATGGTGCTGTAGAGTTCGTGATAACAAACTCCCAGACCACATACTCTTTATGGCTTTATTGCACTAACAATGTCTAAGAATGGACTTAGACATTGAAGGGGTACTGTGCTCATGCAACTGTTCCCTCACCAGTGGTATAGTGCACGCAACTAGAGGTATGTCTTACCTATACGGTAGACAGTGGATTGCAGGCACGGCCCACAGGTGTGTGTGCCATGTTAACTCTTCACTTTTCTCTGCACAAAACACATGAGAGAGAGAGAGTTATTGAGATTGAGAGAGAGAGTTATTGAAATTGAGAGAGAGAGATATTGAGATAGAGAGAGAGAGATATTGAGATTGAGAGAGAGAGATATTGAGATTGAGAGATATTGAGATTGAGAGAGATATTGAGAGACCGAGAGAGAGATATTGAGAGAGCGAGAGAGATACTGAGACCGAGAGAGAGAGATTGAGATAATGTATGAACAATGAGGGTGGCAACCTATGTGCTGCAGCCCTTAGAGGCCTTCCCTGGTCATAGTGCCCATGGTACCTTTTAAAAAGGACTTGAATATCCGATAAAATTATCCTGTTTAGACGGACCCACGGGCTCACCAGTGCGCGCCATCGATGAAGAAACCCAGGCGGCGCACTCGACTGTAAATTTGGTGGAGTTTGGCCAAGTATCGGAGGAGCTGCGAGACCCGCGAGCGGCGACCATTCAGGGCCTGAGGGCAGCTGACTTGCCTGGGTGACTGCCCGACGTGCGTGCTCCGACGTGTGGACAGTGGGGGAACGCGACCTTGGAGAATTGCGGCCTACTTCAGCTGCGGCTCCCCGGAAAGAGTGACTGCGCCCGTCGCCTTGAGTGACCCAAACCAGGTGCGTGACCAAGGGAGGACCCTGACGACCACAGCTGGAAGCCCTGCTGAGACCCGCACCCGTCCCGAACAGCTATTGCGGCAGTCCTTTGAATGTGACGGGGGCAGTGTTCCTGGCCTCTGAGTGTTGCTCCTGGACTGTGCTGTCCCACAGGTGGAGGCTGGGGAGCCTGGCGAAACTAGCGTTCGAACAGCGCCGGACCAAGGTCTCTGAAGAGCCGGCGCCAGACCTACCTACAAGGAGCACGGGCCCGGAAAACACGCTGTACACAGACATCAAGGACATGCTTGTTTCTATGGAGAAGGGACTACAAGAAAGCATGGCATCCATCGGCACGAAGATTGATGCGCTCACCTACCGCATGGACCGCTTGTCGGAGAGGGTCGACAAACATGCAGAGAGACTCGACATGTCCGAGAGACGCATCACTGAGGTGGAAGAGGCACAGACGGAGTGGGATAAGGACCGCAAGCAGTTCTCCAGGCTCCTACAGGTCATTCAGGATAAGTCCAAAGACTTGGAAGCCCGCTCGAGGCCATCGAATATACGCATTACGGGGATTTCAGAGATGACACAAACAGGGAGGATGGAATTGTTTGTTGAAAAGCTGCTGGTCACACTGCTGGGAGACGATGTCTTTTCCCCGATGTTTATCGTTGAGAGAGCGCACCGCACGCTGGGCCAGCGACCACTCCCTGGAGCGCTGCCAAGACCGATAATAGCGAAATTGCTGAATTATAGAGATCGTGACACGGCTTTGCGGGTGGCCAGAGACAAAGGGAAGCTGCAGTTTGAAGGAATGGAGATCTCCCTGTACCCTGACTTCACTGCAAAGGTTCAGGAGGAGCGGAGACACTTAGCCCCTTACAAGAAACAATTGCGAGAGTTGGGACTAGACTACGCAATGCTGTACCCGGCGAAGCTGCGGATCAATAGACAGGGGCACTCGCACTTCTTTACAGATCCTAAGGAACTTCAGAAATCGCTAAAGGAATGGACCAAGGAACAGAGGCACACTCCACGCGGATCGACCGGAGACCAAGCAGAGAGCAGCACTCTGGATGAACAGGAATAATACCCGAGTGGCCTGAAGCGTGGACAGACTCTGGAGACGCCAGACACTGAGCTGTGCTATGTTGCTAATCTGCCGTATTAACGGGACTCGTTGATGAGCTGACCAGCAGGGGCGAAGAGACGGAAGCATTCTGCGATCTCCTGATGATCGGCGGCTGGGTGAGATCACTCCATTTTGATAAGTACCAATTATCCTTATGTGCCCTTCCCTCGCTGCCATAGAACATTGAATCCAGAGATATATGGTGGGAAGGTGGAGGGAACTGTGTGGAGGACACTCTGAATGGTCGCACGCCGCGCACTGGTTTGCCCGCCCGTTGTGTTATATTGTCTGAGGTGGTGGCGCTTGGGGCCACAGACGCACGGGACACAGATGTGGAACTATTGTGTGATTCTTGTGGCGACCTCTGCCCTAGCGCTTATAGCCCTTACCGCCCCAAGGTGGGCTTTACCTGTGGAAACTCAGGATGTCTTAGTGTGTATGAAGTTGGAGGGAGGTTTCGGGTCCTGTTAGGCCAGGTTGGGGGTGGTCTGCAGTGGGTGGGGGGGTTTGCAAGTTGAGGGATGTTGTTGTTGTACTCAGGGGGAACTGAAAATTACGCCATGCAGAGTATTGCCTGAGTTTAATTGTAGAAATGACGTTGATATTGATGCAGACCTGCAGAGACTGTTTGTAGAGTTGGGGGTAATGCTATTCGCTGCCACTCTGATTGAACCAGTGGTATGGCTGACATAGGCGGGGCGGCTGTTGACAGCGGTCCGGACACACTGCAGGCCTTAACTTGGAATGTTAGGGGGCTAAATGATCACCGCAAGCTACGGAAGGTATTGAGCTATCTGCATAGACATCACATTGATCTCGCACTCATACAGGAGACACACCTCCCTTCTCAGAGCAGGATGCTCAATACTAAGGGCATGAGGGACACCAGCCTAGCGGAGGGATTCACTACACATTCTAGAGGGGTGATTACATGGGTCAACCCACGATACCACTTAAAGCTGACATTGATTGAAGCAGACTCGGAAGGGCGCTATGTGATTGCAAGATGTGTGGGTAAAGGGCACGACCTCGTAGTGGTTAATGTTTATGGGCCTAATTACGACCAGCAAATCAAAAGGGAGAGAGAGGACTAGGTAAGCTAGTCCGGGTCCCCTGGTTATATGTAGAAATATCAATATAGGACTAGCTAGGTTGTGTTAGTGAGACTCAGGAGGTACATCTGCGGGCAAACCATTAGGTTTGGTCATGAAGCCCTCACACACCAACCTGGTTGGTGTCATGCTTCATCATCGGGCCCACCACAGTGACACCGAATGTGTCCCGGGTGTGCTGCGACTCCAGATTACTGAGGAGCTGGTATGCTTACTGAGTGTGCAGTGATAGTGAGAATGAACGTGAAAGGTTAAAAGCTATACAGGTGGTCCCAGTTCCCGAGGGTGAAAGGTAAATTTAATATCTGGGCCCCTGTTAGCAAGGGACCAATGAGTATGTGTGGGTGACAATAAACTATATTAAGTGACAGTGTGTGGAAAAAGTGTCGCACTCGCTAAGGTGCTGTACGTGTAAGAGGGGGATTCCCTCTGCTTTAACTCGCTACTTGCTGTTAAAGCCTCATGGGTCACTTGGCAGGGAGGGGAAGAAGACCGGTATTTCCGATCAGCATGCTCCTGCGACCTATCGTCCTGCTCCAGTGTCCCACACATACTCATTGGTCCTGAGGAAAGCCAGTTTTAACCAAAAGGCCTGGCTGAAACATGTAGACCGCAAAGGACGTAGGAGCTCTTAATACACTCCACATCGTCCACAAGCCTTTTTTATCTTGCTAACAGGGGCCCAGATATTAAATTTACCTTTCACCCTCGGGAACTGGGACCACCTGTATAGCTTTTAACCTTTCACGTTCATTCTCACTATCACTGCACACTCAGTAAGCATACCAGCTCCTCAGTAATCTGGAGTCGCAGCACACCCGGGACACATTCGGTGTCACTGTGGTGGGCCCGATGATGAAGCATGACACCAACCAGGTTGGTGTGTGAGGGCTTCATGACCAAACCTAATGGTTTGCCCGCAGATGTACCTCCTGAGTCTCACTAACACAACCTAGCTAGTCCTATATTGATATTCCTAATTACGACCACCCTGAATTCTACGCGCTGCCGTTCTTACGAGTCATCTAAAATGCTGTGGGGAGGCGACTTCAATTTTGTGTTTAACCCAGATACGGACAGATCTAGGGGGCCGTCTCGCAGGCCAGCGGCTGCGGCCCTCCTCATGCAGGCTGAAATGGTGAGACTAGACCTTGCTGATGCTTGGCGCACCACACACCCCACTCAGGGAGGGTTTACGCACTACTCGGCCTTTCACAACATACACACACGTATAGATTATTTCCTGGTCTCACAATCGGTGCTTCCCGGTATTAGAGGCTGTGTAGTGTTGCTTCGTACACTATCGGACCATTCCCCCCTGCTTTTGACTCTGGCGACCCCGACGAAAAGAATACCCCCATTCACTTGGAGGTTCCCGCCCTACTGTTAGATGAAGTGTTCAGAGGGGAGCTAGCGGAAGACATTGACACTTTCTTTGATACCAATCTGGGCACTGTTGATAGTGTTCAGACCGTATGGGACACGTTCAAAGCTTACATTAGAGGAATGGCCATGGCCAAACACTCCAGTGTCCTCAAAGCCATTAGACAGCGGTTGAAAAACCTCGAAGCCCAACTAAAGGACATTGAAGAGAAGCGGCGAAACAGCCCAGACTCGGACTCCGCCGACCAGCTCAAAACACTAATAGCCGACTACCATGAGGAAGCTGATAGGGAGGTGCAGCATATGGGCAAGTATGCTACGGCACGGGTCTACGGAGAGGGAGACAGGCCGAGCTCATTACTAGCCAGAATAATGCGGCAGGAAAGGAAGCCCCTGGTGATAGATGAATTGACGTCGGTTACCGGGGTGGTTCTTACGGATGAGACGGATATTATCACTGAGTTAAAAAGTTTTTATGCCAATTTCTATAAGTCGAAATCCTCCCATATGGAAGAGGAGATTGAGGACTACCTCGGCTACATAAGGATGCCTTTCTTGACTGACGCGATGAGGGAATTTCTGGCTGCGCCAGTACAGGAAGATGAGATACGGGAGGCATTGGGAGGGATGCGTGCGGGTAGTGCCCCGGGGGCAGACGGCCTCACTGTGGGCTTCTATAAGACCTTTATTGACAAACTTATGCCACACCTGATTACCCTCTTTGATGATATTTGCGCGGATGGCACCATGTCTCCAACCATGAGCGAGGCTCTACTGATCATGATCTTGAAGCCAGGGAAACCCCCAGACGCTTGCGGCTCCTACCGACCGCTTTCCCTGATTAACGTGGATGCCAAGCTGTATGCCAAAGTGCTAGCCACGCGGCTGGCGCTGCTCGTCCCTGACCTTGTGGCACCGGAGCAGGCCAGCTTTGTCCCGGAACGGAATCTAACGTACAATATCAGAACGGTGTTGGGAACAATGCAGCATGTACGGCAGGAGAACAAGGCGCTGGCTATATTTCTCGACATGGAGAAAGCCTTCGATTCTGTGGAGTGGCCCTTCATGCTGAGAGTATTGCGGAAGCTGGGACTGGGCGAACCCTTCCTGCAGATGCTGGGGGCGCTGTACTACAAGCCCACGGCCAGATTGCGGATGGGAAACGTTGTCACTGACCCTTTTGAAATCAGCAGAGGGACAAGGCAGGGGTGCCCTCTATCCCCCCCTATTGTACGCACTGGTAGCCGAACCCCTGGCCTGTGCGATTAGGGAATATCATGCCACCGAGGGTGTCAATTTTCCAACGTACAAGATAGGCATTTCTACGTACGCTGATGACACCCTGTTGTACATACGTGACCCAGAGACGAACCTTAAGTCAGTGCTTAGAGAGGTAGTGAGGTTTGGGGCACTATCGGGGCGGAAGGTCAATTGGGCCAAATCGGTGGCGTTCCCGTTGACTCCAGTCACCAGGCCATTTGAGATGGAATATCCCCTGCAATGGTCCACGGACCCGGTTCGATACTTGGGGATACAGCTCCACACGGATCCTGAAATACTGATTCGGGAGAATTACGGCACTGCTTATTCCAGGCTGGTAGATGATATTGACAAATGGTGCAAACTCCCCCTGTCACTGTTGAGCAGGATCGCCATCATGAAAATGGTGGTACTTCCGAGATTTCTGTTCCTGTTTACGAACATCCCGGTGGTCCTCTCAAAGGTTTTTTTTCAAACAGCTAACACAGGCACTTATTCATCTAGCGTGGGGGGGCAAACACCCTAGGATACAGTGGAAGATCCTGACACTGCCATACGAGATGGGGGGGCTGGGGGCTCCAGACATGGAACGATATTATAGGGTAGCACAGGCAGCGCATCTGCATACATGGATACATGGAAACCTGCAGATCCCACACGTCATACTCGAGCGTCTCTTCGCGGAACCTATACCGTTGCCAGCAACGGTCTGTCTCCCAGTGGATCGCGGTGTAGGTAAACTGGACTCCATAAAGACAACGAACCACGCCTGGCACGAGCACAGGACTGTGACCTGTTATATTCCCCGCAAATGCCAGTTGAATGGGCGGTATGGCTCCCCCAGATGATGGAGAGGGGAATCATAAGAACACTACACAAGTTGGGAATCTCAAAACTAAAGGACCTGTTCGAGGGCGGGGTAGTGAGGACATGGGTGCAGTTATCTCCCCCACAGACGGACAACTCACTCCTGACACGCTTCCAGTATCATAGAGTCCGGGTGCACTGCGGGACCTCTTGGGCCCGGGCCTGATGGAGCCTGCTGAGGTACCGGAACTCACATATGTGATCAAAACAGTATCCTCGCGTAAACTAGTGACTAACTTAAACAAGCTGGGAGCCCGTCACAAGCAGCCCCAGGTTTCCAAAGCCAGGATGGAATGGCAGCGCGACCTAAAAATACAAATAGAGGACGGGATGTGGAGGTATTGCTGCCTCAGCACCAAAAGGTTGTCTTTGAACGGGAGGCACAGATTAGTGCATTTTAAGTATATACACCGTGTCTACTATACCCCGGAGAGATTATACAGGTACGGGCTGCGGCGATCTCCGGAGTGCGAACACTGCCACACGCCCACGACTGATTTTCTACATATGGCCTGGAGCTGCCCCGGCGTCAGCAAATTCTGGGGGGAGGTGTTCTCGGAACTTGGTATGATACTAGGTGTAGAGATTGCAGCAGACCCGGCACTGGCTCTGCTGGGTTACTCGAAAACCTTACCGGTAGCACTGAGACGATTGGCCGACATGGCCTTGTTGATGGCGAGGAGAGTAATGGCTGCCTGCTGGATGAGGGGCCCACTACCCCCTAAGAAGAGATGGGCCAGGGACATGCTGTACTGCTGCACACAATCCGAAGCTTATAGTGAGCTGCTCCCCCCCCCAAGAGTAGGCCCAAGAACTTCTGGACACTGTATCAAACATATATTAGTGCTGGCGAGGTGGAGGAAGAGACAGGGCAAGAGGGGGATATCGATGAGCTGGATACTCTTGTGGAACATGGCGGGGAGACTACACTGGGGACTGGGGATGACACGAATAGAGAGACCTAGGACAGAGTAGATGGGTCTCGGCGGGAGGAGGGGAGTCTGGGTTCGGGGTACACACAGGGGGCGAGCGGAGTGCGCTGCCTGGGAGCCAATCAGGGGGAATCTGCAGGTCGGGGTGGAGAATAGGAGGTAGAGCGAGGCACTCTTCACCCCCCCCCCCCCCCCTTCCCTGAAGGAAGGTGGGCAGACACTTTAACACTGAGAGAAAACTCGGGCAGGAGAACTGCTGGCGGTATGAGGGTGGGAGGGGTAGTTGGGGTAGAATATAGGAGAATTGTTTCAAGCTAGGGGTGTGCATGTCCCGCGGCTTTCTGTGACTAGCGGGTTAAAGAATTGTGAGCAACACACATAGTGATGGCACATGTACTGTGGGGATTTCACAGCAATTCCACTTTGAACATACCCGGAACCATAGTGCCCTGAACAGTTGTTGAACGCCGCCGAGCCTCCGGGATGTCGGCCTACAGGCTGTGTCGGAATTTAATTATGTGGACGAATGTGACTGTTTGGTACCAGCTGCCGGCCCCGGGGCTGCAGATGGCGCACCCTGTATAAGTTTTTGAAAACGAATAAAGGTTTTAAAACTTTAAAAAAAAAAAGGACTTGCAGGCCAGAGAGGTGCCAATTGGGGGTACAAACGTACAGTTTGGGGACTGAACACAGGCTGGGAACATGATTGGCAAGGACCCAAGGCACATCAAGTCAAAGTGCATCAGAAATCTGGCAAAAAGTGTGGGGGTGGGGGGTACTGCAACAAAAACCCACTTTCCTACAGTAATGTCTAGTATTATTAGCAACCTTGCATTTCTTCTTTGAGCACTAAATAAAAATATAGATTTAATGATTTTTTACTCTTTTTTTTTGCTGTCAAAATTGTATTGTTTCACAAGAAAATGTGTTTGAAATCTTAACCAAACTCACATTTGTCAATATTGGTTATGTTTCTCAGATCTTGCATTTGTTTACTTGTTTTGCCTCCCTAAGGACTGACAATATTTGCTTTTTTTCTTTTGTCACCTCAGGCTTGATTGTACATATTCCTTTCTCATTTTTCTATAGGGATGTCTTGCTGTCTTCAAAATCACAAAGTCCACTAAAGTTAACAGCTGCCTGTCCTCCTAGTACACCTTTTACGCAGTCCCTGGATATAGCCTTGATAAACCAGGGATTAGGATCACCTAAACCCCATCATCCTGCCATGCCCTCATCACCATCTTGCCTTCAACCTGCACCTGGTATACATGGGACAGCCAACTTGGAAACTAGTCTTCAATCTCCTGTCCACTTACAAACAGTCTTCCAGAGTCCCCATGGACAGCAATCTCCGGCACCCGCCTCAAAAAAGAAAAAGAAAAAGCACAAGTTAGGAGAGACCTGTACCATGGTGTACTGTGAAAGCAATGTTAAGACACTGTCAAGTCCAGATCCACCAAGGAAAAGAAATGGGGACCCCGAAAACTATGACCGACCCCGGCACAGGGAATGTGTAACTTCCCATTTGGAACACAGAGAACCAAACCTGGTAGAGGATAATCTGCTTGGAGAAAAAGTGTGCTCTGCAACTGCCATCAAGCACAAGAAGAAGAAAAAACGGAAACCAGATGGAGAGCAAGGCGTGGAGCCTAAGATTGACTGCAGCCTGAGGGCAGCGGCCTTAGTTGGGTAAGTCTGGCGCTGGTCTCACTCCTTAATCAATAATATTTTTATCCTTACGGCTCTGATTGTGGTTGTATGAGTGCGCAAAGTATTGTTCTGACTTATTTTGTCTGTGTGTGCTGTGTGTTCATCTAGGGGTGCCTCCTTAGTAATGGTGTAGGAGCGCTACGCTACCCCTGGTAAAAGGTGAAAAAAAAAAGATAACAGCATTTTATTTTTGCATCCTGTCTCCAGCTGTCCTTGCGAGTCTTCAGCGGGGCGGGGCCAGAGAATTCTCTTTTGAGAGGCAAGGCAGGGAGAGGAGTTGTAGCCACTTTTAAGTGTGCATGTCAGTTTGGCCGGCTGTTTTAGACCGTTTAAACTGGCATGCCCATTTAGGTTTCTCCAAACTAGCTGTGTTGCACAGCCAGGTTGGAGAAACACCACAGTCTCTCAGGCACTGTCTGAGCAGCAAACCAGGCTCCTCAGACCAATCCCAGCGCTGCTTCTCACATGCTGGTGCTAGTGTTCCCAGCATGAGAGAATCGCATTGATTGGTATCTGGCAACCGGAGTCGAGGATCGTAAGAGAGGAGCAAGATGGCGGCCATCAGAGCAGCAGGTAAGTGCAATTTGAATTTTTTTTATTCCATTTTTTGTTGTTATTCCCCCTCTCCCACCAAGCAATTCGAGCACTTCACTTCCATCATGAGCAGATGCCTAGTACAGATTGGACTTAGGTGGTGGTCTTTCGGGTTTAGGGTTTGAGAGGTTGGTGTTCTGCTACTATTTTAATGACTTCTATTTTTACAGATTTTTGAAGGTTGCCGTTTTTGGTGTCTGAATTCTTTTTTACATATTTGCAAATGGTCACTCTCCCTATGTAGTGCTCGTTTTCTTTGAGCTTGCAGAAAATTTGCCTCCACAGTTACCGCATGTGCTGACACAACTGCCACTCCTTTATTGGGAGACTACTTGCTGCTTCACCTGCTTAAAACCCAGCTGATGATGCTTTAACACCCGAACCATGGCTGCAATGTCTCTCTGGGGGTCTCAAAAAATGTCAGAGTTGCTGTTATATGCTTCTTTATGTGCCTGCATTGTCTTCTCAGTTGCATAGGTCTCCTTGTGAGCAGTTGCGTGGTCCCACAGATTGACGTGCATACTGCACAGAACGGTTAAGGTCATCTATGTTGGTTCGTTCTAATGCCCACTTTCACATCCTCGCATTCACCTCAGTATAGGTTTAATTGTTTTGCTACTGGAGTTCAGCAACCTGGAACTAACGCTTAAGCACCAAATTAAACACAGTTCTAAAACTGCTGACTTTACAAATCTGTAACCCGATATTGAAATATGGCTTCCATAGTATCACCATGTTCTTTAAAACGCCTTGGTGAGCTGTGGCTCAGAATATACCAGTCTGTGTGCTGATATATCGATCATAGAGTGTCTGAACTGTTTTTTATGTGCTCTGGCAATCACTATTAGAACCTGAAGTACCCAAGAGTTGTACATGCAGGATGTTAAAGGGCATCGGGTGTGGTGTGCTGCAATGAGCAGGAACTGTTGGGCAGCTTTTATCATTGTGTGTAGCCTTGCAGGCCTTATCTCCTTTCTTTAAATCCAAAACAGAGAATGTTTGGCCTCGGAAGATGCCCTACTGGAAACCTCTCACCATATATACCCTGAGAGCAGGAGTAAGAGAAGGCCAGAAGAGCCGGTTCTTGAGGGATGCAAGCAAAGTGAAACTGTTGACTGCTACCCGATGTCTGGCTGCAGAACTGAAGACCACACCATATCAAGCGGGGAAAAAACAGGTATAAGAGGATCGGCATTATAAGCATCTTAGCTGGCTTTAGGGAGAGCATTTGTGTATGTGTGTAGGACCTATAGCTCATAGTGGTGTGTTAGTCTGCACTGCTGGTTAGAACCTTCTAGGGAAGTGGGTTATGAATGAATTTGTGTGTGCCTGCCTATCTTTACTCCTGGGTATTTAGGTCAAACGTGCTGTTAATGCTGGCTTCAGGGAGGAAGAGGTAGAAACGGTGTTGAGGTCTCATATTGATGTGCATGCCAAGTTTGTGCCTCTTGGAGCAAATTTGTTGCAAGCTGAGTTGAAACCTTTGATGTGAAATTTGTTGTCAACAAATATGTTTATTTCAAGATAGCACAATATTATAAAATACAATATATGCATTCAACGCATCATTAAACATGTTCCTATAATACATTACATCAGTTGTGTTCTAGCCAACTCCACTAGACCATAAAGTCAGAGAGCGGCCACTCTAATTGCTTTTAGCAAGGTGGATAGCCAGCCTGAATAAAAGTCTTATTTGGACTATCCAACCTTTTTTAATACCACTCCTTTTCACCGCATCTTAACCATCTAGACCCCTCACGCCCACAGCACCAAACAGCAAGGAACAAAAGGTCTCCGCTAAACAGCCCCTTTACAGGTGCCCGAGGAGCAGGTCTATATGATGAAGCATGACACCTAGCTTGCTGGGTGTGTGAGGACTCTAGTTCCGACAAGGAGGATCCCCTTCCTCCCACCTCTTGATTTATCCGCCTTGAGGAACTGCACACCTATTGTTACTAGAGTTTGACAGGGCATGTATGCTGGACCTCCCTAAACAGCCCTTGAAGTCCCTTCGCTTGCCAAGTAGCCACTTCCTCTTGCAAGAAAGAGAAACCTAGCACAGCAGAAGAAATAAAACTGTAGATTCAATGACTTGCTCTCAAAATCCACAATGATGATCCATATTGACTGATTTTAATAAACAGTGGCTTGGAGATTTGTGTTTCACTGTGGATCAAGAAGTTATCTAGCCCCAAATTCTGTTTTACTAACGCACAATTAAGTTAATGGAAACTATCTTTTTGAATGTTAATAAGCATGACTGAAGATCAAGTGAGGTAATGTTTCTTGATTTGAGAGATAATCCTGGTTGTCAATGTGAGGTTTGACGAAAGGCACTCTTAATAGATATTTGTGTGTGTGTGCGTATAGTCCGAATATCACAACTTCCTAAGCGCATTTATTATACCATGTCTATAGTGAAATTTTCAAAGAGCCCTAGTCCATAGCCAGAATTTAATATGGTGAAATCTGTCTAAACTCAAGATATTGTCAAACAATTTTTCAGATGGCTAAGGAGATAAAGGGATTTTAGCAGTAATCTGGTTATATGTCTTGCATTAGGATGGTAGCATGACTCTGAGATCTCCGATCCACCCAAAGCAACTGACTGGCCTTTCAGTGCTGACAAAATTGCTCTTGAGATGAATCTTTTGTTGGCCCAAGTTCAGCGGGTGAAGGAGCTTTTCTTTTGTCTGAACATTCAATTTGGCGTTGTGCTAAATCTGCCTCATCATCCCACAACTTTCTTTAAAGTTGATAATCTCTCCAGTCACTTACTCTCGTAGCAAATGCTTTGGTTTAACAATTTGTGGTGTTGGAATGCATTTTTTAGTTTAAAATGACCAAAATCCAGACAGAAATCATAAAAACTAGATAGTAAATTGTTAAAATCCTTTCATGATTTAGAGAGAAGTGCAGCATCTGCAGACAGCAGTATATTAATAGCTTTGCTACCAAGTTTCAGAGTGTCATCTTTTACATTTGAAAGATATTTGTAAGATCATTTATGGAGGTGCAAAACTAACCTGTGGCCAATACACATGCCTTATTAACTCCAGTAATGACCGAAACCTCAAATTGGCTTTGCCCCTGGATCACCCACTGACTGGTATAATTGCCAATATCAATTTTCTTTATATTGATTAACATATACATTTTCATCCGTAACTGTTGGGCTGTAAATCCCCTGCATGGATTTGGGAAGCATTACTTCCCTTCCGTGTCTGTATTTTAGAGAGCCCCAGTGAGCTTAACATTACCAAGCCCAGTTAAAGTATTCCCTTTCACCTGACTTGAGACATCGGAACCAAGTTCTGATGTTGAAGTCGCCACACAAAAAGCATGACAAGAGTATGGTAATGATTATGTTGGTGTGCTTCTGACTTTTTATTGCCAGGGCATGGATCTCTGTGAATGCTCCTAAGGCTGTAAAATGGAAGGTTCTTATTCGTCAGATTTATGAGGCAGAGTTGGCTAAGCCAGAGGGCTTACCTCGCTGAAAAAGTTTACAAGCGTTTGGAATAAACTCGATTGAGTTTCCTCCAGCGCTAATGTTGACTAAATATGCTGTAGGATATTTTCTGATACATCATAGTTTTTGCTTAATGTATGATCTTTTTTTTCTTCTTTATTGTTCCTCTCTCCTTTTTACCTATTTTTGTACATAATGTATGTATTGCAATGAGTCTATATATGATTAAAATTTGACCTGAAAGTAATAATTTAAAAAAAGGGATGCCCACAAAACGTAAGCATTCCTGAAAGCTGGACACCCAGAGGAGTCCACGGCGATGTGATTTACATGGAAGGCTTAGCAAACCTTGGCTAAAAACACACATTTTCCTCTGCAAGGATCCACAAATTTCATACCACCCAGAATTTCCACACTTCTCCTGATAACACCACCTCACTTTGTGGTTAGGCCTAGTGCCTCCACCAAAGGAACGGACCAAACTAGGAACAATGCAAGTCCTCAAGAAACCTAGACTAAGTATTTACTACCTGTGTCACTTGTAGTCCTGACCATTACAATACACGATCCTAGTAAACCTTTAAGGACGCGCTCTGTTCCTGATTTTTAGGTTGGATTTGTTCCTGTCGCGGGCACTAGCCTCGGCCACACAAGTGAAGCAGCGTTTTTATCTGGAGAAGTATGGGAAGGCTGGGTTGTAGAAAGTTTGTGGTTCTCTGTAGAATCCAGAAGTTTACCTCCCATAAATGTGAAGAAATTGTGTGATTTTAGGCAAAGTTTGGCATTTGCATGTTTTTGTGGGCAAGGCAAGCCACCTTGGATTCCCCTATGTGTCCTGTTCTAAACAATGCCTGTGCTTGGTAGGTTTCCTCAGGTGTCAATCCTCTACTTGAGTATGGACTAATACTGGTGGCTTTTAGCACCTCCAGTAGTGCTAGGTTCAAAGAGATAATAGCAGTATTAAACTATTAAATTCATAGCTGCTGAAGGGAAGCCGTAAAGCCTTGTCAAGGCACCAAACACTTTACAGTCCATTCACACAATCACTACACCACTCCCTCAATCATCCACCAGTTTACACTCACCCGACCAGCAAACCTCTACACACATAACACTAGACAAGATATGGTTGGAGCCTCAAGCCTCACAACATCCCAATGAAAAGATACCTAGAATAAGGTTTTACTGCATGTCCCTCGAAGTCATGACTGATGCGATGCATGTTCCCCGCAAGCCACCTTAGGCTCAGGAAGAAGCGTCTTTCATGTGCCTTTGGGATGCTTACTTTGCTAAATCCAACTCTTAGTTTGGGTGTAAGTTAGGGATGTCAGAGTATGCCTTGTGGCCCAGATTCCCCGGACTGTAGGACCATGTCTTCCTTTAAAACTAAGTAAACTTGTTGAGGAGTGATAACTGTCTGGAATTCTTGATATGGTTGAAAAAAAGTTTTTACTGATTCTTCTTGAGATGACCATTCATGTTAGTTACTTTCTTGGCACATTACGTGCAATCCTGGGTCGCTGATTTGCTTATAAATTCAAACCAAAGTTTCTCCTGATTAATATCTCCTTATCTTTTCAGTGAAGAATAAACTGTGGTCCGCTGGCTTTTTACAAGTCCAACATATTGCATTTGGTCTAGCAGCTCGCTACGTGGCGTCGTATCCTGCCGTGGTTTGCCAACCCGACCAATACGACCCAATATTGCACGTAATGTGCCAAGAAAGTAACTAACATGAATGGTTATCTCAAGAAGAATCAGTAAAAACTTTTTTTCAACCATATCAAGAATTCCAGACAGTTATCCGTTCGCCCTGAAGAAGTCCTTTGATGGACGAAACGCGTAGGCATCGGCTACAGTCTGTCTTTTATGAAGAAAGAATCACTTGTTGAACCTAATAAAGAATTAATCACTCTTCCACTAAAGACTCATCACTGATCGAGACTGTAATTATTGGAATACTAAGTTATAATATTGTTTATTACAAATTGCTACGGTTATGCTGTATAATAACGGATCATTATTATTTTGTTAAAGAGTGCTGGACATTTTTTGTAGTTTGGATTGTTTGAGACTTGATAGTCTTAGGGAGATTGAGGGGTCTTGGATCGCCAGTCCTTAGCACCTAAATTTTGCCCATACAAGTTGGATACTAGTGGATAGGTGCAATCTCTTATAGCCTCAAACCCCTGTGCGTAGTGTGTATATAAACGTGTTGAGGAGGACTGGCTTAAGTTGGCTAAAGAGCAGTTCCAAAACTTCTAACGGCTTTATGATTTGTGGCACAGGGTACTCTGTGACAGTTTGGTATCCTGTCCACCGTTATGTGCAGTACTTTGGGAGTCGTTGCTAAACACCGGAACCAAGATGGCGCAGTAGAGGTGAGCTCCTGCCGAGGGCAGAATACATTGAAATCCTCATGTATTGAGACCCGTAGTGTACGGCTGCGAAGTCCTTGACATACTTTGGCGCTGATAATCTAGACCACGAAACATGCTGCAGAGAACATAGTGACAGCAAAGAGTACTCCCACAGAGGCCTACATGAAAGCTGGAGAGCAAGAACACCGGCAACGCTGGCCTGGCGAAGAAAAGGGGTTGCAAACTCTCAGATCCGGTGAGATCGCAGGCACAGAGGAAAACACCCAAACGGGAGTGGCAGTAGCGACCCCAACAAGCTTCCCGGACACAGTGGAGGGGTGGTTTGCCGGAGACAGCATCTGGTCATGGAGTAAGGAATGCCAGAGACTGAGAGAGCTCGCAGCGCTTGCCAGCAGGGCAGTGATGGCAGGGCTGGGGCCCGTATAAGACTGTGATGGTCCGAGTGGGTGCTGCAGCAGTTTGACAAACTGTTCGGAGAGATTGGCCGGATGGAGAGTACAGGCCAGCGGCAGGACATAGAGGGAAGAGCACCTCGGGTGAAGTGTCATTCGAGGGGATTTGGGTAACCTAGTGGTGGAGGTGCTCCGGCCGGCTGCAAAAGACATTGTAAAAGTGGAACAGCCCTGATCCAGTCCATAAATTAGAGGCTTCCAGAAGATGCTCTGCCATCCTCAAGCCTGGAGGGGTGAGGGTTGCCTTTTCTCCAGGTAATATGGCAGACATTTATCGCTGGGAAAAAGACAAAAATGGTGTGAGACAAAGGCCCTAAAAATCTTTATTCCAAAAACTCCGGTCGTGCTTGATCTTCTTGAGCACTCTGGGCAGAAGTGGTATAGGCGGAAAGGCATACAGAAAGCCAAAGCTCCACCCACGACGAAGAGCGTCGCTGAGCAAGTGCTGCCTTGGAAACGCCAACGGGCAATACTGCTGAAGTTTTGCGTTCTCTTTGGAGGCAAACCGATCTAACCAAGGCTCTTCCCATCGCTGAAATAGACCTTATACCACCTCCGGATGCTAATGACATTTGTGATTGACCAGGCACCAACAACTGAGTTTGTCTTCCCTGACGTTCAGAGAGCCCGCCATGTCTTGAACCACCAGGGACATGCCCTGATGATACAACCAAGTCCACAAGCGGAGAGTCTCCTGACAGAGGGTCCACGACCCCACACCACCCTGTTTGTTGCAGTACCACATGGCAGTGGTGTTCGTGAACACCTGCACCACTTTCCCTCTATGAGAGGGAAGAATGCCTTCAGTGCAAGTCTGATAGCCTGGGGCTCCAAAAGGTTGATATGGAGACCGAACTCTGCCAGAGACTAGACGTCTTTGGTGTCCGCCTCTCCCAGATGGCTGCCCCAACCCAGAAGTGGCGCATCTGTCACCACTGTGAGATCTGGTTGGGAAAGGTAGAGGGAGCTGCCTCTGAACCAATCTTGGTTCATTAACCCCCACTGCAGTTGCTGTGCGGTTCCAGCCGAGATCTAGACGCAGTCTGAAAGATTCCCCTGATGCGGCGCCACTGGTACTTCAAGTCCCACTGCAGAGCCCCCGTATGCCATCTGGCATGATCCACCAGAAGGCTGCAGGAGGCCATGCGGCCCAGCAGCCTCAGAATCATTCTCACCGAAATCCGGGATAGAGGCCCAAACATCAGTATAGTAGCCCGAATATCCCAGACTCGCTGCTTGTGAGGATAGGCCCGAAACTGCACCAAAACCTCTCCGATGAAAGAGAGTGTCTGAGAGTGAGTCAGGTGTCACTACCGCATGTTAATAGTGAACCCCAGCAAGTACAGGAATTCCGCTATAGTCTGGAGGTTGGAGACAACAGCCTGGGGCGAGCCCACCTTCAACAGTAGGTCGTCAAGATGGGGGAAGATTGGAACCCCTGATCTGCACAGATGAGCTGCGACCACTGCCATCACCTTTGTGAACACCCGAGGGGCACTGGTAAAGCAAAGAGGAGCACTGTGAACTGAAAGTGCTCATGGCACACAGTGAACCATAAGCGACTTCTGTGGGCAGGCGGGACAGGAATATGGAAATAAGAGTGTTTCAAGTCCAACGCTAATATCCAGCCTCCTGGGTCGAGGGCAGAAAGGACTCCGTCCAAAATGAGCATCTTCAACTTCTCCTTCCGGAGAAAGAAGTTGAGGGCGTGGAGGTCCAAGATAGGATGCAGACCTTTGTCCTTTTTGGTCACCAGAAAGTAGCGGGAATAGCAACCACAACTTACTTAGGGGTCGTCTCGAATGGGAGGGAGTAGCCACTTTGGACAATTTGCAGAACCCATCTGTCTGACGTGATCGACTGCCAGCCGAGGAGGCGATGGCGAATCCTGCCCGACTGGTTGATGATGGGCCTGAAACGTCAGACTAGAAAGGTTTGGAGGCAGTAGCGGAGGAGACTAGCCCGCCCGCTGGCTCCCTGACTCACAAGGACAGTGGGTCCTGCGGCCACACAGAGGCTGGACAGCTTGGGTGTATTGGTGGCTGGGGGCTGGACAGGACATGGCTGGGTGCCCTTTCCGTAGCCACGAAAAGCAGACTGAGGTGGACGGGTGGCCCCCGAGAGACCAAAGGATCTGGCCGTAGCCCTAGAATCCTTAAAGTGCTTAAGCACTGAGGCTGCTTTGTCACGAAAAAGAAGAGTGCCATCAAAAGGCATGTCCATCAAAGTTGGTGTGGCAATCGTTCTGCCTAGTGAGTCCGTGGTATCCAGTCCCCAGCATCTGGTGAATTTGGCTGCATCTCTCCCATCAGCAGCTGCCTGGGAGAGAACGGCCCGGGCCTCCTTCGGGCACTGAGGCAGCACCTGCAGGACCATATCTCAGATGCTATGGGATTATCGGCCCAAGAGGCAATCGGTATTCACTGACTGCAATGCCATGCTGGTGGAAGAAATACAACAGGAAACTCAAAAGTGGCAAGGAGTAAAGAATATATAAATGTCACTATTCAATAGGGGACTGTATATTCCTCTATTGTCAGTACAAAATCCTATCATTCATTGCATTCAATTGTAACAAGAAAAACAATTACATACCAAGAACGCATGATTACCAAATTTAATTATCGTAATCTTATTCATTTCATCATCATTTTCAGACTTTTTTTTCTCTTATGCTTTCACAGATTTTTTCTCAACAGACTATATACATATAATGTATACACATACAATAATAATATACATTACACAAGATATTGATACACAGAATTGTGCAGCTTGTCTCTTGATGGGTATCCCTAGGCGTAAGTCAGTTAAGCTGGCACTTAGACAACTGCATTGGCTTCCTGTTGCAAAAAGGTCAGGTTCAAGGCAATGTGCATTGTCCATAGGTGCATCTCGGGGAAAGGTCCAGCCTTGTTGCAGCCCCTGGTGTATTTATATGACACCAAGGGGACTTTGAGATCTAGCAATAAACAACTGCTGCTAGTCCCGAAGGTTAAACGGTCTTGGACCGGAGGACGACTGTTCTCCTATAACATGGCCAGGCTTTGGAATCAGCTTCCTGAATCCATCCGCCTTGAAGTTGACCATCTTAGGTTCAGGAAACAGGTGAAGACCTTTCTTTTTGCCTAATTTCTGTTGAATGATTGGGGTTACTTTATGCGCTGGGATGCCCTATGAGTAGCCATGCGCAATATAAGTGTGTATTCATTCATATTCACAACAAATCATAGGTTGCCACGTTCAAGATTCCTGTTATATTGCTTCTTACCCAGGCATAGGAGAGTAATTTGGGTAAACCCCTTTCTTTTTGGTATGCTGGAGGAAGAAGACATCCTCTTGCCAAGATGCTCTAGCTTCTTGCATTCCCTAAGTGGAGGAGCAGAAGCGAACGAGAAGGGAACGCGCCCTTTGAAGATGAGGCTTGGGCCGCAAATCTCTTAGGAGACTGTTGTTGCGTCAGGAACGCTGGGTCGCAAGGAGCAGGGCGGTTGCGGCAGGCGATTGTCCTGTCCACATTGGCCCCTGTGCTTGGCTTGGCCAAGTGCTCGGAAGGATATCAGTAAGGGCTTTGTGAAATGGTAAGAGGGGTTCGGACGTGGAAGCCGCAGGCTGAAGCACATCTGTGAAGAGGTTAGTCCTGACTGCCACCGAAGGGAGCTTAAGGCCAAGGACCTTGGTTGCTCTTTTCACCACCACAGGGAGGCTACTTCCTCCATAGCCACAGTAGGGGGAGAAAGCAAGTCCGTGTCAGGAGAAGTGTCCCGACCACTAGCATCCCCCAGGTCCATCTGCCAGTCCGGTTTGTCAAACTGATCGTTTAAAGGGTCCAGCGGCCCCTCCCATTCCACTTCACCACCTTCTGGCCCAAAATGGATGCCAGGAATGAGCACAGGAACAAAGTTTCCTCCCGGCGTTAGAACCGACATCTGTCTGGCTCAGTGTCCACTTCGGGGGATGAGGATGGCGTCGACATCGACTGGGGGCATGGTAAACACCAAGAGCGTCGTCCGGTTCAACGTCTGGGAAGGTCGAGTGAGATCAGCCAGTGTCAATCATATCCAATACTGGATCCAGGGGGGAACTCCGGAGTCTGGGACAACTCCACCGAGCCCGAAGGCACGTCAGCAGAGCCGGACTACCCAAAAATAAGGTCTCATAAAATTTATGGATTTGGGCAGCAGGCGCTCTGGCTCCCAGAAAGGCTGGGAGGAGTGGAGTCCTCTCAGAAGACTGCTATGGAGACTGAACTTTTGAGAGACTATGCTCGGAGTCCCTCATCGCGTCGGCCGATGGACGAGGTGAAGTCGATAAACACCTGGGCTTCTTCGACAACTTGTGTTACCCTGACTTACCTGAATACATCACTGACTACTTTGAGTGCCACGAGGAGTATGGGCTCCGCGTCCATCCTCCAGATATTCCCCTCGTACGGGAGAAACGCAGAGATGAGCACCGGGCCACCAATAGCTTTCTGGACCGCTAACATAAAGCATTCAGGTTCATAGCCCAGCACTCGGAGCACGACTTCGGGTCGTGGTTGCCCTCCAGACACCAGAGGCACACGAGGTGCGGATCAGTCATGGACATCGCCTGGTGATGGGAGCCGCAGGGCTTGAAGACAGTTTGACGATGGGACATCCTCGATGCACCAGGAGTCAAAGACTCGGGAAATATGTTGACAAAAATTAGAAAAAGACTAGCCACACAAATGGCTACTGGGTGGCTCTATCCGGATCTGCACTTGGACTGGCGCGGAAAAAAAATAACTGTCATCAGCCCACATGGGCGACGTCTATATAGGTCCTGCAACGTCATGACCGCACCTACGAAGACTGACGAGGAGCCGACCGACGCCACATAATTACGCGCAGGGATATTGCTGACAAAAAATCTCTGGATCCAGATCAGGTGCTGTTTTATGTCCATGGAAGGTATTATGAATAGCTACTGGTATATCACTTATATTATGTGTGTAAATTCTGTCACCTACTGATCTGAACGGCCCTTTAATCTG
This sequence comes from Lissotriton helveticus, assembly GCF_964261635.1. Classification (NCBI taxonomy): domain Eukaryota; kingdom Metazoa; phylum Chordata; class Amphibia; order Caudata; family Salamandridae; genus Lissotriton; species Lissotriton helveticus. The sequence goes on along the minus strand of NC_136068.1, from coordinate 1,062,402,150 downwards.
GAATTGTAACCCAATAATCCTCTTTCAGATTTTCCATTCTACTCTTTTAAAACTAGAAACAGCATACGTTGCTAACATGGGTCCTTACGGTACCAGAAGGTCATTTCTTCATTATGGAAATGCCGAACAAGAATCTTAAAAAGAGGTATTACTCATTTTGATTTAGGCCCCAAAGCAGAAGACAAAATAGTGTAAATGTCATATTTTCATCACCTTCCTGGTTACAGATACTATTGTAGTGTCTTGTAATCACTTGCTTCATGCTTCAACAGTGAATAAAATAGTGATGAAGCAGCACTATTAAACTAAATATTATTTTCGAAGCATATGAGCTGTAGATTATATACTTGCATAGATCGCCATCTGGTGTTTAGCTTGGATGTTTGCACTTTGTTTTTGTCTTCGAAGAAGTCTTTGTAGTCACAAGATAGGTGACTCCTCCTTAGGGTGATAGTGCCCGTAGGCATCGACTCCATCTCCAGATTGATTTTTCTCCTCCATCTGGTTCAGATGTGTTTTGCTGCGCTCCGGGTCGGTGTTGCTCTCGAACCCCCCCTTCAACGTGCAATCCCTCACCACTTGACAGTATTGTTTCGATCGCATTTCCCGCTCGACGTGCATCTTCGGAAAATATAAAATTCTCGACCTAGATCTTCGACGCGGGCCGTTGGGCCTGTCTGCGCCGACCAAGCCAGCAGTCAATGGAAAGGACTTCTTTTTTTTAAAAATGCCCCGGGTGTGGTGCTAAGTTCCCACACACAGACTTACACAAGGTTTGTAATCTCTGCTTCTACCTGGAGCACGAAGACCAGAACTGCGAGGCCTGTGCATCTTTGGTCCAAGAAAACCATCCGTGACCGTCGGGATCAATATCACGTAATGTACTTCGTAAGCAGCTCGGTTCTGGACATCTTCGGAGCAGATCCCAATGTCCATCCAGAACAACACGCTGATTAAGGAGAGATCTCCGTCTCCGAGGCCTACGACTCCGAAAACGAAGACTAGACAGTCACCCTGTCTCAACGGTCCGTGAGTACCGAGACCCCTCTCTTAACAAATCCCCCAAAAAAGGCTCAGGTAGCACCTCCACCCTCAGGCTCAGGTCGACACCGGCAACACATTTCAGATGCCCCTCCCTCGGGCCCGGCTATGAAACCGAAAGCAAAGCCTTCTCACTCGGGCTCGAGCCAACCCCATTCCGGTGCCGACAAGGCACCTCCAGCACGAAGCCCAAAACTAAACCTGTGCCACACCTTTCTTCCTCGGCACCGAAAACAAACTTGACTCCATTGGCATCGAAACAAACAAAGGTCAAGCCTTTGGAGCCGAAACAGGTTAAATCAAAACCTTCGGAGCCAAAAGAGCTAAAAACTCCTACACCAAAAGTGAAAGAGTCCAAGACCCCGTAGAAAGCTTTGGAGGCAAAGTCAAAGAAACATTCTGACCCTGACCCTTTGACACTGAAAAAAGGACACTGTACCCAAATGACAGTCTGGGCCAGATTTTTCGGATCCAAAGCAGAAAACACTACACAATGACCCAGAAACCAGTCATGTTACCACCAAGCCTCCTAAAAAGAGGAAACTGGACCATTCAAAAGACTCAGAAATACCCATTAAACGGAAGGAAATGGGCAATAATACTGCTCTACCTTCCTCCAGCTGATCCCAATTTGTTAATTTCTCCAGCACACTCACCACAACATACATTTTCACCTCAACTACAGGATGATGAAGATGATTATACCGATGGGGAAGGGAACAGAGATCCAGATAGGGATGATGACGCACATACTATCCCACACGATACAGACACTTGAGTTGCTTATAATACTGATCTCGATCCACACAATGACCCGGACCTCTACCCCTCTAGGCCATCACCACCAGATGATAATATTGGGTTTGCGCAACTAATGGGGCTGCCCAATAACACGGGCTGCAATTACTCTGATCCCTTAGAAGAAGACTTCTTATTAGAAACATTTGCACCCGCACAAAAGTCTACACACACACTGCCAATGCTAAAAAAAAAAGGTATGCTAAAACATGCACAGTGGTTGTGTAAAGACCCTGTCAGAGCGAGGATCCTCAAATCCAGGGTGGACAAAAAATATAAGCCAGCTCCCAATGACCCAGAGGTCAGGGCCCTTTAGATTCTCTTGTGGTGTCTCATGCATGCAAGAGGACTGATTCACAGAGCACAGGTGACGCCCGTCCTCCTGATAAGGAATCAAAACTCATAGATGAATCCGGCAAACGAATTGCGTCACAGGCTGCAATTCATTGGCGGATTGCCAATGCCCAAGCTTTGTTGGCAAGATATGACAGAGCTCTCTATGATTAGCTTGAAAAGCTTATGCAACATCTTCCTGAGTACTATAAAAACAAAGCTTATGACCTTATACAGGAGAGTAAACTAATAACCAACACATCTATAAAATGTGCCCCAGATGTGGCTGACGCAGCATCTTGTGCTATTAGTACCAGTGTTTTACTACATAGGCACGCTTGGCTCCAGATGTCCGGATTCAAGCAAGCGGTCCAATCCACTATTCTTAATCAGCCTTTCGACCAAGAGCATCTTTTTAGGCCCACAGTTGATACATCTTTAGAAAAGATGAAAAAAGATACTGAGACTGCCAAGTCCATCGCGACCTTGCAATTGTCTTCCCCTAAAGGCTCTTTTCGTCGCTCCTTTTACAGTGCTGGATCCAAAACTACTGGCTCAGAACATTCCTCTTCATCATATAAAAGTCCCAATCAAACTACCTCTTCCAGAGGATATTTTCGAGAAGGATACAGGGGTAACAACAATAAGGGAAGAGGCCGCAGTAACACCTGCAGCTTCCCTACCACCAAGCAGTGACTTCACTTCCCCCGATCATTCCACTCCAGTCGTGGGATGTCTCTCACAGTTCCTACCTGTCCGGAATTCCATCACAAAAGACAGGTGGGTAAGACCAATTATCCAGTGTGGTTATTGCCTGGAACTCAACTCCACTCCCCCAAACATCCCTTCCAGACAACGTCCAATGTCCTTTGAACATCGGACTCTTCTAAAACAAGAGTTTCCCTCTCTATTACAAAAACATGCAATAGAACTCGTCCCCTTGCCTCATCAAGGCACAGGCGTTTACTCCATATATTTTCTAATTCCAAAGGAGGACGGCTCTCTCAGTCCAATATTGGACCTCAGACCATTAAACATTTACATTCAATCAGACCACTTCCACATGGTCACTTTCCAACAGGTGCTACCACTGCTTCAATAAGGCGACTTTCTCTCCACTCTGGATTTAAAGGATGCCTACTTTCATCCCCAAATATATTTTTATTGCAGAATGATACGTCAACGCACAATAAACGGCTATTTAGCCCACAGCCCGGAGGCCGGGCGGCATAGGTCAGGAAATCCGTATTAGCCTGAATGTCACTCATCGCCAACCATTATCGGCCATCATATAGACTTGCAGTTGCTTTTCTTTTTCTCCCAACCCCCCAACTGTCAAACATAAACAATCCCCTAGCAATGAGTCTAACCCCTTTCCTCAGCTACAGCTCAGCTTACTGCGTTTGTTCTATATTGCCCACGCCCCTCTTCTCCGAGGCGTAGATCATCAAAGCAAGGTATCCAACAAATAGTCACAATAATCAACAGCGCAGCTTACTTTTAGTATCAGGGGCTTTACCCAGTCAACACCCATCCCCCTCCCCAGATCCCTCCCCCCTAAACATTAACAGTGGTGTGGGCATGTCCCGAATCTCTCTACTCCTTTCAGCAGTACATCAATTGGTTAGCAAAGCTATGTATCGTGTGTATGTAGTAATCGCATGGAAGTGGCGCGCTCACTCCTCCCCAAATGGCGTTTGGTGATCCTTCAGTGCTTGGACTAGGGCTTCCCATGATCTAGCCACTTCTAACAGCTTGTTATTGCCCAAGGGGGCAGCCTGTCTGAGCCTCACCACACTTTCACAACTCGCCCACTTGCAGAATTCCCTCTGCCAGCGCTCACTCGACGGTCCCTCACTCGCCTTCCAATGCCAGGTGATTTCGCACTTGGTCAGCAGGAGTCCCAGATCAATAAATTTGCTGGTGACCTTGGTTTTAGCCGTATGCGGGAACCACTGTAACAAGCAGGTGGCCATGTCGTATTCTATTTGTCGTTCTGTTACAGCATTCAGAAGCACCCCCCTTCCTCCCAATAACTCTCCAATCGTGGGCACAACCATAGCATGTATTCCAGCTCAACATCCTCCTCGCGACACCTGGGAGACAACGCTTCCCGGACCCGGAAGTACTTCCGAAGCTTCCCGGAGTTAAATAGGCCCTGTGTAATATAAAGAATTGGATTTGTTGTAACCGAGCGTTCCTAGTGCTCTTCCACGCCCTTTTGAGGATTTGTTCCCACGTGGTATCTGGGATCGGGCGGCCAATGCTCACTACCCATTTAGCTTTAAGAGCGTCCAAGGGGCGCAGATTCTCCCGGGTCAGCCGGGCCTGGAGGCACGTTACAGCCTTAACAGTCCCCGCCGCCATCACAACATACTGGCAAGCCAGGGTCAGCACCAGTTCCTCTTTCCCCATTCTCCAGTGTTTTTGAACTGCTGTTGTAACCGCAGCATGAGTCAAAAAGTCCCCTACTGGGAGCCCAAACACATCTCGCAGTGTAGTGAAGGGCAGTAGTTCCCCGTTCATGAACAGATCTCCCACCATCTGGACCCCCAACTGTTCCCAGTTCGCCAACAGAGTCCAGTCTCCCCCGTGGCGGCAGTGCCGTCAACATGCCCAGCGGGATCTCCGGAGCATACAGGTGAGGGGTCCCTGCTTTACGCTGAGTTCTGTTCAAACAGAGCCGCAGGGTCTTCTCCTCCCCAGTCAATCCCCGCAGATCAAGTTTCTGTTGCATCACTATGTAGGCCAGGACATGGTGCTGTATCCCCTGTCGCCTTCTCTCTTCCGGGCCCCGATATTCCCATGCTATCTTTTGAGTCAGGACCTGCAACTGTGCCGCCAGATGGTAGAGCTCAAAATCCGGCACTGCCAGTCCGCCTTCTAGCCTTGGTCTCATAATCGTCAATAATGCTACTCGCCGTCTTCCGTTACCTCAAATGAAGCCCACAGTCAAGGACCTCAGGTCTTTAAATATACGCGGGGTGATCCAGATCGGTAAAGTGCGGAAATAATACAACAACTTGGGTAGTGCTACCATCTTAAGCAATGCCACTCTGCCCAGTACTGACAGCAGGAGCGTCTCCCAGAACTCCATACAACCCTTCAAGGCTCTAATACATCGCCCTATATTACCCTCCAATAAGTCCCTGTCGGTATGATAGATCCGGACCCCCAAATAGGTTAGGCACGTCGGCTCCCATTTGATTTCCCCAAGGGATGCGGGAGGAGGCAGATCTCGGCGGGTCGGGAAGAGGCATGTCTTGTTCCAGTTCACTTGGAGTCCAGACACCCTCCCAAATTGGGATAGCAGAGACGTAGCCCCACGCAGCTCGGTCCCACCATCCTGGAGGAAGAGAAGCAAGTCATCAACGTATAGGGAAATATAGTGTAGATCGTTTCTGTGCAGCAGCCCCCTATATAACAGTCCCGATCTTGCCCGGACCGCAAGGGGCTCTATCGCCAATGCGAACAGCAGTGGCGACAGCGAGCAGCCCTGTCTAGTCCCCCTCATCACTGGATATTGTTCGGAGATCACATCACCCAGCTTTACCCTGGCTGCGGCTGAGGAGTATATGACCTTCGTCCAGTTCACAAACTTGTCACCCAGTCCGAACCGACTCAGGACAGTACGGAGGAAGGCCCACTCCAGGCTATCGAACGCCTTCTCAATGTCCACCGAGAGGACCGCTGCAGAGTCCTGATCTCCCTGGTGCTCCGCCATAACTCGTAAAAAGCATTGAATATTCAAAGCCGTGCTCCGTGTGAGGATAAATCCGGCCTGGTCCGTATGCACCAGCGATGTCATGTGCAGCAGAAGGCGGGACGCCAGGTTTCGGCTTAAGATTTTGTAGTCCACCATCAGCATGGACAAAGGCCGATAGGAGACCACATCTACAGCCGAGCGGCCCGGTTTCAGGAGAGAAATGATCAGAGCCTCGCGCATCGAGCTTGGGAGTCGACCCTCCTCTCCGGCTTCCCGATACACCTCCAACAAGTGAGGCGCTAGCGCGTCGATATACTGAGCATAAAATTCGATTGGCAGCCCATCCGGACCCGGTGTCTTGTTCTGGGCCATATGTTTAATTGCAACCCGGATTTCCGCCAGCGTGATGTCTTGCCCCAACAATTCAGCTTGGTCCTCATCTAGTTGTGGCAAAGGTGTCCCCTTTAGATATTCCGCTATGTCTTCCTCCATGTCCCCCTGCCTACTGCTGTACAGTGATTCATAATAGGTAGCGAATCGAGACAGCATCTGCGCTTGCGAGTAAGCCAGCCGACTGTCATCCAACTCTATCCGCATAATCGGTCCGCACCTCGGCACGGGGTCAGCCAATCTTGCCAGCAACGTACCCACTTTGTCCCCCTCCGCATGAACTTTCGCCAGATAACCCTTGTAATCATAGCTGCGCAATCTCTCAGTCTAAGCTGCCAATCGCTCCCTAACCTCCATCAGTCGTTCCTGCAGCGCCGGCTGCTCCGGCCTCCGCATCTCCAGGTCCCTAAGAGCCCCTTCTGCCTTTGCCACAGCAGCCAGAACCGTCTTCCTAGTCCCTGAGTATTTGATAATGCAGACCCCTCTTATGACCACTTTAAAAGCGTCCCATTCTGCCGCTCTCGAGGTTGCTGTCCCTTGGTTCTCCCGGAAATAATTAGCAATACCATCTCCCACCTCCGCTCGGAACACCTGGTCCTCCAGAGTATCAGGGCGCAATCGCCACGTTGGGATCGCTGTTCTAGCTCTTTTACAGTTAAGTGACATCAACAGCGGGTTATGATCCGAGATAGTTCGACACGGTGGACCACTCCATTCTTCTCCACCGACTCAGCTCGGCAGGAGTTTCTGATACCGCCCTGTCCTGGATCAAATCCTTCCTGGAGGGGAGAACCTTTCAGGTGTCCGACGGACCTGTGCTGTCCAAGACGTTCCCCCCTTCAGTGTGGGGTTCCTCAGGGCTCCTCCCTGAGCCCCACGCTTTTTAATGTCTACATGTCCCCCCTAGAGGACGTCATTACCCCATTTGGTATAAAAACTGTCATGTATGCTGATGACACCCAATTGGTGGTATCTTTAAACCACTCAAGTCAAAGTCTGGACAACTTGGCGGACTGCCTAAATAACATCCATTGCTGGATGTGCGAATCTCGCCTCAAGTTAAACTGAGAGAAATCCGAGATTCTACTGCTAGGCAACCCACGCAAACTCCCAACGTCCCTCTCTTGGCCTCTATGCATGGGCTCACCTCCTACCCCGAAGGCTGAAGTCAAGAGCCTGGGGATCTGGCTAGACCAGGAGCTTAGTTTTAAGACCCAGGCCAGGAAAACCTCTGGCATCTGCTTCGGTCTCATCCAACAAGCACGAAAGATCCTCCATCTTCTCCCCTTCCAATCTAGGAAAATGCTTATCCAGGGTCTGGTGAACTCTAGATTGGACTATGGAAATGTCCTGTACCTAGGAGCTCCGGCCGCAACCTTAAAAAAACTGCAATATGCCCAAAATGCAGCCGCCAGAATCCTTACAGGTACCAAGTCCAGATGCTCGGCCAAACCAGCTCTCAGAAGTCTCCACTGGCTCCCGATCAAAGAAAGGGTCACTTTCAAGGCCTTATGCATTACACATAAGCTAATGCAAGGCAAAGGCCAGCCAATCCTGAAATCCCTCATCAAACCCTACCACCCTAACAGACAACTCAGGTCTGACTCTCTCTCCCTTGCCTGCATTCCAAGAATAAACAGAGCACGATCAGGGGGAAGATTGTTTTCCTACAATGCCCCTAAACTGTGGAACTCTCTTCCGCTGTCCATTCGAAGAGAACACAACTTACTCACTTTCCGCAGGCAACTAAAAACTTGGCTCTTTCCATAAATCTAGTTCTCCCCCTCCCCCTCTGGAATAATAGGTTGTATGTCAGCGCTGGGACGCCCCAGGGTAGCTACGTGCTTTAGAAATCTAAAAATAAATAAAAATAAATAAATAGTTCTGGTAAGATATTCAGTGTAGGCCACCACATGAGTTATCAGGGGGGAACACAGGATAGCATCTATACGGACATGAAGGTTATGTATGGAGGAAAAGAATGAATAATCCCTATCATAAGGATGCTGCGCTCGCCACACATCAATCAGCCCCCATCCGTCCTGGCAATCAGATCTAGTTTTAGCCGATTTCCGTACCGGAGCAGTTGCCAGAGGAGGATGCGATCTATCCATGTCTACGTCTGTTATAGCATTGAAGTCTCCCCCTATTACAGCCGGGCCAGCTAGGAATGGTGCCAGCGTGCCCGATAAGTCTGCCAAAAAACGACATTGGTCAACATTAGGGGCATAGACACTGCACAGCACAATGTCCCTACCATAAAGTCTACCCTCCACTGCTACATATATACCCCCTGGGTCCACTATCTGCTTGGTGGCCTGAAAAGGGACTCCCGCCCTCACCCATACGAGCACCCCCCTGGCAAACGCAGAGTAACCCGTGCTGAAAACCTGGCCCCTCCATCTACGCTGCAGCGCTTGGCCCTCCGCCTTAGTCAGATGTGTCTCCTGCAATAGAGCTACATGTATACCTCTTCGCAATAAATAAGCATGCACCTTGTGGCGCCTCGTCATAGTATGTAAGCCTCTCACATTCCATGTGTTACATTTCAAATCAGGTAATGTCCCCATCACTGTAGTTTCGCAGTCTCACCCAGTTCCTGAGAGTTACGCCCACACCACCAACAAATCCCCAAAGTTCAACATCCCATGAACCCCCTCCATCCCTCCCGCCCAGAACAGGACCCAATAGTGGTCTATCAGCCCCCATCCAAACTTCACAACACCCCAATCAACCCTAAACTGTGGTAGCCACCACAGATAGCCTTAAGGGCAGGCGCAGTTTGGCCCAACAGGGAGCAGCGGTCGCCTGTGCTCGCCCGCTACATGCCCCATAGAGTACTAGTCTGAAAACATGAATGTCCAGGTGTCGTCCGGCATTGCTACCCAAATACACAGGTCATATCGACCCCTCACAGGTCAGGAATCGAGTTCTCATATCATTCGTTCAGCAGTCCATCCGCCGTCTGTGGCGTGACCTCAGGGCCCTGGTACTATCAGAGTCCGTATGTTCCACCTCCGTTCTCAGTCTGTCATCATCCGACTCCGACCCCACCACTGATTCCGCAGTCTGCGATCCCGTGATCACTGGTGTCGCGGCTAATGCTCCCTGTCTGTCCCTTGTCATTTGGGCCGGCTTTTGTTTCTGCTGGGCCTTCGAGCGTTTCCGTTGGGATTTGCGCATCTGGTAGGGCTTCGGTGGAGCAGCATGTCCCCGGCCCCTACAATCCGTGCCTGCCTTGTAAGTGTCAAACCAATTCCACGCCTCCTCGGGTGTTTGGAAAAAGTGCGTCGTGCCATCTACTATCACTCTGAGCTTCGCCGGAAATATCAGGGAGTATTGAATCCCTTCCTCGCGCAGTTCTTTCTTGATCGTCTGATAGGAGGCTCTGCGTCTCTGGACGTCGTGGGTGTAATCCGGGAATATCGTAACCGTGGCGTTACCGACCTTGAAGGGACCTGCAGTGCGTGCTCTATTGATCAGGATGTCTCTATCTTTATAATGGAGCAGCCTAGCCACCACCGGTCGGTACTCTGTGCGCTCTCTCGAGCGTGAAGAAGGATGACAGTCCCTCCGGTGAAACGTCCGAACGAAGCCAGGTTTCCAAGTATGCCACCATATTCGCACCTTCTGTTTTTTCCGGCAGACCCACCACGCGAATATTATTACGCCGGTTCCTACTTTCTGAGTCCTCTGCCCTCTTTTCCAGCACTGCAAGGCGCTCAAGAGCATCCTCTAACCTGGCATGGGTCGTAGTCTGTGCAGGTTTGAGTTCCTGAATAGTCAGTTCTGTTTCCCTCACCCTGTCCGCTAGCTTCGCATGATCTGCGCACAGTAGCCCGAGCCCAGTAGCCACCTGCGCAATGTCTTGGTGCAGAGATTCCTTTGTCGCCGCTATAGCCTCCAATATCCTGTCCAGGTGCTGGCGCAGCCCTTCACCAGTTAACTCTTCCTCCGCTTCATTGCCCGTGCCCAGGGAATCATCCTGCCCTGCGGCTTCTTCCTTCCTGCCCTTCGGTTTCATAGTGGATACCGCGGTGGTGCCTTGGTTAGCTATGGTGTCTCCACTTTGCAGCCGCTACAAAGCCACTTAGTCATCGGAGCCCAGATTCGAGAGCCGGGACAGTCGTGATCGTGCTGCCGCCTCTCTTCGGGGTCTATCCGTCTGCAAAGTCGTGGTTAGCCCTCCGCTACGCCAATGGTGAGGCCCGATCGCCTACTCCCGGCTGAGGGGTGTGAGGCCCACCCTTGCAGAGTATGTCCCTGCAGAGTGAGGAGCCACTGGCCTCGTCGTGCATCAATCCCCCTGATTCTTCAGCTCAGCACCTGTAGCCCAGTGCAGCGCAAGGTCCCTCCCAGTGTCACAGCAACCCTATGCCAGCTACAAGTCCCTAGGTGCACCCCTCTGCGCTGGGGATGGTACCAATGTTAGTCCCCAGTAGGTATGGCTCTCTCAGCTCTCCAGAAGTGGGCCCGCCATATCAGGCCTGCAGCGCTAATCGCGTTCCCTAATCCCCCTCTCATGCGCGGACCAGTCCTGCTCCCCGCCCCACCTCCGTGGCACCAAGCGTAGGCCCGGCCCAGCGCACTTACCGGGAGTCACGGGCCAGCTTCGCTTGGTGCTGCGCGTCTCCTCAGGTGAGCCGAGCGTCCGAGCAGCCCTCCGGTGAAACGCACAGCCCCCGGGGGTTCAGGCCACTGTACGCAGCACGAGGGCACCGCTCAAGCGATCCGCTGTCCGTGTGTGCCTGCCGCCAATTTCACCGCCTGTACTCCCTTTCATCGGTCCCGGCTGAGCTCCCAGTCGTGTTGTTCCCCTCCTTTCCGGGCTGCTGTTAGGGGCCGAGTTTCCGCAGAGACGCTCCCGCCGTCTTGGGCCCAGCTCCGATGACGCCGCACCCGGAGTTGCTGCAATAGGCAATCGCCTCAAGCAGTTCTCCTCACACGTGGGCCAAGCAGCGCTGGCAATACGCTCTCCGCCCGTGTGATGGCGAAGCTATTCGGTGCAGGTCTGCTGCCATCACCGGTCGTGGCCGCCATCCTGCCGTCCTCCGTCTGCAGCCGGGAGTTTAAATCCCCACGCTCGGTTCTTTTTCGGGCCCCAGTGTTTGCAGCGCCGGGCAGGTTCTCGTCGTCTTTCCTTCCGACACCTTTCACTCCGATTTTAGCCAGTTTCAGGAGTGTAGAACAGGATACATTCGGGATCGAGCGCGGAGCTGCCTGCTCACGCCGCCTCACCCATCGGCGCTCAAGCCATGCACCCCCAAGGATGCCTACTTTCATATTCCCATTCACCCCGATCACAGGAAATATCTCGGGTTCCTGGTAGATGGTCAATACTACCAGTTCAAAGTCCTCCCCTTCGGGGTGACCACAGCACCCAGAGTCTTCACCAAGTGCCTCGCAGTAGTGGCAGCTCACTTACGAAGACAACATAATCACGTGTTCTCTTACCTGGACTACTGGCTCACAAAAGCCAAGTCACACAGCCGCTGTGTGCAACACACACACAAAACAATCCACTTGCTTCACGACTTGGAATTCACAGTGAACCTCACAAAGTCCCGCCTCCAAACGACCAACACACAACATTATCTAGGAGCTGCAATAAACACTTCAAAAGCTCTAGCATACCTCAACCCAGCCAGGATATGCAACATGCGAGCTCTAATATTACAATTTCAGCCTCCACACTCATTACCAGCTCAAGTGTTCATGCAGTTACTCTGGATGATGGCCTCTTGCATTCTCATCGTCCCTTATGCAAGATTCCAAATGCGTCCCTTACAGGAGTGTTTGGCACGTCAGTGGAACCAGGTTCAAGGTCAAGTAACAGATCTGGTGTTGGTGGACAGCCGCACACATTGCTCTCTGCAGTGGTGGAACACACAAAACCTTTCCAAAGGGCGGCCGTTCCTCAACCCGGTTCCACAGATAGTACTAACATCAGACGCATCGCTCACCGGCTGGGGAGATTATCTTCTAAACCATACCATTCAGGGCATATGGACCCCTCAGTAGAAACAACTACACATAAATTACTTGGAATTACTGTCAATTGTTCTGGCATTAAAATCCTTTCAACTCCATCTGGTAGATAAAGCTGTCCTGGTCCTTACAGAAAACATGACAGCAATGTACTACATACAGAAACAGGGGGACACACTCTCTACAGCTTTCACACCTAGCTCAGAGCATATGGAGATGGGCCATTCCGCAAAACATATATCTCCTTGCAGAACACCTCCCAGGAGTACACAATCAAATTGCAGACCTGCACAGTCATCAGAGGCAGCATATCCACAAATGGGAACTTCATCCTCAAGTTTTTCTTGCATTCTTTCACATGTGGGGCCAACCAGAAGTAGATCTGTTCGCCGCACACCAAAATGCAAAATGCCCAAGCTTCGCGTCCAGGTATCCACACCCATTGTCCAAAGGCAATGCGCTATGGATGAACTGGTCAGGCAAATTTGCCTTACGCTTTTCCGCCTCTCCCGCTCATTCCGTTAGTGGTTTGGATGCTCAAACAGCATTCCCTCACAATGATCCTGGTTGCTCCAACATGGGCTGGAGAACCCTGGTTCACAACCCTCCTGGAACTATCAGTAATTCCTCGCCAAAAGCTAAGCCTCTCACCCAAGCTTCTCATTCAGAACCATGGAGAGAAGAGGCAGCCAGATCCCAGTCAACTCAACCTTGCGATCTGGCACCTGAAGTCTTAGAGTTTGGCTACCTCAGTCTCTCGCCAGACTGCATGAACATCGTTAAAGAGGCTAGACGTCCTACCACCAGAAATGATTTGTAATTTACTGTACAAAAAACAAAATCAATGTAACCTAGCATATAATCCATAAGACTACATCTTGCTGCAATAGCAGCTTATCTCCAACAATAGACAACACTTGTGTTTGTTTAGAGTAACCGCTATCACAGCATTTATGGAAGGACTTCAAAGAATAATTCCACCCAGAGCTCCACCCTCTCCGGTATGAAATCTAAATATTGTCCTTACCAGACTCATGGGTCCCCCATTTGAGCCTCTGCGCAAATGTGAATTACAGTTCCTCACTTGGAAAGTAGCCTTCCTGTTTGCTATCACATCTCTTAAAAGAGTTAGTGAACTCCAGGCATTAACCATACAAGAACCATTTTTGCAAATCCATCATAACAAAGTGGTTCTTAGGACTAACCCAAAGTTTGTACCTAAAGTTGTGTCTGCCTTCTACCTTAACCAGTCTGTAGAACTCCCAGTTTGTTTCCCTCTACCAGACTCAGTGGCACAACGAGTTCGGCACACGCTAGACGTTAAAAGAGCAATACTCTACTACATTGAAAGAACAAAATCCTTTAGGAAAACTAAACAACAAACTAACATTAACCATTCCCCCCAGAGCTCATTCCACACGCAAACTAGGGGCTTCAATGGCTTTCTTTGGGAACATTCCCCTAGATGACATCTGCAAGGCAGCTTCTTAGTCTACAACGTACACTTTCACAAAACACTATTGTGTAGATGTGCAAGCAAAACAACAAGCTAGTGTGGGCCAGGCTGTATTAGGAACACCTTTTCAGACCACTGCAACAGATACAGGTTAGCAACCGCTAGAGAGATAACTGCTGTTTAGTCTATGCAAGTATATATTCTGCAGCTCTCATATGCCTCGAACGGAAAATGCTACTTACCAGTATGCATCTGTTCTTGGCATGTAGATCTGTAGATTCATATACACCCACCCGCCTCCCCGGGTACCTCTATCTGTTGCAGTGCTATCTTACTTAGATAAATCACACATGGACATCTATTTCTTACTAACTGCATCATCACCCTTTATTGCGAAAACAACTGGAGGTGGAGTCGATGCCCATGCTCACTATCACCCTAAGGAGGAGTCCTCTATCTCGTGACTACAAAGACTTCTTCCAAGACAAAAACAAAGTGCAAACATCCGAGCCCAACACCAGATGGCGATCTATGCAAGTATATGAATCTACAGCCCTACATGGCAAGAACAGATGCATACTGGTAAGTAGTATTTTCCATATAGTAGATATATAAATATATATCCTCTCTCCAAGTCACACTTCTGTTTCCTGTCACTTAGAAGCAGTGTTTACAGTTTGGAGGGTGTACATGATTCAATAAATCCAATAGTCCATGCTCCTGCTCAGCGCAGCATGCCACAAACTCCAGTTGCTTTTGTAAAGTTTTATTGATATGATGATTGTTAGAATTGGGGGTCTCTGGTTGGCGCAAGTAGTTACTTGTCACAAGCAGGGACCCTCTCCACTAAGTCAGGGCAAAGGATGACCCCTTAGAATTACCCTTGCTCACCCTCTAGGTGCGTGGCGTGAGCAGCCAAGGCTATTCTCCAGGCGTTATTCCGTTAAGCATTTGTAATCACACACACACAGTAAAATGTACCAATCCCCCCACAAATGGACACCAGGCTGTAAATATATATAACAAGCATTTGCAATGCAATGGTCTCGGCATCATTAAAGGTAGAGCTATTGTCATTGCTCATGACATTTTTTTTCTTTAAATCAAAAATAAATGGGCATTGTCATTAACATTGCCAATACACAGCACTCTGCACTCAACAGCACACAATGCTCTGCACACTTGCTCTGCACTCACTGCTCTGCACACTCACTACTCTGCACACTCACTACTCTGCACACTCACTACTCTGCACACTCACTACTCTGCACACTCACCACTCTGCACACTCACCACTCTGCACACTCACCACTCTGCACACTCACCACTCTGCACACTCACCACTCTGCACTCACCATTCTGCACTCACCACTCTGCACTCACCACTCTGCCCTCACCACTCTGCCCTCACCACTCTGCCCTCACCACTCTGCCCTCACCACTCTGCCCTCACCACTCTGCCCTCACCACTCTGCCCTCACCACTCTGCCCTCACCACTCTGCCCTCACCACTCTGCCCTCACCACTCTGCCCTCACCACTCTGCCCTCACCACTCTGCCCGCACCACTCTGCCCTCACCACTCTGCCCGCACCACTCTGCCCGCACCACTCTGCACTCTCCACTCTGCACTCACCACTCACCACTCTGCACACTCACCACTCTGCACTCACCACTCTGCACTCACCACTCTGCACACTCACCATTCTGCACTCACCACTCTGCACTCACCACTCTGCACTCACCACTCTGCACTCACCACTCTGCCCTCACCACTCTGCCCTCACCACTCTGCCCTCACCACTCTGCCCTCACCACTCTGCCCTCACCACTCTGCCCTCACCACTCTGCCCTCACCACTCTGCCCTCACCACTCTGCCCTCACCACTCTGCCCTCACCACTCTGCCCTCACCACTCTGCCCTCACCACTCTGCCCTCACCACTCTGCCCTCACCACTCTGCCCTCACCACTCTGCACTCACCACTCTGCACTCACCACTCTGCCCTCACCACTCTGCACTCTCCACTCTGCACTCACCACTCACCACTCTGCACTCACCACTCTGCACTCACCACTCTGCACTCACCACTCTGCACTCACCACTCTGCACTCACCACTCACCACTCTGCACTCACCACTCTGCACTCACCACTCTGCACTCACCACTCTGCACTCACCACTCTGCACTCACCACTCTGCACTCACCACTCTGCACTCACCACTCTGCCCTCACCACTCTGCCCTCACCACTCACCACTCTGCACTCACCACTCTGCACTCACCACTCTGCACTCACCACACTGCACTCACCACTCTGCACTCACCACTCTGCACTCGCCACTCTGCCCTCGCCACTCACCACTCTGCACTCACCACTCTGCACTCACCACTCTGCACTCACCACTCTGCACTCACCACTCTGCACTCACCACTCTGCACTCACCACTCTGCACTCACCACTCTGCACTCACCACTCTGCACTCACCACTCTGCACTCACCACTCTGCACTCTGCACTCACCACTCTGCACTCACCACTCTGCACTCACCACTCACCACTCTGCACACTCACCACTCTGCACTCACCACTCTGCACTCACCACTCTGCACACTCACCATTCTGCACTCACCACTCTGCACTCACCACTCTGCACTCACCACTCTGCACTCACCACTCTGCCCTCACCACTCTGCCCTCACCACTCTGCCCTCACCACTCTGCCCTCACCACTCTGCCCTCACCACTCTGCCCTCACCACTCTGCCCTCACCACTCTGCCCTCACCACTCTGCCCTCACCACTCTGCCCTCACCACTCTGCCCTCACCACTCTGCCCTCACCACTCTGCACTCACCACTCTGCCCTCACCACTCTGCCCTCACCACTCTGCACTCACCACTCTGCACTCACCACTCTGCACTCACCACTCTGCACTCACCACTCTGCACTCACCACTCTGCACTCACCACTCTGCCCTCACCACTCACCACTCTGCACTCACCACTCTGCACTCACCACTCTGCACTCACCACTCTGCACTCACCACTCACCACTCTGCACTCACCACTCTGCACTCACCACTCTGCACTCACCACTCACCACTCTGCACTCACCACTCTGCCCTCACCACTCACCACTCTGCACTCACCACTCTGCACTCACCACTCTGCACTCACCACTCTGCACTCACCACTCTGCACTCACCACTCTGCACTCACCACTCTGCACTCACCACTCTGCACTCACCACTCTGCACTCACCACTCTGCACTCACCACTCTGCACTCACCACTCTGCACTCACCACTCTGCACTCACCACTCTGCACTCACCACTCTGCACTCACCACTCTGCACTCACCACTCTGCACTCACCACTCACCACTCTGCACTCACCACTCTGCACTCACCACTCTGCACTCACCACTCTGCACTCACCACTCACCACTCTGCACACTCACCACTCTGCACTCACCACTCTGCACTCACCACTCTGCACTCACCACTCTGCACACTCACCATTCTGCACTCACCACTCTGCACTCACCACTCTGCACTCACCACTCTGCCCTCACCACTCTGCCCTCACCACTCTGCCCTCACCACTCTGCCCTCACCACTCTGCCCTCACCACTCTGCCCTCACCACTCTGCCCTCACCACTCTGCCCTCACCACTCTGCCCTCACCACTCTGCCCTCACCACTCTGCCCTCACCACTCTGCCCTCACCACTCTGCCCTCACCACTCTGCCCTCACCACTCTGCCCTCACCACTCTGCCCTCACCACTCTGCACTCACCACTCTGCCCTCACCACTCTGCACTCACCACTCTGCACTCACCACTCTGCACTCACCACTCTGCCCTCACCACTCACCACTCTGCACTCACCACTCTGCACTCACCACTCTGCACTCACCACTCTGCACTCACCACTCTGCACTCACCACTCTGCACTCACCACTCTGCACTCACCACTCTGCACTCACCACTCTGCACTCTCCACTCTGCACTCACCACTCTGCACTCACCACTCTGCACTCACCACTCTGCACTCACCACTCTGCACTCACCACTCTGCACTCACCACTCTGCACTCACCACTCTGCACTCACCACTCTGCACTCACCACTCTGCACTCACCACTCTGCACTCACCACTCTGCACACTCACCACTCTGCACTCACCACTCTGCACTCACCACTCTGCACTCACCACTCTGCACTCACCACTCTGCACTCACCACTCACCACTCTGCACACTCACCACTCTGCACTCACCACTCTGCACTCACCACTCTGCACACTCACCATTCTGCACTCACCACTCTGCACTCACCACTCTGCACTCACCACTCTGCCCTCACCACTCTGCCCTCACCACTCTGCCCTCACCACTCTGCCCTCACCACTCTGCCCTCACCACTCTGCCCTCACCACTCTGCCCTCACCACTCTGCACTCACCACTCTGCACTCACCACTCTGCCCTCACCACTCTGCCCTCACCACTCTGCACTCACCACTCTGCACTCACCACTCTGCACTCACCACTCTGCACTCACCACTCTGCACTCACCACTCTGCACTCACCACTCTGCACTCACCACTCTGCACTCACCACTCTGCACTCACCACTCTGCCCTCACCACTCTGCACTCACCACTCTGCCCTCACCACTCTCACCACTCTGCACTCACCACTCTGCACTCACCACTCTGCACTCACCACTCTGCACTCACCACTCTGCACTCACCACTCTGCACTCACCACTCTGCACTCACCACTCTGCACTCACCACTCTGCACTCACCACTCTGCACTCACCACTCTGCACTCACCACTCTGCCCTCACCACTCTGCACTCACCACTCACCACTCTGCCCTCACCACTCTGCACTCACCACACTGCACTCTGCACTCACCACTCTGCACTCACCACTCTGCACTCACCACTCTGCACTCACCACTCTGCACTCACCACTCTGCACTCACCACTCTGCACTCACCACTCTGCACTCACCACTCTGCACTCACCACTCTGCACTCACCACTCTGCACTCACCACTCTGCACTCACCACTCTGCACTCACCACTCTGCACTCACCACTCTGCACTCACCACTCTGCACTCACCACTCTGCACTCACCACTCTGCACTCACCACTCTGCACTCACCACTCTGCACTCACCACTCTGCACTCACCACTCTGCACTCACCACTCTGCACTCACCACTCTGCACTCACCACTCTGCACTCACCACTCTGCACTCACCACTCTGCACTCACCACTCTGCACTCACCACTCTGCACTCACCACTCTGCACTCACCACTCTGCACTCACCACTCTGCACTCACCACTCTGCACTCACCACTCACCACTCTGCACTCACCACTCTGCACTCACCACTCTGCACTCACCACTCTGCACTCACCACTCTGCACTCACCACTCTGCACTCACCACTCTGCACTCACCACTCTGCACTCACCACTCACCACTCACCACTCTGCCCTCACCACTCTGCACTCACCACTCTGCCCTCACCACTCTGCACTCACCACTCTGCACTCACCACTCTGCCCTCACCACTCTGCCCTCACCACTCTGCCCTCACCACTCTGCACTCACCACTCTGCACTCACCACTCTGCACTCACCACTCTGCACTCACCACTCTGCACTCACCACTCTGCACTCACCACTCTGCACTCACCACTCTGCACTCACCACTCTGCACTCACCACTCTGCACTCACCACTCTGCACTCACCACTCTGCACTCACCACTCTGCACTCACCACTCACCACTCTGCACTCACCACTCTGCACTCACCACTCTGCACTCACCACTCACCACTCTGCCCTCACCACTCTGCCCTCACCACTCTGCCCTCACCACTCTGCCCTCACCACTCCGCACTCTGCACTCTGCACTCACCACTCTGCACTCACCACTCTGCACTCACCACTCTGCCCTCACCACTCACCACTAAAAATACAGAAAGCGGACACCTCCCTGTTAGAATCCTAGGGAAGAGAAGACGCGCCCAGAGATGACCACGTGAGCTCGTTCGCATGGGGAAGGAACATCGCTTAATCTTAAATACCATGAAGTGATTGTACTGTGGAAGAACGCCGCTACTCGGCCAGCATGGGCTCCAACTTGTTAAGCTCTTGAGATAACTAAATTAATTAGCGTGAATGCCCTTGTGGGAAATCAGCCCATTCTCTTGTACAAGCCGCCCGTGAATACAAAGAGAACACAGGCTACCTGATGTACGGCAGCCAACCAAAACACCGGCGGAAAGCAATTACTTTCCGTCAGGACCGTACACTTCTCATAATAAGCGCCAATGGACGCGACATAAAGCAATCTGCAATGCATCTTTGTTCTGCGAAATAACCGCTCGTGGCCCGCATCGCTATTGTTTAGGCACTAATCAAATGCTACAGCTGGCTGCGCCGCACGACGCCAACATAAATAAGGTCGGCACTTTCACACTCACCCCTTGCATGCAACCATTGTAACTCCACAGACCACACTTTGTCCCCAGCAGTCTCTTAGTATCGCGGCCGCCCCGGAAGTCAGGCACGGTCGCCTGTGACGGGGGCGGGGCCACGTTCAGACCGGAAGAGGAGGCAGGCGGAGTCGTTGCGTCTCGCGGCCCGGGGCTCCTGTGAGCGGTGTAGAGCCCCTGGGCCGCGCCAGCAGGAGTTTGGGCGCCGCGTGCTGAGGTAAGGTAAGTTCCAAAAGGCTGGAGCGGGATTGGTGCACTTGTGTGTGTGTGTGTATGCTCGTGTGTGTGTGTGTATGTATGTGTGCGACGGTGACGGCGGGGGGCGGGGAGGGGGGCCTGGGTGCACTTGTGTATGTGCGCGCGTGTGTGTATGTGTCAGGGGTGGTGTCTGTATGTATGTATGTGCGTGCGTGCATGGGCGCTTGTGTGTGTGTGTATGCGCATGCGTGTGTGGTGCTTGCGCTTCCCAGGAGACAGCGCCTGGCCACAGCGCGCGTTCCAGTTACAAATCGCCTCGAAGGATGCGCGCGGCCGGGACTGTCTCCTGGGAAGCACGCTCGGTGACATAAGATCTCGGCGGAGACGCGCTTCCGCGCGTCTTTAGCCGAGACCTAAAAATACGCTTCTTTATGTAAAAAATATATATATGTAACTCAACAGACTTATCACAAGACCAAATAACGTTTTTGTAGCACCACAGGTTGTAAATAGGCAAAGGTTCTTAGTTGTAGCTTTCAATGGTTGTTTGTTTGTTCCAAGAAAATAATTCAATTGCTTTCCTTCAGAAAAACAGTTCTGTAAGTGTTCTCTCTGTGTTATCCCCTTTCAAAGGATAGTCTCTCTCTGTTCTGGGGCTTTGGGACCCTCCCCGGCCTTCGGAGCGCCTTGCAGCGCCTCTCCAGCCTTCAAGGGTGAAACTGACTCGGCCCCTGCCAACTCTCACGCATCTTGCGTTATGCTTGGAATGGAGACCAGAGAGGGTCTTGAAAAACCCTGGGCCTTTTCCAGAGGTGGGGGCTGAGCTGCGTAGCAGAGCAGCAAGCAGGCGATGAGAGGAGCCCCGGGCCTTTTCCAGAGGTGGGGGCTCTCAGCTGCAGTGAGGAGCAGGGAGGGGTGAGAGGAGCCTCTGGGGCCAGGGCACAGGGAATTTATTTATTTATTTATTTATTTATTTATGCATTTTTATATAGCGCGGACTTTACCCGAAGGCGTCAGAGCGCTTCACATTAGGAACAAAGATGAAACATAATGAGAAACATTACACAAGAACAGATTGCAAAAACATACGTTGCTTACATAAGGTAAAAGTGACAATTGTGAGCAAACAAAATACTTGAGTAAAAATTGTGAGCAGCCAAAAATACATGAGGTAGTCAAAAGTGCACAAGAGGAAATGAAAGTGACAAGTGTGCAGTTATAAGAGAAAACAGAGTATAATTTGAGGTATAGTACTGCAAAAGGTGCTAGACACTCAGGCACAGGAACAAGCGTTACGTGGGCACGGTGGCACTTGTGCAAGTATCAAAAGTAAAAACATGTGAGAGGTAGCAGCCGTGTGTTGCAAGGGTAGAGTGGTGTGTGCATGTTACAAAAGGGCACCAAACATCAGTACATGGAAAATACTGCAAAAAGGCAGACCCTCCAATCATAGGCATACCCTGGGAAGGCACTTCCATGGTCCTGAAAAGTGGAAATTATCAGTAGTGGGATGTCTTCCTCACAAATAGCAAGAGGACGTGAATTACTTTTGGAGGTGTCTCTGGAGGAAGGCTGATGTCGTCTTCAGGAATGCTTCTTTCAGGAATTGTCAGTGCAGAGGGGTCCCTTCTCAAAGCGGAGGATCTCCGGGAGGCAAGGCACCCTTCACAGTGCGGTGCGGCCTCTCCTGGGGGGGCAGAGCAAGGCAGGGCAGCCGGGTGCAATCAGATGCCCGGGCACAGCTGCTCGAGTCCCCGGGATTCCGGCGGGAGGGGCTGAAGTCTCCTCAAGGGCTCCTTGAAGCAGGCGGGGGTAGAGGAGCGGCCGGCCTTAGCCCTGGGGCAGAGAGCAACTCCGGGTGGAGCGAGGCTCTCAAGGGCAAGAGGGCAGGCTGGCTCCCGAGTACCACGGCCCTAGGAGGGGGCGAGAGGGGGCAGACTTCACCTCCGGCGGGAGGAAATGCTCGGCCTCAGGCAGGGGACGAGCCAAAGCACAGGAGAACCCACTGGTCCTGGGGTTCAGTTCAGGGGGCAAGCTCAACTCAAGCCCTTGGAGAATGTTTAGAGCACAAAGCAGCAAAGTCTTTTCAAAAGTCACCTCCTCTCCTTCCTCAGCAAGGCAAGCAGCAGGCCAGTCCTTCCAGCGTCTTCTGCTCCTTCTATTCGGGCAGAGGTCCTTTGTGGTAAAACAGGATTCTAATTTACAAGGAGCAGGGCTCCTACTTTTATACCCAGTTTCTTTTGTTCTTCCAGGCCAGGAGGGCCTTTGCATAACTGCTCTCAGCCTCTGAGCACTTGTGGTGGGTACTTCTGCTTCTGTATTCAGTGTGAGGGCAGGCACATCAGCCGCTCCCCAGGGGGGCGGAGCCAGCATTGTGTGGCCAGGGGCAGCCAGGAGCACTTTGTTGACAAGCTTCGGTCCTTCCTGGGCCAGGTGCAGGCTGAGTCATCAGTCGCTCCCCAGGGGGGCGGAGCCAGCATTGTGGTGGCAGAGCACAGCCTGATGCATAGTTCAACGAAACTCCCACCTCCCACTAAGGTGTAATCCTTGCATTCACCACCTGTCATCCCCCCAGCCCTGTCACTCACAACCCAGACAGTCAGATACACACAAAAGCAGGGGCGGGCTGAAATGGTTAGGCAAGCTAATGCTATCTTTCTAAAAGTAGCATTTGCAAACACAGGATATTAAAATAAACTTTACTAAAAGAAGTATTTTATTATTCTGAGTTCAGGCATACTAAACAATAATTTCTACCATGTTCCCTGAGCCTGCTGGGATTATAGAGTGTAATAATTCCAGCAGCCCATTCTGGCCTAAAGGGAGCAGGTAGCCTTACAATAGTGAAAAACTAATTTGGCAGTAATTCACTATTAGGACATGCCACACACATCATGGCTTGTCCTACCTTATACTTACAATGCACCCTGCCCTCAGGCCTACCATAGGGGTGACTAATATGAAGTTAAGGGAAGGTTTAGGGGCTGGCAAGTGTGTGCACTTGCCCAGCCAGCATGACAGTACCAGACTGCACGCAGGTTCTGCAATGGCAGACCCTAGACACATTTTAAAAGGCTGCTTCTGTGGGTGGCGCAACCAGCGCTGCAGGCCCACTAGCAGTATTGGTATTTACAAGCCCTGGCACTCCTGGTGCATTTTACTGGGGACTGACAGTAAATCCAATGAACCAATCATGGAAATCAATCACAGTTACATTTTACATAGGGAGAGCATATGCACTTTAGCACTGGTCAGCAGTGGTAAAGTGCCCAGAGTCATTAAACCAACAAAAACAGGTCAGAGAGAATATTGGAGGCAGGCAAAAAGTTCAGGGATGACCCTGCCAAGAGGCCCAGGTCCAACACAACCCCCTTCCAGCCAAAACGCAGGGTAGACCAATCACCCCTGTGATGGGCTTCCCTGCTTTGGGCGATAGAACCTGGACCTGGCCCGCAACAGCAGGGGCACATTCCAGTTCTACGCCAATCTGAACCTATTTCAAATCCTCTGTCCATACTCTCAGGGTCCACCCAACTAATCCAGGGGGCACCCTTTTCTTCCTCTGTGGACACCACCTGTGCAGCCTCTAGCCTTAACTGTCTCACAGGTGTGTCCCAACAGATAGTCATCAAATCACAGTGGCCACTGACAGTAGTCAGGGCTGAGACCCAGGCCTCATGCCTCTCAGGGCTCCCAAACCTCTGTGGCCTCAGAGAGCGGGGGCGGTAGCCCCAGGTGCTTGGCACCCTTTGTCCACTCTCCCTCCTGTCAGGTCAGGTATGTCATCCTGCCACTGACCCACCAGCCCCAGGCCTGTACCTGGCGGCTGGACCCAACACGGGGGTGGCCTCTCCCACACCCTGTCCTCCTCCTTGGGGCTCTGTACCCTCCCACCTGGAGTGGTACCCCCTTCCAGAATTGTCAGGGCACCTGTGGCAGGTGATCTGCACAATTCTCCCACCAGTTCAGGGGTGCTATCCTGCAACTGGGGCACCAGGTCAGGGGGGACACCCTGCACCTGGCCCTTAAACCTAAGGTCTAAACCCTCAAGCCGCATCAGGGTCAGAGGCGAGGACTCCCTCCCTCAGCACCCCCTTCCAGAGTACTGCCCACTCCCAACTGGAGTGGTACCCCTAGAAGTGACATGGGTCAGGACACTGATTACAGTGGTCCCACCCTCCAGGTCAGACAACACCTGAACCTGACTCTCCAACTCAGGGACCCAACCCTGCAGTTGAACACTTGCCTGGCGCACCAGGACTTCCCGGGGAGCACGCATGCCCCCCCCGAGGGTGGCACATAGCTCATGTGTCGTGCGACAGTCTGCCTGGCGCAGATCTCCCAAACCCTGTCCCTCTGACAGTGTGGGAAGATCCCCCAGGACAGAAGTGGTGTCCCCATGGTCATTCACTGGGGACGCAGCCCTGCTGGCTGGCCCCTGACCCACTGGTTCTTCCACTGGGGACTCTTTCCCCCTCTCGCCCCTCTTTCTGGACCTCTGCACCCTCCCAACTGGAGCGGTACTGCCAGACACCAGAACTACTGGAGCTCTGCTTACAGAGCCTCCACGTTCTCTAGCCACTGGGGGATCCCCCTCAGTGGGTGACTCATCCGGACAGCCTAGGCTCCCCACCTGGTGTTCCCTTAAAGAACCATCCAGGATCTGAGACTGAGGTGGGGCACTACTGGGACAAAACCCATTCTCACTCCTTCCCCTTAAGGACAGGACGTGAGGCCCTACACCCCTCTCACTACTACAGGACCTAGCTGGGCTACTCTGCGCCACTTCCACCTCTCTGGGCTGGAAGATACCTGAGCCACTCCCCACAGGATCACACCCCAATGCCTCTCCAGACCCTCTGGAATCCACCACAAGGTCTGCCTCCAATGTGAGCCCCCTGGGGTCAGAGAACTCACTCTCAAACAGGTGTTGGCATAGCTCTGGAAAACTGGGACTTACAATATGCTCTCCCACTATTGGATTACACAGCCCCCTAGCAGGGTTAACCAAACTATCCTTCACCTCCTCATCCAGCGCCTCACACACATACTCCACACCATTCTCCTGAGACTGGCCCGACAGTAGCGGACTGTCTCTGTCACACAACCCACACTCTTCTGGGCGGTCCTTACACTCACCCACCAGGACCTCAACCATGGGGGAATCCCTCCCACCACTAGGACCATGAACTCCTACGCCAGCTACACTATTCCCTTCAGGGACGCTGCGCACTACTGGAGCTACCTCATGCCCTTGAACCTCCTGGTGTAAGTTAACCCCCTCCAAGTCAGGTGCCATATCTCTAGGTGGGCGCACTATGCTGTCAGCACTAGATACCTGAATGTTGCTGCCACCAGCTGAGCTGGACTCCACCTCCAACTCAGCAACGCTCAATCCGCCAGCTACACAAATCTCTGGATGTTGGGCTGAAGCCCTCCTGGCTTCAAGCTCTAAATCAAGTTCTCTCATCCTGAAGTAGTGAGCTCTTTGGCGTGTTTGCGCTTCCATTGCCAATTTTTGCATTTCCAATTCTATTTGTCCAGCTAACTTTGCCATCTCCATTGCATGTGCCCTGTCTGCTGCCCTGTCTGCCAACTCCTCTGGCGACAGGCATCTGGTTGCTGCCTTTTCCATCCTCACTGGACCAGGCATGACGTCTTCAAAAGCACATGGAGATCTCCCAGCAAAATTATAGAAATGGAAACCTGTGGCTGCGTTATAGGTCTGCTCTCACTATGTGGTGATCAGCAATTCACTGTATGTCAACTACAAATGCAAATTCGCAAATCCTCACCGCTGCGTCCAATGTTAGAATTGGGGGTCTCTGGTTGGCGCAAGTAGTTACTTGTCACAAGCAGGGACCCTCTCCTCTAAGTCAGGGCAAAGGATGACCCCTTAGAATTACACTTGCTCACCCTCTAGGTGCGTGGCGTGAGCAGCCAAGGCTATTCTCCAGGCGTTATTCCGTTAAGCATTTGTAATCACACACACAGTAAAATGTACCAATCCCCCCACAAATGGACACCAGACTGTAAATATATATAAAAATACGCTTCTTTATGTAAAAAATATATATATGTAACTCAACAGACTTATCACAAGACCAAATAACGTTTTTGTAGCACCACAGGTTGTAAATAGGCAAAGGTTCTTAGTTGTAGCTTTCAATGGTTGTTTGTTTGTTCCAAGAAAATAATTCAATTGCTTTCCTTCAGAAAAACAGTTCTGTAAGTGTTCTCTCTGTGTTATCCCCTTTCAAAGGATAGTCTCTCTCTGTTCTGGGCTTTGGGACCCTCCCCGGCCTTTGCAGCGCCTCTCCTGCCTTCAAGGGTGAAACTGACTCGGCCCCTGCCAACTCTCACGCATCTCGCGGTATGCTTGGAATGGAGACCAGAGAGGGGCTTGAAAAACCCTGGGCCTTTTCCAGAGGTGGGGGCTGAGCTGCGGAGCAGAGCAGCAAGCAGGCGATGAGAGGAGCCCCGGGCCTTTTCCAGAGGTGGGGGCTCTCAGCTGCAGTGAGGAGCAGGGAGGGGTGAGAGGAGCCTCTGGGGCCAAGGCACAGGGAAGGCTGATGTCGTCTTCAGGAATGCTTCTTTCAGGAATTGTCAGTGCAGAGTGGTCCCTGGTCAAAGCGGAGGATCTCCGGGAGGCAAGGCACCCTTCACAGTGCGGTGCGGCCTCTCCTGGGGGGGCAGAGCAAGGCAGGGCAGCCAGGTGCAATCAGATGCCCGGGCACAGGTGCTCGAGTCCCCGGGATTCCGGCGGGAGGGGCTGAAGTCTCCTCAAGGGCTCCTTGAAGCAGGCGGGGGTAGAGGAGCGGCCGGCTTTAGCCCTGGGGCAGAGAGCGACTCCGGGTGGAGCGAGGCTCTCAAGGGCAAGAGGGCAGGCTGGCTCCCGAGTACCATGGCCCTAGGAGGGGGCGAGAGGGGGCAGATTTCACCTCCGGCGGGAGGAAATGCTCGGCCTCAGGCAGGGGACGAGCCAAAGCACAGGAGAACCCACTGGTCCTGGGGTTCAGTTCAGGGGGCAAGCTCAACTCAAGCCCTTGGAGAATGTTTAGAGCACAAAGCAGCAAAGTCTTTTCAAAAGTCTTCTCCTCTCCTTCCTCAGCAAGGCAAGCAGCAGGCCAGTCCTTCCAGCGTCTTCTGCTCCTTCTATTCGGGCAGAGGTCCTTTGTGGTAAAACAGGATTCTAATTTACAAGGAGCAGGGCTCCTACTTTTATACCCAGTTTCTTTTGTTCTTCCAGGCCAGGGGGGCCTTTGCATAACTGCTCTCAGCCTCTGAGCACTTGTGGTGGGTACTTCTGCTTCTGTATTCAGTGTGAGGGCAGGCACATCAGCCGCTCCCCAGGGGGGCGGAGCCAGCATTGTGTGGCCAGGGGCAGCCAGGAGCACTTTGTTGACAAGCTTCGGTCCTTCCTGGGGTGAATGTGTGACATTGATCCACATTCTGTCCATCATTGTTGTGTTTGCAGTTACCGCTCTAAGTGTACTGGGGATGCTCAGACGTGAGTCCCAGACACTCCACACCACTGGAATCAAGCTAGCCGGGCTGATGAGAGGTGTTACCTCGAAACCGGGCCGGTCCTCGGATGCTTGTTTCCGTTCTGGGAAGGACATGGCTTTTGTAGTTCGGACTGGACTGTTCCCATGGGGCAACAGGGTCAGCGCTGATTTGCATATCGCCATTGTCTAACCCAGGGTGGTGTGGAGTGGAAAAACGATGGATTTGGGCCCAGATCTTTTGACTGGGGTGAATGTGTGACATTGATCCACATTCTGTCCATCATTGTTGTGTTTGCAGTTATCGGTCCTTCCTGGGCCAGGTGCAGGCTGAGTCATCAGTCGCTCCCCGGGGGGGCGGAGCCAGCATTGTGGTGGCAGAGCACAGCCTGATGCATAGTTCAACGAAACTCCCACCTCCCACTAAGGTGTAATCCTTGCATTCACCACCTGTCATCCCCCCAGCACTGTCACTCACACAACCCAGACAGTCAGATACACACAAAAGCAGTGGCGGGCTGAAATGGTTAGGCAAGCAAATGCTATCTTTCTAAAAGTAGCATTTGCAAACACAGGATATTAAAATAAACTTTACTAAAAGAAGTATTTTATTATTCTGAGTTCAGGCATACTAAACATTAATTTCTACCATGTTCCCTGAGCCTGCTGGGATTATAGAGTGTAATAATTCCAGCAGCCCATTCTGGCCTAAAGGGAGCAGGTAGCCTTACAATAGTGAAAAACGAATTTGGCAGTAATTCACTATTAGGACATGCCACACACATCAGGGCTTGTCCTACCTTATACTTACAATGCACCCTGCCCTCAGGCCTACCATAGGGGTGACTAATATGAAGTTAAGGGAAGGTTTAGGGGCTGGCAAGTGTGTGCACTTGCCCAGCCAGCATGACAGTACCAGACTGCATGCAGGTTCTGCAATGGCAGACCCTAGACACATTTTAAAAGGCTGCTTCTGTGGGTGGCGCAACCAGCGCTGCAGGCCCACTAGCAGTATTGGTATTTACAAGCCCTGGCACTCCTGGTGCATTTTACTGGGGACTGACAGTAAATCCAATGAACCAATCATGGAAATCAATCACAGTTACATTTTACATAGGGAGAGCATATGCACTTTAGCACTGGTCAGCAGTGGTAAAGTGCCCAGAGTCATTAAACCAACAAAAACAGGTCAGAGAGAATATTGGAGGCAGGCAAAAAGTTCAGGGATGACCCTGCCAAGAGGCCCAGGTCCAACAATGATGATATGATAATAGGGACTTATATAATGCACGTTCACCAACGGTTTCTTGGCGCTGAGGTGGGGAGGCGTGAACAGATGGAGAGGTGTGAGTTATTAATCGTAGGCCTGAGAGAACAGCCAGGTTTTGAGGGATTTTCTAAACATGGGGTAGGACTCTGTTAGACGTAGTGAGGGAGGCAGTGAGTTCCAGAACTGGGGGGCAAGGAAAGCAAATCTCATCCCTCTGTGTTTCTTGCGCTTGAAGGTAGAGGGTGTCAGGAGATTTGCATTTGCAGAAAGAAGGGTACGGCGGGGAATGTAGCGCCGGACTCTGTCGGAGATGAAGACAGGTCCATGGGAGGACAGGGCTCTATGGGTCAGGCAACCAATTTTGAAGAGGCAACGTTGCGCCACAGGAAGCCAGTGAAGACCTTTGAGAAGAAGTTTGGCTTGGTGCGACTTGGGTAAGCCGTGTACAAGCCTGGCCGCCTGGTTCTGAACCAGCTGAAGCCTCTGCAGCTGATTCGTCAGCACACCCACACCCTTGTTGGTGTGTTGGCAAATAAAACTTTCACAAAAGCAATTGGAGTTTATGGTATGTTATGCTAAGCAGGAGTGTTGACTATTGGATATATTTCGGCGTCTAGCCTTCTTCAGTGCATGTAAACTTGCATTAGACATTGCGCAGGTTTAAATACATTTTAAAACGATCTCATTGGAGAGGCATATGATCATAGCCAGTGATTAGAGACAAACACAGTTCAAGGTCAAATACCTCTGTTCCTGGCTGGCATGTTTGCGTGTGTTACTTTCTTCACAGCCTGATGGTGGAGAAGCGTGGCTCAGTGGTTAGAGGCGGCAGACCCGGAATCTGAGATCGGCTGTGGACCAGGGTTCGATTCCCCGGCTTGGCGGGTCTCGGGCTCAAAATTCCACGGACTCGATAATTCTCGTTCCGGTGCCTACTCAACTCACGGGGTCACACTCTGCGACTCTTGGCAATAGCTTGCTTAATCTCCACTACGGCCCCTCGCGGCGGGATGCCTGGCTTTCACCTTGTGGATACCCTGCCGGGGTATCTCACAGGGGAATACCAGGACGGGTTCCCTAAGCAAGCGCTTAGATACCGTGTCGGTGATTTACGCTATATAAATACATGTACAAAGCATTTTGTTTTTGCAACTCAAAGTTCTTAATTTCTCATAATTGCTTTGATGAAATATGCGATGTCAATTCCACGCTGCATGGCTTATCTGGCCCCTCAAAAATAATCCGGCCATAGTGCCTCCATTTGTCAGTGCCAAGATGAAATATTGCAGTCCCTCGCCTGCCAGATCCCAATTGTTGCACCATCCTACAGGATTCCGTATATTTTACTTCTGTCCTCCAATTAAATAATTGTTAGCTGCGATGGTAGGAGGCTTGTTCATTTTTTCTCTCTGTGGTTCTAACAGTGGTTAAATTATGTTAAGTTCGTTTGAACCCTGCATTACTATCTGGTCCCTTATGAACTCGTCATGGAGGGCTCCAAATCTACAGTTTATAGCGAGATTCTTCAATGCAGACGCAAAGTCATCTATTGATTCATCTTTTCCTTGCTTGCAATGAAAACATTTGTATCTATCAACGCGCACACATACTGTTGGTTTATAATATGTATTCAAATCATCAATGGCGTTTAAAAATACATCGTCTTCATTTTCAGCTCTGACCTTTTTGTTAATGGAGTTATATTCCTTTATTCCACCTGCGCCTAAACAGTGCATTAGCATTTTATATTTCTTTTCTGCTTTTACTTATTCATCTTCTTCTAAAGTTGAAATGTAATTTAAAAAATAGTCCCTCCATATTCCTCCCATTTTAGTGCTGGTTCGCCCCCTCCACGTAAGAAAGTCTGTGGTGGTGACAGGTTCCATACACATCCTGATGCCATGCCAATATATGTGTTGCTGATAAGGGATAGGGAATGTTATTAGTTATTAATCAGCAGTCTATTTGTGAATGAAGTGAAGGTTTTGTTTTTATATGTGTGGGTGACTGAAATGGGTGGTCCTGAGCTGAGTGATTTATTTGTCTCAAAGGTGGATTCTGAAGAAGATCCTGAAATCAGATTTTTTATATTTCCTAGAGATATTAATGCAAACTGTATGTACTGCCAAGAGGTTTTTAAAGTCTATGATGAATGAAATACCTGAACTTTGGGGGGCGGAAAAGTAGAAGTAAAGTTTATTCCTTTCAGGTTGCTCAAAACTTTCTTTCATAAAATTTACTTTGTAAAGCTTCTTCCTGGTTACTCGATGTTTAAATACTGTGGCAAACAGTGGGCTAGTGATATACAAGTACGACGTTTCTATCTCGATGGTTAAGTTCTGTAGCGCACAGTGGGCTAGAAATATGCTTGCATGCCTTTTTCAGGCGTTTTAAATTGTTACCTTGACTAGAATTTCTCCAATTTGCTGTGTGTTTCGCTACCGCTGGTCATGCGCATTGAAAATCTGCTCCGGCTGAGAAGAGATGAAGGTTTTTTTTTTTTTTTTTTTTTTTTTTTTTTTTTTTAAATGGTGATGACATACGTTTTCACGTAAGCTGGACTGCTGCTTTTTTACTGTAAAGATGGCTGCTTGACGTTCAGAACGTCCGTCTAAGTCGTTGACGTTTTTCTTGATGGATTGATGATGTAGCAATCAGCTGTTTGTAGAGGCGGTTGGTAAATGAACGTTGAGACGGTTAGGTCACCTCAGTGAGTGTTCGTTAATGTCACTAGTGTAATTCCTATGAAAACTGCAGTTGACGAGTGTGACAAATAGCAATCATTTTAAAGTCTATAAAACTTGTAATTCAGACTTTTAAAAGAAATGCAGCTTGTCGTGCGCAGAAGTTTCTTGATAGTTTCCTTGAAGAAATGCAGTTTTTAGGATGGTTTTTTCCTTGTCACTTCTTAATTGTTATACGCGTAAATTGTGTGGGGTAGTCAAAGTTCATTTGTTCCTTTATTCTGTCGTTTTATTTTCTCCTCAGATAAATTCATTTAGACAAATTGACAAGTTTCACCTTGGTACATTTTTGAAAGTCACTGACCTTTAAGTGCACTCTGTTTTTTAATTATCTTCTTAACCAAGGTTTAGTAATATCCTGAAGGAATTACAGAATTTCGCTTCTCAATAGCTGACTAAATCTTTGTAGTTTCCTTAATAGTGGGTTCTTGTGTTGGCCCTCGTCGCCACTTTGTAAAGAACTCCGCTCAACGCTGGTTTGAAGTAATAGGTTCTTTATTATAAATGCCAACACAACTCCAGGAGGCTGGAGCGAACACATCCATGCTGTGCAGGGATCAGCTGTCACCTGTCAACGGACAGTAGGCAGCTAATGACCTCCCGGCCTGTACGGTGTCCACGCAGGGACATGAAAAAGGTAAGAACACAACTGTGTCCACGCAGGGACAAAACTATAGTTGATGTAACAGACTTTGGAGCCAATTTCTTAACTTGTCTTGGCACAGCCTGAGTTTCTGGCGCCATCTGCGACACTGATGCAGATCCAACAGTTCCACAAGGCCATGCTCAAACTCTTTGAATCCCTTCGGGCTTGTTCTGGTGTGCCTGTGTGCTCCAAGAGGCCTTAAATCTCTGCGTGAGATGACCCCTCCGAAACCACCACTGGGACTCCCCTGGCTCCAGGCCGGTTTGCAGAACATAGATGCTGACTCCACCGGCATCAGAGGACAAGGTGCCCATCTCATGATCAAAGCCAGCACCGCTACTGGACACTTCCACTGGGGACTCTTTCCCCCTCTCGCCCCTCTTTCTGGACCTCTGCACCCTCCCAACTGGAGCTGTACTGCCAGACACCAGAACTACTGGAGCTCTGCTTACAGAGCCTCCACGTTCTCTAGCCACTGGGGGATCCCCCTCAGTGGGTGACTCATCCGGACAGCCTAGGCTCCCCACCTGGTGTTCCCTTAAAGAACCATCCAGGATCTGAGACTGAGGTGGGGCACTACTGGGACAAAACCCATTCTCACTCCTTCCCCTTAAGGACAGGACGTGAGGCCCTACACCCCTCTCACTACTACAGGACCTAGCTGGGCTACTCTGCGCCACTTCCACCTCTCTGGGCTGGAAGATACCTGAGCCACTCCCCACAGGATCACACCCCAATGCCTCTCCAGACCCTCTGGAATCCACCACAAGGTCTGCCTCCAATGTGAGCCCCCTGGGGTCAGAGAACTCACTCTCAAACAGGTGTTGGCATAGCTCTGGAAAACTGGGACTTACAATATGCTCTCCCACTATTGGATTACACAGCCCCCTAGCAGGGTTAACCAAACTATCCTTCACCTCCTCATCCAGCGCCTCACACACATACTCCACACCATTCTCCTGAGACTGGCCCGACAGTAGCGGACTGTCTGTCACACAACCCACACTCTTCTGGGCGGTCCTTACACTCACCCACCAGGACCTCAACCATGGGGGAATCCCTCCCACCACTAGGACCATGAACTCCTACGCCAGCTACCCTATTCCCTTCAGGGACGCTGCGCACTACTGGAGCTACCTCATGCCCTTGAACCTCCTGGTGTAAGTTAACCCCCTCGCAAGTCAGGTGCCATATCTCTAGGTGGGCGCACTATGCTGTCAGCACTAGATACCTGAATGTTGCTGCCACCAGCTGAGCTGGACTCCACCTCCAACTCAGCAACGCTCAATCCGCCAGCTACACAAATCTCTGGATGTTGGGCTGAAGCCCTCCTGGCTTCAAGCTCTAAATCAAGTTCTCTCATCCTGAAGCTCTTTGGCGTGTTTGCGCTTCCATTGCCAATTTTTGCATTTCCAATTCTATTTGTCCAGCTAACTTTGCCATCTCCATTGCATGTGCCCTGTCTGCTGCCCTGTCTGCCAACTCCTCTGGCGACAGGCATCTGGTTGCTGCCTTTTCCATCCTCACTGGACCAGGCATGACGTCTTCAAAAGCACATGGAGATCTCCCAGCAAAATTATAGAAATGGAAACCTGTGGCTGCGTTATAGGTCTGCTCTCACTATGTGGTGATCAGCAATTCACTGTATGTCAACTACAAATGCAAATTCGCAAATCCTCACCGCTGCGTCCAATGTTAGAATTGGGGGTCTCTGGTTGGCGCAAGTAGTTACTTGTCACAAGCAGGGACCCTCTCCTCTAAGTCAGGGCAAAGGATGACCCCTTAGAATTACCCTTGCTCACCCTCTAGGTGCGTGGCGTGAGCAGCCAAGGCTATTCTCCAGGCGTTATTCCGTTAAGCATTTGTAATCACACACACAGTAAAATGTACCAATCCCCCCACAAATGGACACCAGGCTGTAAATATATATAAAAATACGCTTCTTTATGTAAAAAATATATATATGTAACTCAACAGACTTATCACAAGACCAAAGAACGTTTTTGTAGCACCACAGGTTGTAAATAGGCAAAGGTTCTTAGTTGTAGCTTTCAATGGTTGTTTGTTTGTTCCAAGAAAATAATTCAATTGCTTTCCTTCAGAAAAACAGTTCTGTAAGTGTTCTCTCTGTGTTATCCCCTTTCAAAGGATAGTCTCTCTCTGTTCTGGGGCTTTGGGACCCTCCCCGGCCTTCAGAGCGCCTTGCAGCGCCTCTCCTGCCTTCAAGGGTGAAACTGACTCGGCCCCTGCCAACTCTCACGCATCTCGCGGTATGCTTGGAATGGAGACCAGAGAGGGGCTTGAAAAACCCTGGGCCTTTTCCAGAGGTGGGGGCTGAGCTGCGGAGCAGAGCAGCAAGCAGGCGATGAGAGGAGCCCCGGGCCTTTTCCAGAGGTGGGGGCTCTCAGCTGCAGTGAGGAGCAGGGAGGGGTGAGAGGAGCCTCTGGGGCCAAGGCACAGGGAAGGCTGATGTCGTCTTCAGGAATGCTTCTTTCAGGAATTGTCAGTGCAGAGGGGTCCCTTCTCAAAGCGGAGGATCTCCGGGAGGCAAGGCATCCTTCACAGTGCGGTGCGGCCTCTCCTGGGGGGGCAGAGCAAGGCAGGGCAGCCAGGTGCAATCAGATGCCCGGGCACAGCTGCTCGAGTCCCCGGGATTCCGGCGGGAGGGGCTGAAGTCTCCTCAAGGGCTCCTTGAAGCAGGCGGGGGTAGAGGAGCGGCCGGCCTTAGCCCTGGGCAGAGAGCGACTCCGGGTGGAGCGAGGCTCTCAAGGGCAAGAGGGCAGGCTGGCTCCTGAGTACCACGGCCCTAGGAGGGGGCGAGAGGGGGCAGATTTCACCTCCGGCGGGAGGAAATGCTCGGCCTCAGGCAGGGGATGAGCCAAAGCACAGGAGAACCCACTGGTCCTGGGGTTCAGTTCAGGGGGCAAGCTCAACTCAAGCCCTTGGAGAATGTTTAGAGCACAAAGCAGCAAAGTCTTTTCAAAAGTCTTCTCCTCTCCTTCCTCAGCAAGGCAAGCAGCAGGCCAGTCCTTCCAGCGTCTTCTGCTCCTTCTATTCGGGCAGAGGTCCTTTGTGGTAAAACAGGATTCTAATTTACAAGGAGCAGGGCTCCTACTTTTATACCCAGTTTCTTTTGTTCTTCCAGGCCAGGGGGGCCTTTGCATAACTGCTCTCAGCCTCTGAGCACTTGTGGTGGGTACTTCTGCTTCTGTATTCAGTGTGAGGGCAGGCACATCAGCCGCTCCCCAGGGGGGCGGAGCCAGCATTGTGTGGCCAGGGGCAGCCAGGAGCACTTTGTTGACAAGCTTCTGTCCTTCCTGGGCCAGGTGCAGGCTGAGTCACTAGTCGCTCCCCGGGGGGGCGGAGCCAGCATTGTGGTGGCAGAGCACAGCCTGATGCATAGTTCAACGAAACTCCCACCTCCCACTAAGGTGTAATCCTTGCATTCACCACCTGTCATCCCCCCAGCCCTGTCACTCACACAACCCAGACAGTCAGATACACACAAAAGCAGTGGGGGGCTGAAATGGTTAGGCAAGCAAATGCTATCTTTCTAAAAGTAGCATTTGCAAACACAGGATATTAAAATAAACTTTACTAAAAGAAGTATTTTATTATTCTGAGTTCAGGCATACTAAACATTAATTTCTACCATGTTCCCTGAGCCTGCTGGGATTATAGAGTGTAATAATTCCAGCAGCCCATTCTGGCCTAAAGGGAGCAGGTAGCCTTACAATAGTGAAAAACGAATTTGGCAGTAATTCACTATTAGGACATGCCACACACATCAGGGCTTGTCCTACCTTATACTTACAATGCACCCTGCCCTCAGGCCTACCATAAGGGTGACTAATATGAAGTTAAGGGAAGGTTTAGGGGCTGGCAAGTGTGTGCACTTGCCCAGCCAGCATGACAGTACCAGACTGCACGCAGGTTCTGCAATGGCAGACCCTAGACACATTTTAAAAGGCTGCTTCTGTGGGTGGCGCAACCAGCGCTGCAGGCCCACTAGCAGTATTGGTATGTTCGAGGCATGTGGGCTGCTAAATTCATATCTTAGCATTAGATCGCCGCCTAGTGTTGGGCTCGGATGATTGCACATTGTTGTCCTGGAAGAGTCTTCGAAGTATCCTGAGATAGGTGGCTCCTCCCCTGGACTACAGTGCGCATGGGCATCGGCTCCATCCCCAGATTGTTTTTTTCCGCCATTGGGTTCGGATGTGGTCTCGACGTCTTACTGTCGGAACCAAGTAAAACTAACTTTTAGCGGCCAAAAGGCCTCGATTTCATTGCGTCGGTATTGTCTGCGCACGGTCTCGAGTCTTCCGTCTCTTGGAGCCGGAATAAGCGGAGTTTTCTTCGCTCTCTGAACTTTGAGGCCTTCTCATCGCGACACGACTGCAAGCCTTTTCGGACATGGAGCGGAGCCCGTTTAAGTACTGCCCGCTCTGTGGGTCCAAGTACCCACACATCGATCTACACCCCGTCTGTAACAAGTGCCTTTCGCCTGACCACGACGACGGAAAGTGCAAATTGTGTGCGCAGTTCCGCTCCAAGAAAACTCTCAAGCTTCGGCGCGCGGTGCGCTTGGAAGCTAAGCAAGCGGCCCCGGATCCGGAGAACATCTTCGGCGACCAGGACGAAGAGGTCCAGGGTCACCATCTACAAATCTCCCCACCAGAGACGGAGGTCGAGGCGGATCCGGGAGACGACGACTGAGTCGCGGGTCAAGGCCTTGAATACGTCAAAGAGGTAGGAGACGACGATGAGATTTATGGGGCCGCGGCAGACAGCTCGGGGGACGAGCTCTGCCCCGAAGGTTACGAAGATACCGACCGGGACACGGGATCGCCTGTCGGCCTTACCCAAGACCCGTTGCCGCAAGCCACAGCCCCGCCTTCGGGCCCGGCTACGGACTCACTTGCTGAGCAGACTGTTTCGAAAACGAAACTGAAACCATCGGGATCGACGACACCTAAAATGGCCGACCCGAAAACGAAACCGAAACTTAAGGACTCGAGTGTCCCTAAGATGGCTGCCGTGCCGGTGAAAAAGACGGTGCCCGCTACCCCATCGGCTCCGTCGACCTCCGGTCCGCAGAAGCCGAAGAAGTCCGTCGATTCCGATGCTGCAAAATCGAAACCGACGCCTGAGGAGGGGTCCTCCAAAAAAGATGGTCGGCACGGGTCAGCGGCTCCGACGCCGTCCAAGCCCGCCAAAGTCGGCTCCAAGGAGGCTACGCACAAGAAGTCTGCGCCCCGGACTCAGGAATCGGAGGCGGTGAAGGCAGGTTCCGCGCCCAAAGCGCACAAGGCCCACAAGGACGTCGGATCCGAGGGACCGATCAGACCATCCTCGTCAGCGACGAAACCCACTGTGAGTGAGACGTCCCTCATCGCAGACTCACTGCAAAGAATCAGGGAGAAAGCCTTTGCCCCGTCGGCTCCGATACCATCGCCGCAGCCGCAAAAGGACACTCCAGCAAAGCCTTCTGGAAAACTTCTCTTTCTTTTGCCACCTAAGGAGGCGCCGAAAGCTTTTTCAACCAAACCGGCTCCGAAACAAGTTTCTTCGCCGGCTGGCCCGCTTCCACGTCGGGTACTCGAATCAGAAGACGATTCAGAGCATTTCATCGACGCTGACACAGGCAAGCTGACCCTCTATAAGAGGAAAATCACTTCGGAGCCAGTGGACCTCTATGTCATCCCACTGAAAAAGAAGAGGGTGCCCCTTGACGCCTCAGGCCTCACGGAGCCAATCCAGCCTCCTCCAAGACGGAGCCCTACTCCCTCCCCAGAACACTCTGCGGGTGATGAGGACGAGCAGTACAATTTCCCTATCGATGAACCTGATGCACAACCGGATTCATACGATGACACTGGTGACCAGAACACCCAGGGTGTGGGGCAGGACCCGCAGCTCTTTAATGCACGTGCATCCCCGACTGAGGACTCAGCAGGCTTTCATGCACTACTTGAAAGGGCGGCAGCCAATCATGATGTGGACATGCATGCCGACCCGGTTGAGGAAGACTTCCTTTTCGACACCTTTTCAGTCTCTGAAAGGACAGTAAAGACACTTCCTATGCTAAAAGGAGTCCTCAAACATGCTGGGGACATTTTTAAGGAGCCTACAAGAGCGAGAGTGGTCAACCCTCGCATTGAAAAGAAGTACAGGCCTGCACCTGCGGACCCCGCCTACATCCGGGGACAATTGCCACTGGACTCTCTTGTGGTCGCCAATGCCAGGAAGCGTGCCAACTCCCAGACAACGGGTGAAGCTCCTCCCCCGGATAAGGAGTCCAAAGTGCTAGAGGCAGGGGGCAAAAGAGTAGCTGCACAGGCATCAAACTTTTGGCGCATCGCCAATACACAGGCGCTCTTGGCGCGTTACGATAGGGCACACTACGACACCCTAGAACAGGTTGTACAACACCTGCCTCCACAGTTTCAAGAAGCTACACAACTGCTCATTAACGAAGGGAAGCTAATCTCAAACGCAGCCATCAAGTGTGCGCTTGACGCTGCAGATACAGCTGCTAGGGCTGTCAACACTAGCGTTATGCTGAGACGACAGGCGTGGCTACGCATCTCAGGCTTTAAACCGGATATTCAGACAACAATTCTTAATCAACCGGTCAATCCTGATAGTCTGTTTGGTCCAGATGTTGACACCACCCTAGAGAAAATAAAAAAGGACACGGAAACTGCTAAATCCATGGGGGCCCTGCAGTCTCAACAGTTTCGTGGCAGCAATTTTCGTCGCTCAGGTGCACGTGGGGTCACCAGAGGACAGATGGGTCAACAATCCCAGTTCTCAAAAGGTGGAGCGCAATCCTCGTTCACGAAACAGAACAAGGGAGGTTACAGGAATAACAGCAACAGAGGTCGCGGCAGAGGAAACAACAACCCCCGCTCCTCTACTCCAAGCAAACAGTGACTCTCTGTCACTGCCCCCCGACCACCTAACACCTGTCGGGGGGAGACTGCAGCAGTTCCTGCCCGTCTGGAAAAACATCACCACAGACAGGTGGGTGAGACAACTAGTCCAGTATGGTTATTGCCTAGAGTTGAAGTCCACTCCACCCAACATCCCGCCAAGGCAAAGGCCTATGTCCGCAGAGCACTTGCTCTTATTGCAGCAGGAGGTAGTGGTGATGCTGCAAAAGGGAGCAATCGAGCAAGTGCCGGTGGGAGAGGAAGGCACAGGGGTATATTCCCTGTACTTCCTTATTCCAAAGAAGGACGGATCTCTCAGACCCATTCTAGATCTACGCCCCCTCAACCTGTACATACTATCGGAACATTTCCACATGCTTACACTGCAACAGATTCTTCCCTTGCTAAACCAAGGAGATTTCTTAGCAACCTTAGATCTCAAGGATGCGTATTTCCACATTCCACTACACCCGTCACACAGGAAATACCTCAGGTTCACTATTCAAGGCAGGCACTACCAGTTCAAGGTCCTACCCTTCGGAGTCACAACAGCCCCGAGGGTGTTCACCAAGTGTCTGGCGACAGTAGCGGCGCACCTCAGGAGGCAGAACATCCATGTCTACCCCTACCTAGACGACTGGCTCGTACAAGCCAAGTCAGAGCAGCAGTGCGCCGCGGACATGTCAACTACAATTCACCTTCTTCACGATCTGGGTTTCTCCCTAAACTACCCAAAATCGCATCTTCAGCCGGCACATGTCCGGCAGTTCCTAGGTGCAACGATCAACACCCTGACGGCCATGGCTCAGCCGAACCAAGTCAGGATAGACAGCATGCAGGCCCTGATCCAAAGGTTCAGGCCACAACACTCGCTTCCAGCGAGAGTGTTCATGCAGTTGATAGGCATGATGGCCTCCTGCATCTTCATAGTCCCTCACGCACGGCTACACATGCGCCCGCTCCAGGAGTGCTTAGCGAATCAGTGGACACAGGCTCGTGGACAATTGACAGACCTAGTGTTGGTTACCAGTCGGGCATACGACTCTCTG
Organism: Lissotriton helveticus; assembly: GCF_964261635.1. Lineage (NCBI taxonomy): Eukaryota > Metazoa > Chordata > Amphibia > Caudata > Salamandridae > Lissotriton > Lissotriton helveticus. The sequence goes on along the minus strand of NC_136068.1, from coordinate 1,062,361,576 downwards.
CATTGGTGGACTCCACACAACCTTTGCAAGGGCCGACTGTTCCAAGAGCCTGTGCCGCAGATTGTCCTGACAACGGACGCATCTCTCCAGGGATGGGGAGCTCATGTGCTCACTTACACAGTGCAGGGACTATGGTCAACGCAGCAACAGAAGATGCACATCAACTATCTGGAACTGATGGCGATCTTCATGGCGCTCAAGTCCTTCATTGTACATCTGTGCAACAAGGTCGTGCTAGTCCGGACGGACAACATGACCGCGATGTACTACATTCAAAAGCAGGGAGGCACCCACTCGCCACAGCTGTCTCATCTGGCTCAGAGCATGTGGAAGTGGGCCATTCAGAGGAACATTTTCCTCATGGCAGAACACCTCCCAGGAAAGGACAATCAGATGGCGGATCTGCTCAGCAGGTACAGCCATCAAATGCACGAGTGGGAGTTACACCCATCTGTCCTCCACCCGTACTTCCAGCAGTGGGGTCATCCGGAGATAGACCTGTTTGCCACAAAAGAGAACGCAAAATGCCAACACTTTGCCGCCAGGTTCCCTCACCCACAGTCGCAGGGGAATGCGATGTGGATGAACTGGTCAGGCAAATTTGCGTACGCTTTTCCGCCAGCCCCTCTAATACCGCTGGTCGCAAGAAAGCTAAGGCAGCACGAGATGACTCTCATCCTAGTTGCTCCAACGTGGGCGCGCCAAGCATGGTACACCACGTTCCTCGAACTCTCAGTGGTGCCGCATCAAAGACTGCGTCTCACGCCCAGTCTTTTGACGCAGAACCATGGAGAAATTCAGCATCCAGATCCGCAACAGCTCAACCTGGCGATCTGGCTCCTGAGGTCCTAGAGTTTGGGTACCTTAACCTGCCTCCAGAATGCATGAGCATCATCAAGGAGGCGAGGAAACCAACTACTAGAGCATGCTATGCTGCGAAGTGGAGGCGTTTTGTCATCTACTGTACAGCCAATGACATCAACCCGCTTGATGCATCTATCCCCAACATCATCTGCTATCTGTTGCATCTTTACAAGTGCAATCTGGCGTACACTTCCATTCGGATACATCTATCCGCCATAGCGGCTTATCTTCAGAACAGGCAGCACCTCTCTGTCTTCAGAGTGCCCGCCATTAAAGCCTTCCTTGAAGGTCTGAAAAGAGTCATTCCCCCAAGGACACCGCCAGCTCCAGTGTGGAACCTCAATGTCGTCCTCACCAGACTGATGGGACCACCATTTGAGCCACTGCACTCGTGTGAACTCCAGTTCCTTACGTGGAAAGTAGCTTTCCTTATAGCTATTACGTCTCTGAGGCGTGTCAGTGAGCTGCAGGCGCTCACAATCCAAGAGCCATTCATTCAAATTCATCCAAATAGGGTAGTGCTACGCACTAACCCCAAATTCCTTCCGAAGGTGGTGTCACAGTTTCATCTAAACCAAACTATTGACTTACCAGCATTCTTTCAAAACCCGCAAACGGTGGCGGAAAGAATGCTCCATACCTTAGATGTACGGAGGGCGTTGATGTACTACATAGACAGAACACAACCCTTTAGAAAGACAAAACAACTCTTTGTTGCCTTCGCACCACAACACAAAGGCAACCCAATTTCCAAAGCAGGGATAGCCAGGTGGATTGTTAAGTGCATCCAGATATGTTATCAAAAAGCCAAGCGCACTTTAACAATACCCCCCAGAGCGCACTCCACACGCAAACTGGGGGCATCCATGGCTTTCCTAGGGAACATTCCTTTAGAGGATATTTGCAGAGCAGCCACGTGGGTCACACCACATACCTTCACAAAACACTACTGTGTTGATGTGCATTCCAAGCAGCAAGCAGCTGTAGGACAGGCTGTTCTCAAGACACTTTTTCAGGTTTCTGCAGCTGGCACGGGCAACCGCCGATGATGGAGGGACTGCTATGTATTCTATGCTAAGATATGAATTTAGCAGCCCACATGCCTCGAACTGAATATGCTACTTACCAGTATGCATCTGTTCTTGGCATGTAGGGCTGCTAACATTCATATCGCCCACCCTCCTCCCCGGTGCCTGTCGCAGCTGCAGATATACTATTGTATTTATTCATTAGCATGGACATCCTTTACACTTTTCACTCCATCTTCTGCCACAATGGCGAAAAACAATCTGGGGATGGAGCCGATGCCCATGCGCACTGTAGTCCAGGGGAGGAGCCACCTATCTCAGGATACTTCGAAGACTCTTCCAGGACAACAATGTGCAATCATCCGAGCCCAACACTAGGCGGCGATCTAATGCTAAGATATGAATGTTAGCAGCCCTACATGCCAAGAACAGATGCATACTGGTAAGTAGCATATTCATTACAAGCCCTGGCACTCCTGGTGCGTTTTACTGGGGACTGACAGTAAATCCAATGAACCAATCATGGAAATCAATCACAGTTACATTTTACATAGGGAGAGCATATGCACTTTAGCACTGGTCAGCAGTGGTAAAGTGCCCAGAGTCATTAAACCAACAAAAACAGGTCAGAGAGAATATTGGAGGAAGGCAAAAAGTTCAGGGATGACAATGATGATATGATAATAGGGACTTATATAATGCACGTTCACCAACGGTTTCTTGGCGCTGAGGTGGGGAGGCGTGAACAGATGGAGAGGTGTGAGTTATTAATCGTAGGCCTGAGAGAACAGCCAGGTTTTGAGGGATTTTCTAAACATGGGGTAGGACTCTGTTAGACGTAGTGAGGGAGGCAGTGAGTTCCAGAACTGGGGGGCAAGGAAAGCAAATCTCATCCCTCTGTGTTTCTTGCGCTTGAAGGTAGAGGGTGTCAGGAGATTTGCATTTGCAGAAAGAAGGGTACGGCGGGGAATGTAGCGCCGGACTCTGTCGGAGATGAAGACAAGTCCATGGGAGGACAGGGCTCTATGGGTCAGGCAACCAATTTTGAAGAGGCAACGTTGCGCCACAGGAAGCCAGTGAAGACCTTTGAGAAGAAGTTTGGCTTGGTGCGACTTTGGTAAGCCGTGTACAAGCCTGGCCGCCTAGTTCTGAACCAGCTGAAGCCTCTGCAGCTGATTCGTCAGCACACCCACACCCTTGTTGGTGTGTTGGCAAATAAAACTTTCACAAAAGCAATTGGAGTTTATGGTATGTTATGCTAAGCAGGAGTGTTGACTATTGGATATATTTCGGCGTCTAGCCTTCTTCAGTGCATGTAAACTTGCATTAGACATTGCGCAGGTTTAAATACATTTTAAAACGATCTCATTGGAGAGGCATATGATCATAGCCAGTGATTAGAGACAAACACAGTTCAAGGTCAAATACCTCTGTTCCTGGCTGGCATGTTTGCGTGTGTTACTTTCTTCACAGCCTGATGGTGGAGAAGCGTGGCTCAGTGGTTAGAGGCGGCAGACCCGGAAGCTGAGATCGGCCGTGGACCAGGGTTCGATTCCCCGGCTTGGCGGGTCTCGGGCTCAAAATTCCACGGACTCGATAATTCTCGTTCCGGTGCCTACTCAACTCACGGGGTCACACTCTGCGACTCTGGGCAATAGCTTGCTTAATCTCCACTACGGCCCCTCGCGGCGGGATGCCTGGCTTTCACCTTGTGGATACCCTGCCGGGGTATCTCACAGGGGAATACCAGGACGGGTTCCCTAAGCAAGCGCTTAGATACCGTGTCGGTGATTTACGCTATATAAATACATGTACAAAGCATTTTGTTTTTGCAACTCAAAGTTCTTAATTTCTCATAATTGCTTTGATGAAATATGCGATGTCAATTCCACGCTGCATGGCTTATCTGGCCCCTCAAAAATAATCCGGCCATAGTGCCTCCAATTGTCAGTGCCAAGATGAAATATTGCAGTCCCTCGCCTGCCAGATCTCAATTGTTGCACCATCCTACAGGATTCCGTATATTTTACTTCTGTCCTCCAATTAAATAATTGTCAGCTGCGATGGTAGGAGGCTTGTTCATTTTTTCTCTCTGTGGTTCTAACAGTGGTTAAATTATGTTAAGTTCGTTTGAACCCTGCATTACTATCTGGTCCCTTATGAACTCGTCATGGAGGGCTCCAAATCTACAGTTTATAGCGAGATTCTTCAATGCAGACACAAAGTCATCTATTGATTCATCTTTTCCTTGCTTGCAATGAAAAAATTTGTATCTATCAACGCGCACACATACTGTTGGTTTATAATATGTATTCAAATCATCAATGGCGTTTAAAAATACATCGTCTTCATTTTCAGCTCTGACCTTTTTGTTAATGGAGTTATATTCCTTTATTCCACCGGCGCCTAAACAGTGCATTAGCATTTTATATTTCTTTTCTGCTTTTACTTATTCATCTTCTTCTAAAGTTGAAATGTAATTTAAAAAATAGTCCCTCCATATTCCTCCCATTTTAGTGCTGGTTCGCCCCCTCCACGTAAGAAAGTCTGTGGTGGTGACAGGTTCCATACACATCCTGATGCCATGCCAATATATGTGTTGCTGATAAGGGATAGGGAATGTTATTAGTTATTAATCAGCAGTCTATTTGTGAATGAGGTGAAGGTTTTGTTTTTATATGTGTGGGTGACTGAAATGGGTGGTCCTGAGCTGAGTGATTTATTTGTCTCAAAGGTGGATTCTGAAGAAGATCCTGAAATCAGATTTTTTATATTTCCTAGAGATATTAATGCAAACTGTATGTACTGCCAAGAGGTTTTTAAAGTCTATGATGAATGAAATACCTGAACTTTGGGGGGTGGAAAAGTAGAAGTAAAGTTTATTCCTTTCAGGTTGCTCAAAACTTTCTTTCATAAAATTTACTTTGTAAAGCTTCTTCCTGGTTACTCGATACTGTGGCAAACAGTGGGCTAGTGATATACAAGTACGACGTTTCTATCTCGATGGTTAAGTTCTGTAGCGCACAGTGGGCTAGAAATATGCATGCATGCCTTTTTCAGGCGTTTTAAATTGTTACCTTGACTAGAATTTCTCCAATTTGCTGTGTGTTTCGCTACCGCTTGTCATGCGCATTGAAAATCTGCTCCGGCTGAGAAGAGATGAAGGTTTTTTTTTTTTTGGTTTTTTTTTTTTTAATGGTGATGACATACGTTTTCACGTAAGCTGGACTGCTGCTTTTTTACTGTAAAGCGACTTAGACGGACGTTCTGAACGTCAAGCAGCCATCTTTACAGTAAAAAAGCAGCAGTCCAGCTCCTATGAAAACTGCAGTTGACGAGTGTGACAAATAGCAATCATTTTATAGTCTATAAAACTTGTAATTCAGACTTTTAAAAGAAATGCAGCTGGTCGTGCGCAGAAGTTTCTTGATAGTTTCCTTTAAGAAATGCAGTTTTTAGGATGGTTTTTTCCTTGTCACTTCTTAATTGTTATACGCGTAAATTGTGTGGGGTAGTCAAAGTTCATTTGTTCCTTTATTCTGTCGTTTTATTTTCTCCTCAGATAAATTCATTTAGACAAATTGACAAGTTTCACCTTGGTACATTTTTGAAAGTCACTGACCTTTAAGTGCACTCTGTTTTTTAATTATCTTCTTAACCAAGGTTTAGTAATATCCTGAAGGAATTACAGAATTTCGCTTCTCAATAGCTGACTAAATCTTTGTAGTTTCCTTAATAGTGGGTTCTTGTGTTGGCCCTCGTCGCCACTTGGTAAAGAACTCCGCTCAACGCTGGTTTGAAGTAATAGGTTCTTTATTATAAATGCCAACACAACTCCAGGAGGCTGGAGCGAACACATCCATGCTGTGCAGGGATCAGCTGTCACCTGTCAACGGACAGTAGGCAGCTAATGACCTCCCGGCCTGTACGGTGTCCACGCAGGGACATGAAAAAGGTAAGAACACAACTGTGTCCACACAGGGACAAAACTATAGTTGATGTAACAGACTTTGGAGCCAATTTCTTAACTTGTCTTGGCACAGCCTGAGTTTCTGGCGCCATCTGCGACACTGATGCAGATCCAACAGTTCCACAAGGCCATGCTCAAACTCTTTGAATCCCTTCGGGCTTGTTCTGGTGTGCCTGTGTGCTCCAAGAGGCCTTAAATCTCTGCGTGAGATGACCCCTCCGAAACCACCACTGGGACTCCCCTGGCTCCAGGCCGGTTTGCAGAACATAGATGCTGACTCCACCGGCATCAGAGGACAAGGTGCCCATCTCATGATCAAAGCCAGCACCGCTACTGGACACGCCCTTTACTGTGAGAAACGTTGCGTGAAAGCATGAAGGCAATTGTCTCCAAATGATTCACTGTCAATACACAATGGAGCCCAGAAACGGGGTGAGCTGGTAAGTAACTTTTAAATAATTAAATATTAGATGGAGGCACGTAGTAATACAAACAGTCAGCTATCGCGTGCAGCCAGGGGCGGGACCTTTCTTCGTGCAGCCAGGCTCAAGGAGATTTATAATGAGATTGGGTCTCGTGCTGAACCGGCATGTGGCAGTATGCCTTTGAAAACAGAACACTCTTGTGTATAACCAAGCGGGAGCAAACTGCTTACTGTCATTGAAGGCACACGCTGGAGCGGCATGCAGTGTCGGCTGATAAGGTCCAAAAAAAGTTTTTACATTTCATGGGGCGCTAAGTGGCGCACTAGGAAGATGGCCGCATTTGAGTGAGGCTCCTGCTGCTCGGTGCATTAATCTGCCCTAAATCTCCTGTCCAGATGCTCACTTGAGTCTAATGGCGGTAATGAAGTGTCCACACAGCTGAGAAGAGATACTGAAAGTTTCCCACTAGCAGCATGTCGCTGACCGCTGCTCCATCATCCTCGCTGACGGGTTGGTGCTGTGCTGGACTCGACCGTCTGAAGTTGCGACCTGGCTGGCTGACTCACGAAAGTGCCGCGGTGTCTAGGCCTCACGTTTGCCGCGCACCGTGAGCTCAGCATTAACGGAGGTGGCGGTGAGTGCGCTGACTTTTCCATCCCTAATTCCCGACAATCGGACTACCTTCCCATCTGCCAGTATAGATAGGGGGGCCCCATGATCCTGCCTGAACCTTTTTCCCCTGCTGCCTCCTACATGCGTAGGGCCGCTTTCACCTACTGTAAAGTGTTGGATTTGAAAGTATATTAATGATAGAAGAAGGAAGCTTGACCAGGTATTAATCCAAAGAAGGGATTTAATCTTCAAATCCGATATACAGCATTTCACGGTAGTGCTGCTGTTCTCCTGAAGACTCAACTGCTGAATGACTAAACGTCTGCACCTGAGCCAACGGGAGAAGTGCAGGCACGAGAGATGCATCTTCAAACATAAACATGCTTGAAGATACTCTTTACAAATAATTCTTTCACTGGGAACCTAGGTTCGAGCCCAGGTTCTGAATTACGTAATAATGGAAATGGAAATAATACTTCAATAACACACATGTAAAACAAAGCACATTACATCATCTCTCTTCTTATAAAAGAAATGAAAACATTAAAAAGAACACAGTTTTTTTAAGACAAATAGTAATCTTTGAATCTCACAGGAATAGAACAGTTGCGAGAAGACTTGTGTGATTTACAAACTGAAGTTGAAGCAGAAACTGACGGATGACTCACTGGTGACACTACTGATGGATGACTCACTTGTGAAGAAGTAGATGTTGTCAAAGAAGAAGATGAAACAGGACTGTGAGCATTGTCAGATGTAGAACCTAAAGGAAAGTGTGAGCAATCATGGTCACATGAAGTTGACTTTAGCTTTAGCATTCTTTTTGCTTGTTCATCCGAAATTTGAATAACTGCTCTCTTACTCCACCACCATTTCCCTTCAAGAAAAAGTGAACCTTTAGAAGTTTTGACGACTTGAATTGGTGGTGAAAATTTTGAAAAAACCTTTTTTAACCTTGTTTGGATTTTTGAGTAAAACCCTATCACCAATTTGAAAATCCTTAGAGGGCAGAGTAGAAGGTGAATTAAAATGTCTCTTTTGAGTATCTTGTTTTGTCGACACATTCCTCTTGAGAGTATGTTTATCTCTACAAGCCATGCAGGAGGAATACTCTTTTTTCATCACTTTTATCCAATTAGGACAGACAACACCATTTGGATTTCTCTTTTTCAAAAGTCTGAACGGATAAATTCCCGTTGTGGAATGAGGTGTGACTAATTAGGACCAAATCTTTTTTCTTAAAAAGGATTCAACATGAAGATTACATGCTATGGCTGTCTGAATATCCTCTTTGATGAATCTGTTAAATCTTTCAATAAGACCATTCGAAGAAGGGGAGTAGAGAGCTACTTTGAGGTGTTTTATATCATGCCTTTTAAAGTACTCCAGTAAGGCTGTTGAACAGAAATGTGACCCATTGTCTGTGACAATTTCTCTTGGAGATCCTTCACTTTGAAATACTCGATCCAGAAATGTTATCACGGCAAAGGAATTAGGTGAGTCACAAAAGTCAAAGTCCACCCATTTCGAATGGTAATCAATTAGAGCTACGATATAGCGCTCATTGCTCGAAAGAATGTCAAATGGACCTGCAAAGTCAATTGCAATTTTGAACCATGCCTCCTCAGGCATAGGCACACAATGAAGGGGAAACTTGTTTAACTTCCAACGTTTATCTGAAAGTAGGCAAGTATCACATTTGTCAACACAAATAGCAACATCTTTATCCAACGAAGGCAACCAGAAGTACTCTTTGAGTTTCCTAGAAGTTCCACCAATGCCCCTCATGTGCGAAATCAACTAACTTCTTGCGAATGGAAAATGGAGGAATAATTTGATCCCTCCCGCCCCCCGCATTAAAACATCATTCACAATGGACAAATCTTCTGAGACTTGAGCAAAAGATTTAAGAGATGCAGGCAATAACCGTTCTCTTGGCCACCCACAAATCAAGTTTTTTTACAGCTTGAAGAACCTGATCATTCTCATACTCTTTAAACCAATCAGATTTAGACAATAAAGGAAAAAGAGAAATGGAATCATCAATGGACGAGACCACACACTCAACCTCATAATTTTTAGCTTCATTCAAGTTTTCTTTTAAGGAAAGCCTAGACAGGCAGTCCGCCCTCACATTCAGCCCTCCTTTAATATAGCAAATGGTGAAATTAAACTCATGTAACTTTGAAAGAATACGTACCAACCTTGCTGATGCCTTACCTGTTCCATTACCATTTAACAAGTTCAGCAAAGGTTTATGATCACTCTGCAACACAAAATGTGAACCCCAAATATAACTCTTAAACTTTTCTACTGCCCATGAGCATGCGAGGGCCTCTTTCTATTGTGCTGTAATTCTTTTCTGCTGATGAAAGATCTTGATGCGAAGCCTATGGTCTTTTCAGATGTACCAATACTGGAATCCTTTTTCCTGACGATGGGACTAACCCACTGTGAAGAATCAGTGGGTATTATTATACCATCTGTAACCATTTTATCCAATAATTTCTTCAAATCCTCTCTTACACTAAGAGGGGTAGACCTCATTCTCCAGTATTACATCTTTCATAGATTCACATGCTTGTGTCTTCCCCGTCGTCATGGTGGGAGTCTCACGGTAACAGAATGACCAAAGCAGTATCATAGAGAAGAAAAACTGCATAGAAAATCCCCTAGGGACTGTATCATTTGGTAACCAGACCATCTCATTATTTGGTCCAAAAATCAGCCAATCAGCATTGCTGCCCTGCCCTCACACTCCCCAGCAGAAGCTTCCTGCCTCAGATTTCCAACCGCCTTCGTGTGAGAAAGGAGTCTCCCTGAGCTCTGCTCAGTTTACTGTTCCTGAGTGAACTATTGACCTTTTGCTTCTTATATCCTGACTACTGGATTAAGGTATTGTGTGCCTATATTCCTCATTATGGCTGAAAGCTCTAAAAAGAGGCTGTTCAGGCCGTGCAGATCCTGTGGGAAGGCCAGGCTATACTCTGAAGACCCTCATAAGGACTGCCTATATTCTCTTCATCCTAAGCATGTGGCTAAGGATTGTAAATACTGTAGAACCTTTTCTGTCAAAACTCTTAGAGACAGAGAGGCTCGCTTGCTGTTATGGCTTCAAAAGAAGAAGGCCATCTCAGACTCAGATTCTGGGGAGGAATCTTCAAAAATGACACCTAAGAAGAGAAAGGCCTCTATTTCTGAGGAGAAAGTGGAGCCTAAGAAGAGCAAATCTAAAGATAAGGCAACGTCATCTCTTCCTATTACTCCTCTGAAGAAGCTGTCAGATCAGAAAGGGACAGGGTCTGCTCCACCGACCAGTTCCCTAGCTTTTGCTTCAAAATCTGTGGAAAAGCCTTCAGCTCCGTCGACGACTTCACCGTCGACGACGGCTTCGTCGATGACAGGATCTAAAGCAGCGTCGACGACAACAACGTCGACGAGTAAGATTACCCCGTCGACGAAGAGACCGTCGACGACGACATCATCGACGACAGGTTCGACGACGAGGATGTCGACGGGGGCCTCGTCGACGATGGACCCGTCGACGAAGGTTCCGTCGACGGTGTCGTCGACGGCACCGTCGACGAAAATCATTCTGACAACGGCAAAAGCTTTCAAGTCACCACAGTCGAAGACTATGATTTCTATCCGGTCTTTTCAGTCATCCAAGGGTTCGGCGACTATCAGCAAATCGGTGGAATTCACATCATGGACGAAGATTTCACCTCTTCCACCATCTTCTTTGTTGGAACAAGACTCAGATGGAGAGGAATCTTCAGGTGCCGCCTATAGTCCTTCACAGCTCCAAATAAAGAGCCAAGACACAGACGAAGAAGAGGTATTTTCTTTCAAGGACAGACCTCAATCTTCCAGATATGAATCGTTCCAAGACACATGTGAGTATAATGAAGAGGAGGACAATCGAGAAGAATCGCGAGAGGAGGTACGACAGGACACAATGTCTATACCAGTGTTTCTTGTATCTGACCTCAGATTCATGATAAACGACTACTACAGTCGTTTCCCAGAGGCAAACGCCCCTCAACCAGCAACGCCGGTAGCTCCTGCGCAGCCATCAAAGGCAAAAGCTTCCACTCAAGAGCAGGGGGTGAGATCACCACCAGTGGTTACAATAAGAGACGATCTAACGGAATCCGATGAGGATGAACAACCTGAAGAAGGGGAACTTGTTCATGATGCTTCGGGGCAGGAATGGAGTGAGTACATCTTGCCATCGGCCCCGTCACCTGACCCGCTGCCATCCACCTCCCCTCCTCAAGACATTGGAGGGTTCCATGACATCATGGAAAAGGCGGCGCAGAGGTTTAAATTAGATATGGAAGTTAAAGAAACAGACTGTTTCTTGTATGATTTCAAGGACGATGCCAGGAAATCAGCTAGGTCAATTCCAATTATTCCTCATGTTTGGGAAGAGGGCCTAAAAATTTTAAAGACACCGGCTTCCATAGCGGTTTCCGTTCCAAGGATTGAAAAGAAGTATAGAGCGCCAGAATCGGCTTCAGCCTGTCTAATAGGTCACCCCAGGCCGGAGTCAGTTGTGACGCAGGCGGCGCAGAGAAATTCAAAGAACCCGGTGGCTACTTCCTTGGTGCCACCTGACAAAGAAGGAAGGAGAATGGACGGTGCTGGTAAAAGGTTTGCAGTCATGGCAGCCTCTACTATCAAGGCGGCCAATGCTATGGCCCTTATTAGCCGTTTCAACAGACAAATGTGGTCAGATCTGACACCCATACTGTCTGCGCTACCGGAGGATAGGAAAGAGGAAGCAGCGGCCATCCTCAAAGACGGAGCAAAGTCTGCGGCTGAATCTATTGACATCGCCATGGACGTTTCATCTATGGCTTTCAGGCAAATGGCTGGGGCAGTTTCGCTTCGTAGACAAGGCTGGCTTAAGGCGACCTCGTTTCGTCCGGAGGTGCAAGCAAAAATTGTGGACATGCCATTCGATGGCGAAAGTTTATTTGGGAAACATATCGATGAGGCGCTACAAGGCATAAAATCTGACACGGATACTGCTAGAGCGCTCGGATCTCTTCAACAAGGACGGTTTCAGTCCTTTCGGAAAAGAGGTACAAGAGGTCAATTCAATCAGAGATCTTCATATCAGTCCAACAGATATCAGCCGTATAACCAACAGAATTATCGGCAATACAATTCAAACACCCAGTTCAAGCCCTACAACTCCTCTTACCAGCAGCAATCTAGGGGCAAGTCTGGCACCAGAGGGAAGAATCAACAGTCTAACAGACGTCAATGATTTCAGGCTGGCGCTCCCCACAATGCAGATCCCGGAAAACGACCACTATCTGTCTCAATACTTCAACAACTGGATGTCCATAACATCGGACAAATGGGTTTTAGATGTCATCAGCAGGGGTCACACCCTGGAATTTGCAGAAATGCCACCGGATCATCCCCCGGTGCTCAGGCTCTCTCAACATCGTCAGGAATTGCAGAACGAGGTCCACTCGCTTCTGCAAAAGGGAGCCATAGAAGAAGTACCGCAACATCTCAGAGGGAAAGGCTTCTATTCGCATTTCTTCCTCATCAAGAAGAAACAAACCCTGAAATGGAGACAGGTATTGGATTTGAGGGATCTGAATCAATACATAAAGAAGATTCCCTTCAGAATGCTATCGTTGCAAGAGATCCTGCAAATGTTAAAAGAACAAGACTACATGGCGTCCTTGGATCTCATGGATGCGTACTTCCATATCCCAATTCATTGGAAGCACAGAAGATATTTAAGATTCACCGTGGAGAGTCGCCACTTTCAATTCAAGGTCCTTCCATTCGGACTCAAATCGGCCCGAGGGTGTTCACCAAATGCATGGCCCCGGTGGCAGCCCATTTAAGATTGCAGGGGCATTACATTTATCCGTATCTGGACGACTGGCTAGTGACAGGTCCATCAGTCAGAGAAACAGCAAGGTCTCTCCACTGCTGCATTCGTCTTTTTCGACGTTTGGGACTAAGGACCAACTTGGAGAAGTCCTCGCTGACCCCGGCCCAGGGCATTCACTTCTTAGGAGCGTGGATATGCACCAAGACAGTGAAAGCTTATCCTTCCAAAGAACGGATGACAAAGATCATGGGTCTGGTCTCGGCCCTTCAGGAAAAAAGGTTCACTTCTGTGAGAATTTACAAATCCATGCTGGGGATGATATCTTCTTGCATCCCACTGGTACCAAATTGTCGTCTTCGAATGAGACCTCTGCAAGAACAACTGGACGAGCAGTGGGTTCAGTCCAAAGGAACCTTCGAGGATCGCATTACCTTCACGAACCGTATGAAGGTGGCTATGTCATGGTGGAAAGCACAGAAGAACTTGGATCAGGGCTTAACATTTGTGCCTCAGAATCACAATTACGTGATGACGACGGACGCCTCCTTGCTAGGATGGGGTGCACATCTTCAGGAGCTGGAGATTCAGGGCCTCTGGTCAGACTGGGAGGCACAGCTTCACATAAACATGTTAGAACTCAAAGCTGTGTTCCTGGGGCTTCAAGCCTTCCTGCCCAGAATACGGCATGCATCGGTGCTTATTCAAACGGACAGCACCACGACTATGTTTTATCTGCTAAAGCAGGGTGGAACAAAATCCAAACAACTGTCGATGTTGGCGCAAAGAATCTGGAAGTGGCTGATAATCCACGGCATTTCAATTCAAGTGCAACATATACAGGGCATCCTCAACACACGGGCAGACGCCCTGAGTCGCACACCGAATGTGACGCACGAATGGGAGCTGCACGACGCTCAGCTTCGCAGACTGTTTCAAAGGTGGGGCACTCCCACATTAGACTTGTTCGCAACCAGGGACAATTCAAAGTGTGTCCAGTTCGCGTCCAGGTACCCTCAACAAGATTCCAGGGGAAACGCATTCCACATGGATTGGACGGACATGTTTGCCTACGCGTTTCCTCCGTTCCCTCTGATACCGCGAATACTTCGCAAGATAAGATTGGAACCGTGTCATGTCATACTGATAGCACCAGCCTGGCCGAGGCAGGCATGGTATTCAGACCTGCTACAGATGTCAAAGGGCAACAAACTACAGTTTCCGACATTCCAGAACCTCATTTCCATGAAGGACGGTCAGATCCTGCATCCGGACCTACAATCGCTAAAATTGTCCGAATGGAACCTCATGAGCGGGAATTCCAAGACTTAAACATTCCTCCGGAATGCAGACATATTCTGTCACAAGCCAGGGCTTTGTCAACTAACAAGACATATGCGGCTAAATGGACTCGTTTCTGTCATTGGTGCAACAGTCAAAAATTACACCCGTTAACAGTACACCCTGAAGGTATTCTACCTTACCTGTTGTCGCTGGCTAAGGCAGGACTGTCGCATGCCTCAGTAAAGGTACACCTAGCAGCAATATCACGCTTCAGGAGACAGCCAAATGAGCCATCTCTCTGGTCTTCCAGGCTAATAAAGGAGTTCATTAAAGGACTTTTTAGAGTTTTTCCACCCATTCGGCGCCCGCCAGTGCAATGGCACCTCAATACAGTCCTGTCACAACTTATGAGGCCTCCGGTCGAGCCTATCCACAACACAGACTTACAGTTCCTATCATGGAAGACAGCCCTGCTCCTTGCCTTAACATCTGCAAGGAGGGTTAGCGAAATTCAAGCCTTTTCAGTGGAAGAACCCTTTATACAATTTCACCAGGACAGGGTTATCTTAAGGACAAATCCTACTTTTATACCTAAAGTACCTACGTCTTTTCACCTCAACGAGCCTGTTATTTTGCCTACCTTTTTCAGCAATCCCTCAACTGAAGCAGAAAGAGCATTGCACTCTTTAGACATTGCTAGATGTTTGAAGTTCTACATTGAACGAACAAAGACATTCCGTAAATCCAAACAATTATTTATTGCTTTTGAAGGACAAAGGAGAGGCCTTCCTCTATCAAGGCTGAGTATTGCAAGATGGATATCATCAGCCATACTGAAATGTCATGAGAAAGCGGGAAAGCCGCTCTCTTCTAAGGTTAATGCTCATTCCACAAGGAAGATGGCAACATCTATGGCCTTATTCGCAGGAGTGTCGCTTCCAGACATCTGCAGAGCAGCGACGTGGAAGAGTGTGCATTCTTTCACCAGGCACTACTGTCTGGACACTGCATGGAAAGAAGACACGGCAGTGGGGCAAGCTGTGCTGAAACGTCTAGGTATAATTTGATTTTCTGCTAATTTCTCTATACAGTCCTTTTGACTTATGTTTGCATGTAAATTTATATATATATATATATATATATATATATATATATATATATATATATGTATATATATATATATGTATATCTCTGCATACTTAGTATTATATGGTTATGTATTATTCTAACATTGCTTTACTGCAGAGCTTCCTTCTGGGTTCTATCCTGGAAACGCTGCAAATTTTTGTGAGCACTGCTTACTACTCTGATAAAAGCATGTGAATCTATGAAAGATGTAATACTGGAGAAGGAATTAGTTACTTACCTGTACACTATAGTTCTCCAGTATTATCTTTCATAGATTCACATGCGCCCGCCCGCCTCCCCGTTTCGCAGGTAGAACCTGTTCTCGGTATTTATCCGTGTCTCTCACTCGGGGACGGAAATCTGAGGCAGGAAGCTTCTGCTGGGGAGTGTGAGGGCAGGGCAGCAATGCTGATTGGCTGATTTTTGGACCAAATAATGAGATGGTCTGGTTACCAAATGATACAGTCCCTAGGGGATTTTCTATGCAGTTTTTCTTCTCTATGATACTGCTTTGGTCATTCTGTTACCGTGAGACTCCCACCATGACGACGGGGAAGATACAAGCATGTGAATCTATGAAAGATAATACTGGAGAACTATAGTGTACAGGTAAGTAACTAATTCCATTTATGTACAACTTTAACTGCACCTAGCTTAAGTTTAATAAGATGTTCAAACTTTCTTATTTTCCCTATTTTTGTATCTAATACTTGTGGAAACTCCTTGAGAATGTCCCTAACACAAGTGTTAAAGGTATCATCTAAAGATGAGATCTCAACTTCATTAATCTGCACTGGGTTCTTAGATCCTGGAACAAGTTTCAAACCCTTCTTTGCTAGGTCTTGCCACCCCACTATATTCTTACCTTCCACAGCAACATAAACCTCTGTGTAAGTGGTCCTACCCAGACAAGAAACATGGGACATGAAAAAACCAAGCATTTCTATATTTTTCCGTCCATATGCTTTTGGAATTATGTCGATATCAGAAAGAAACGTATGAGATGACCACGCTTCATTATACAATCTGTCTGAAATTATGGTGACGAGCGCACCTGAATCTGCCATCAACTCTACTGACTTGTTGCCAATTACTACCATGCATGTAGGTTCTGCTGCACGTTCCTCTACTGAATTTCTACAAGAATCAATTGCCAGAATTTCCCTGCTTTCAGATATATTAGTAGAAAACTCTATAGTATTAATGTTAAGATCTTTTAAACTAGTCTCTAAAGGAGCAACGTCAAAAGATGAAACATTAACTTCTTGGTCACACAAATCATGCATTGCGATTGAACTAACATGAACAGTACATTTAGCTCTACATACTGTTCCAAAATGGCCAACTTTATGACGATTTGTGCATTTCTTCCCCAATGCTGCACAAACAGGACTATTACTCAAATGTGATTTTGAACCACACCTAAAACAATAAGTAGAGAATTTTCTCTGTGTGGTTTTCATAAATTTGTTCTTAAAAGACACAGCATTGACAGACAAATCAATTTGAATGGAATTAATAGGCAAAACATTATTATTTGCAATACACTCAGAAGAAACAATACTTCTTTCTATACTCTTTGCCATGTCAATAACCTCTTGTAGAGTAGGATCCCTGCAACTTAAAATATGTTCCTGTATTTTTTGTATGAAAACATCCATAAACAAATTGATCCCTAATAGACCAGTCTAAAGATGTTCCAAAATTGCATTCTGCAGACATGTTCCTGAGAACAGAAATAAATTCTTCTACACTTCCTTCTGATTTTTGTTTCCGCTTTACAAAATTAAAACGTTCTAACATAACGTTTGGTTGTTCTAAAAATGTTTTGTTTAGTCTCAGAACTGCCTCAGTGTAGACATTCCAACCTTCTCCAGTCCCTGATGGAGGTAATGTCAAGGGTAAATTATCATAAGTTTCCCTTCCGGCGGGTCCTAGGTGACTGTAAAGAAGATACAACTTTCTTTTTGCTGAATATTCCTCTGCATCTATAGCAACAAGGTAGTTCTGAAAGCTGCTAAACCACGTTTTCCATGGTTCAGCTGGTTTACCATTCGTCGGTAAGAAATGGTTCAATTGTATAATTTGCTGATTGTTAGCCATGTTAAAACCAAAATTTATAACAGAAATGTCTTTTAAAATTATCTCCTTTGGTTTTTATATAAAGCCAAAATAGTAAAATGCCATGTAAATAAATAACTTGCTGTCTTTAAAAACAACTTCTTTAGTTTGAAGAAGTGCCCAAATATTTAGTTAAATTCCTTTGAATATATTGCTTGCAGTCTTTAAATACCCTCCTTTAGTTTGTAAAAATAAGTCAATGTCTATTAAATGATGAGTAAGTATGTTAGTTGCAGTTTATCTTTTTATGTTCTTTAAATAATACAATTGAATGTACATACCAATAAATCTTTTAGATAAAAGTAGAGGGTAATATCCAGTTGAAAGCGCTGTTCCTTGAATGCTTCCTGATCAACTGCTTCAACAAGAAACTCCCGTTGATTGTTAGAAAGCTTTGCGCTCAAAATCGCTAAAAAAACTAGAGCGCGTGATAATTTCCTTGCATTAAATTGTGGAAAAAACATAAACTCACTCAATATGGCCTCCCACGCTGTGTGATGACATCATCGCGTTCCCGGCATTCTTCGCTGATTGCCGAGAAGCTGAGCTGAGACGGAGAGGTAATTTGTGGAAAACCTTTAAAATCCGTAGTTTATAAAGTGCAGCTTGCAGACGTCTCGCAAAGGAATGGAAATTAATCCTTTTTAAAGCGTTGTAAGCAGGGCAGTACAACGAAAGCAAAGCTCCTTATGCTTCACTTTTTATAAAAAGTGGTGAAATGCTGAAAAATCTTGAGATCCCGTCGCCAAATGTAAAGTGTTGGATTTGAAAGTATATTAATGATAGAAGAAAGAAGTTTGACCAGGTATTAATCCAAATAAGGGATTTAATCTTCAAATCCGATATACAGCATTTCACGGGAGTGCTGCTGTTCTCCTGAAGACTCAACTGCTGAATGACTAAACGTCTGCACCTGAGCCAACAGGAGAAGTGCAGGCACGAGAGATGCATCTTCAAACATAAACAAGTTTGAAGATACACTCTTTGCAACTAATTTTTTCACGAGGAACCTAGGTTCGAGCCCAGGTTCTGAATTACGTAATAATGGAAATGGAAATAATACTTCAATAACACACATGTAAAACAAAGCACATTACACCTACCCGTGGCCCGGGGACAGTCGCACATACCGACGCTGCGCTGCCCGGGGGAAGGTTTACGCCGAGGTATATTCGGCCCCAGCAGCCACACCAGCCTGGGGCGGACCCTACAGCTGACATCTGCGCACAACACTCTGTAGCTACGACTTACCCACTGGAGCCCAACGCTTCATTAACAGTGCGGCTTCTCTCAGAGGCTGTAAACCCCACCGCTACTATTACTGCTGTGATTCTCTTCTGCCTGGCCCGAGTGACTCTGCTCAGAGGTCTGCCATAGTCACCTGAGTGCGGTGCTTATTCTTCGGTGCAGTGACACAACACGCCGGAGCTGGAGTGCTTCCTGATTCCCCGCATTGCATGAGCTGAGGTCCCCCAGTGCTGGGCGCCAGCGGCTGCGATACTGTGAGCGCTGCGGATGTCCGTGGGATGACAGTGCAGGCCTCCTGCATCCCACTGAAAGCTCCACGTTGGCGGTTAATCACACCAGAGCCTGCTGCGCGGACAGAGGGACTGATGCTGTGAGTATGCAGTATTCTCATGCTCCTAGCGGCAACATCCCGTTGACCAGGTCACCCCTCGCAATCTCTAACGCACCGCGCTCCTGCCTCAGGAATACGGCCTATGAGGCTCACGACGCCTGCAGCGCCTGCTGCCGTGCCAATGTTATCCGCTGGGCAGCGTGCCGTGCCCAATCATAGCCCGGCTTCTCATCTACCGAGATCGAGATGTCGCCCTTAAAGCAGCCCGTGAAAAACGCCACCTCACTTTCGAAGGGAATAACTTTACCATCTACTCTGATTTCACCACAACTGTCGAGGGAAAAAGGCGTACTTTCATGCCTGTCAAGAAAAAACTACAAGAGGCTCAAATTGATTATGCTCAACTCTATCCAGCTCTCTTATGAGTCACACACCAAGGCAAACAAACCTTTTTTACTAAACCGCACCAAGTAGATGAATTCCAGAAATTCCTTAAACGGAGTAACAGATCATCTGCCTCTTCCGCTTCTTCACCAAGATCATACTCTCCGTACCCTGAATGACCGCTGCCGACCCCACTGAACGAGCACCCTTCGGATGTTTTGGGACGGCGCAGCGATGACACACCCTCAGCGGCTAGGAGCGACCTCTCCCAAACCTGCTCCTCTCTTGCCATTAAATAGATGAGGGAAAAACTGGACCTATAAGTCATTTAACACTGAGCACCCCGACCCTCACTGAGCTTTTGTTCACACCATTGCTTAATCTCTCACAGGGTGTGGCGAAACAGTGCATGCACGTGGGAATCCCCCTCGAGGGTGCTCCCCCTTTAGTACGTTATACACACAGCCTAGTTGTACGCAGTATGTTTATGATGTTGCTGGGTATTAGGTAGTGGGGTGGGTTGCACCTTACTGGCATGTTTGGGATGCTTCAGTGGGCGGGGGTGGGCTTGGGGTTGTTCTTGACATTTTTCCACAGTGCACAAAACACACATGACAAGCAAATGTATAGCTGCTTTTGTCCTTCCTACCGATTTCATGTATATAGTGTATTCACACTTTTGTCTTTCACAACCTGTTATAGACAATGCCTAGCCG
The DNA here is from genome assembly GCF_964261635.1 of Lissotriton helveticus. NCBI lineage: Eukaryota > Metazoa > Chordata > Amphibia > Caudata > Salamandridae > Lissotriton > Lissotriton helveticus. Next base: position 1,062,341,602 of record NC_136068.1, on the reverse strand, counting down.
GCCCAAGCCCCACACTTTGCAGATCCTCACATTCAACGTCAGAGGGCAGGGAGACCCTGGGAAGCGCCGCCAAATATTGACATACCTCGATAGGCACCAGACCCACATTGCGGTGCTCCAAGAGACCCACATCCATCCTCAGCAAACTAACACCTTCGCGCTTAACTGGGCTGATCATAGGATTTACTCCTCCTACTCCTCCTATTCCTGGGGGACTGCTATACTTATCAAAAAGCGCACTCCCTTCGCCCTGATCGGGTCAGAGTGTGATCCCCATGGACGATACTGTCGTATGGGGCAGGCTCGGCACAGAACCCGTCACCCTGGCCTGCTGTTACTGCCCCAACACTGACTCCCCTGATTTCTTCACACTCCTTTGGGGTAAGATCATGGCGATAGGGTCTACAAGCCTAATATGGGGTATAGACTTTAACATTAACCTTATCCCAACGGTGGATGGATCCAACCCCTCGTCTCACCACTACAACAGCTCACACAAGGTTGTGCATGCTTAATAACGGAGAATGGCCTACTGGATGCATGGCGCCACCTACACCCTCACATTACAGAAGGCACCCACTTCACTGCTCAGTATGCTTCATGGGCAGGACTAGACTACGTACTACTCACACAAGGGTTGGGCCCCAGCTTAATGCTGCGACGCACTTAGCGCACACATAATCAGACCATGCCCCTGTCAGAATAGCGCTCACACTCCAGGGTCATGGGCTCCCGCGCAGCAACTGGAGGCTACCTCCCTTAACGGAGTGTTCGAAGCATGTGGGCTGCTGAATTCATATCTTAGCATAGATCTCCGCCTAGTGTGGGTCCGGATGTTATCACCTTGTTGACCTGGAAGAGTCTTCGAAGTATCACTAGATAGGTGACTCCTCCCCTGGACTACAGTGCGCATGGGCATTCTCTCCATCATTAGATTGTTTTTTTCCGCCATTGGGTTCGGATGCTATTCCTCTACTCCAACTTCGGAACCGAAACTTTGCAACTTTCTAAGGCCAAAAGGCCTTCTACCTCTACGGTATTGTTCTCGTTCGGTACCCTTTGACTCGATCAAACTTTCCATCTCGATCCGGTCGTGGACGCGGGCCGTTGGGCCTTTTCGACGCCACTTGGGCCTGCTGTCAAAGGAAAGTAGCCCGTTTAAAAGGTGCCCACACTCACTCCAAATTCCCACATACTGACAAACACACAGTATGCAACAAGTGCTTATCTCCCGAGCACAACTAAGATAATTGTCCAGCATGTGCTCAGTTCCGATCGAAGAAAACTATCCGGAACAGACGGGCCGCTCGGCAAGAGATGCAGCGGCAGGCACCAGAACCGGAGAACTTTTTAGATGACTAACACGACCTCCCAGAAGCAGCGGACTCCGACCTCAAAATCGTCACTGCAAGGACCAGTCTGACTCCGATGACCAGATCACAACGGGGCAAAAAGTGAATACTGAGCCAACAACCCCGCTTATACCCAAACACAAGGCTCCGGTAGAAGCATCGCCTAAAGGCCTTAGCCGAGATCGACAAACTCCGTCAGAGACCCCGCCTTCCGGCTCGGCTCCGAAGCCCAAACCCAAGCCATCTGATACCCCGGGAGCGAGCAACACTCTTACCAAAAAGGTCATCGAACCGAAAAGGGCTGTCGAGCCGAAAGCCATCGAGCCAAAAAAGGGCCGTGAACCAAAGAGGGTCGTCGATCCGAAAAGAACAGTCGACCTGAAAAAGTGAGTCGATCCATAAAAACAGGATCACACTAAAAAGCCTCTCGACCCGAAGAAAGCCATCAACTCGACAGAGAACATCGAGCCGAAAAAGGTCGTCAAGCACAAAAAACACGCTCAATCATCAAAAGAAGAATCCGGTCGATCAGAAAAAGGATGCCGAACCAAAGAAGGTCGCCGAACCAAAAAAGGTTGTCGAACCAAAAAAGGTCGCCGAACCAAAAAAGGTCGCCGACCCAAAAACAGCTGTCGAGCCGAAAAGAGCTCCACAGCCAAAGGCCCTCGAGCCAAAGACTCACCACAAACAAGTGACTAAGCCAAAACCATTGGCTCCGAAACCACGGACAGTTGAGGAAGAACTTTTCCATCTTGATCCAGTGAGCGAGGAACAACCTAAACTGTATATAGACCCTGAAACAGGACACGTTCCAGTTTACCACAGGAAAAAGAGACCATTGGATACTCATACTCCTTCCCCTGTTCCTCCAAAGAAAAAAGCCTTTGAAACATCTACTTCAAGGCCTTTTACTTCTCCCCCTTTCTTCCCTAACATGCCTTTTGTGCCTTACTCTCCTACACATTCAAACTATGATGAGGCAGACAACATGGGAGAAGATCCTCAGGATAATTTTGGAGAACCTGAGGATCACGATGTACAGGATGACACATGGGATGACCAGAATGATCCTTATGATACATGTGAACCCCAACCCATTCCTTATACTTCCCCCATTTCCTACAAAGCCGTCACCTACTGACAACACTATTGTTTTTAACCAATTACTAGATAGGGCAGCGAAATACCATGGCGTAGACATGCTCACTGACCCAATAGAGGAAGATTTTCTATTTGACACTTTTCCTTCTTCTGAAAAAAGTGTACGGACACTTCCTATGTTAAAAGGGGTACTAAAACATGCGCCAGACATATTCAAAGACCCAGCCAGAGCACGTGTACTCAATCCCAGAATTGAGAAAAAGTATAAATCAGCCCCTACAGACCCTTCTTTTATTAATTCACAGTTGCCATTAGACTCACTAGTTGTGGCAAACGCTCGAAAGAGAGCTAATTCACAAACAGGAGATGCTCCCCCTCCTGACAAAGAGTCAAAGATATTAGAAGCCTCAGGCAAAAGAGCAGCTTCACAGGCAGCAAATTCCTGGAGGATTGCAAACACACAAGCTCTATTAACATGCTACGATAGAGCACATTATGACCAACTTGAAGGTTTACTATAACACCTTCCAGAACCTTTTAAAGCTAAAGCTAACGACCTGATACAGGAAGGCAAATTTATAACTAACGCTTCCATTAAATGTGCACTTGACGCAGCTGACACAGCAGCCAGATCCATTAATACTAGCGTATTACTACGCCGGCATGCGTGGCTACGCATCTCTGGCTTTAAAAACGAAGTGCAATCCACCATCCTCAACCAACCAGTTAACCAAGATTTCCTGTTTGGCCCTGCAGTAGATACCATCTTGGAAAAAATGAAAAAAGATACTAAAACTGATAAGTCTATGGGTGCACTTCAGTTTCAACAACCCAGAAGTTTCTTTTGTCGCTCCTCCTTCAGAGGCTCAGGGAGAGGCAACACATCACATACTACTTCAACGTTCAAAAGTAATACCCAGAGTTCCTTTAATAAAGGCTCAAACAGAGGGGGTTATAGGGCAATAATAACAAGGACAGAGGACGTGGCGGCAACAACACCAGAGCCTCCACCGCCACCAAACAGTGACTTGCTCACACTCCCTCCAGACCACTCCACACCAGTCGGAGGCAGACTAAAACAATTCCTACCAGCCTGGAACAACATTACCACAGACAGGTGGGTGAGACAAATTATCCAGTATGGTTATTGTCTGGAACTCACTTCTACTCCACCCAACATACCACCCAAACACCGCCCTATGTCCAAAGAACACATCACGCTGTTACAACAAGAGGTCACATCCATGCTACAAAAAGGAGCCATAGAGCCAGTCCCCTTTCACCACCAAGGAACAGGAGTATATTCTCTATACTTCCTAATTCCCCAAAAAAATGGATCTCTCAGACCCATACTAGACCTCAGACCTCTGAAGCAATACATACTCTCAGAGCATTTCCATATGATTACTCTACAACAAGTCCTCCCGTTACTACAGCAAGGCAACTTCCTTGCTACATTAGACCTCAAAGATTTATATTTTCACATACCTATACATCCAGCTCACAGGAAATATCTCAGGTTCACAATAGAAGGTCAACATTACCAAGTGCTCCCCTTCGGGGTAACTACAGCACCAAGGGTGTTCACGAAATGCCTAGCAGTAGTAGCAGCACACCTCAGAAGGCAACACATCCACGTGTATCCATACCTAGACGATTGGCTCAATAAAGCCAAATCCTACGCACAGTGTGCAAGCCATATGTCTCAGACAATCCAGCTGCTGCACAGTGTGGGTTTTTCCGTAAATTATCTAAAGTCACATCTATAGCCCTCCCACATACAGCAATATCTGAAAGAGACACGTTAGTATTAGATTCCTTACCTTCGAATATCCCCAGGCGTCAGACTGGATCCGGAAACTTTTGCGTAGCAGTACCCTTGCGCGTCGGTAGGCGTCGTCTGCGGCTCCGCGTCCGTCGTGGGCACCGTGATGACGTCATCAGAGTACTTAGACGCCGCCTCCGCGTGCTGACGTCAGTTCTTCTTTTTTCCGCGCCAGCAAGCGCAGATCTGGAAAAAGCAGTAACCCTAGTCAATTTTTGACTAACTTTTTGGATCTTTTTGATCATTTTTCGAAGTCTTCTCGACTCCGATCGGTGCCGTAGGGATGCCTGGCTTTAAACACTGCGAGGATTGCGACCGCACGATGTCGGTCACGGACCCTCACCACCTGTGTCTAACTTGTCTAGGCGTTGACCACGACGACAAGGCCTGCTCCGACTGCCGGGCCCTCTCTTCGAAAGCCAGGCGGGAGCGGTCCCGCAAGCGACTCGAACTCCGGCAGTCGGTCCCGCGCCGCGAGAGGTCCCGATCCCATGGGAGGTCGAGGGACAGGTCGCGGGCTCGGAGCCACTACAGTTCCGAGAGTAGGCCGCACTCCTCCGGGTTGAAGTCGTCGTCAGGTAAGAAGCACAAGAAGTCCAAGCGGCGTCATCGCTCTTAGGACTCCCCCGACGCTCGCGCGATGCGGCCGGGGGTTCGGGTGACACCACCCACGCGGCTCCGTCGGAGTCTCGGGCGCCGCGTCCAGCCCCATACCCTACGGTCCCTGGGCTAAACGCGACGCCGGAGGAGGTCGAGTGCTTCCTCATGGCCTTGAGGAAACTCGCTCCTCCGACGGGTTCCGCGGCGCCTTCGGACCCAGCGGACCCGTCTGGGGCCTCTAGCGGGTCGGGGGCTTCGGCCCCGACGGCGCCGATGCCTGCGGGCCCGACGCCCCTAGGCCCCACTCTCCCGACGACGCCGGCGCCGCAGGGTTCAGCGGCCCCGACGCCGCCGGCGCCTTCGGGCCCGACGCCGCTGGACCTTCTTCGGGTTCTGGATCGTCGCCGGTGGACCTTACGACCTCCCCGGCGTCGGACCATCGGGTGTCGCCTCCGGTGCCGTCCTCGGGCGGCGCCGTCCCCGGTTCCACCTTCGTTCCTGTTCAGACGTCGGGACGGCCCCGATGGGCGCCGCTCCAGATGTCGTTTGGAGAGTTTCACTTCTATGAACAGGCCCCATTGATTGAAAAGCCTGAGCATCAGGAGATGGGTGATGAAGAGGATTGGGAGGGGTCTGAGGACCCTCTGACCCGAGAGTGTCAGTCTCATGAGGACTGGGCAGGAGATCTTGGGGAGGCCAGTGGCCTGGACACCTCTCCAGACACTGGTTTTGTCTCCCCTCCTACCGTGGCTTCGGAGGAGGGGGCAACATATAGTGTGGTGTTGATGAGGGCTGCCAAGGCCTTGGGCCTTGAGCTCCCCGTCGCGGCCGTGAGGACGAATCTCCTCACTGAGGTCCTTAAACCGCAGTCAAGCTCGGCCGAGCCTCTGCTGCCTTTTAATGAGGCCTTGACCGACGTTCTTCTGGGCACTTGGTCCAAGCCCGCTACGGGTTCGCCCGTAGCTAGGAACATGGCCAGACGCCACCGCCCAGCCCCGGGCGACCCATGTTTCCTGTCCACCCACCCCACCCCTGAGAGCCTGGTCATCCAGGCCTCTAATTCCCAGACCGCGTTCCCGTCGGCTCCGCTGGACAGGGAATCCAAGAGGTATGAGCAGTATGGTAAAAAGATCTTCTCATCCCTTAGTCTGGGACTGCGGTCTTCCAACACCGCGTGCCTCTTGGGCCGTTAAACCCACTCTCTTTGGGATACGGTCGCGGAAGTGCTGCCAGAGTGTCCGTTGGAGGTACGGGCCAAACTCGGCCAAGCCCTTGTGGAGGGCCGGGATGCAGCCAAGTATTCCATTCGGTGTGGGCTGGATACCACCGACTCGCTAGGTAGAGCGATGGCAACGACGGTGGCGGTCAGACGCCACGCCTGGCTGAGGTCCGCCAACTTTTCGGCAGATGTCCAGAACACACTCATGGACATGCCGTTCGATTGCCGTCGCCTCTTTGGCGACAAAGCAGACCATGCGCTTGATCGCTTTAAGGACTCCAGGGCTACGGCCAAGTCCTTGGGCCTCTCGGCCCCGCGCCAGCAATCGGCTGCTTTTCACTCCTTTCGTGGCCACGGAAGGGGTGCGCCAACACGTGCCGCCAGCCACGCTCCGCAGGGCAATACCCAACGCGGTGGCGGCCGTGGGAACCATCGTCCGGGCGGTCGGGGACAACGGCGAGGTCAGTCCACACCTTCCCCCGCAGCATCCGCCTCATAACCCTCCTAGTCCGTGCTTTCAGGCCCATGTGACGCCAGTGGGGGGCAGGGTTCGCCATCACCACCTCCACTGGCGCACTGTCACTTCGGACAGGTAGATGCTGCAAATCGTCCGAAGGGGCTACTCCCTCCCCTTCGTGGCGACTCCTCCAGCCAAGCCACAGCAGAACCACCGTGTATTGGGGGATCATTTGCGACTTCTGCAGGAGGAAGTTACGGCCCTCTTGGCCAAGGGGGTCATCGAGCGCGTTCCTGGGCCAGAAGTAGGGTGTGGTTGCTACTCCCACTACTTTCTGGTACCTAAGAAGGGCAAAGGGGGCCTACGCCCTAGCTTGGATCTACGGAACGTCAACGGCTTCCTCCGGAAGGAGAAGTTCAAAATGCTGACACTGGCTCAGGTCTTAGCTGCCCTGGACCCAGGAGACTGGATGATAGCGTTGGACTTGCAGGACGCTTATTTCCACATCCCCGTCCTGCCGGCCCACCGGCGCTACCTGCGGTTCACGGTTGGCCACGAGCACTTTCAGTTTTCCGTGCTCCCCTTCGGCCTTACCAGCGCCCCACGGGTGTTCACAAAGGTGATGGCGGTGGGCGCAGCTCATCTGGGCAGGTTGGGGGTTTCAGTCTTCCCCTACCTCGACGACTGGTTGTTGAAGGCGGGCTCGCCCCAGACAGTCGTCAGCCACCTCCAGACTACGGCAGATCTCCTGCACCAGCTGGGGTTCTCCATCAATGTGCCAAAGTCACACCTGTGCCCCTCTCAGAGGCTCCTCTTCATCGGAGCGGTTCTAGACTCGGCACAGTTTCGGGTTTATCCACCCGAACAGCGGGTCCGGGATATTCGGCTCTGATTCCCATCTTTCAGCCGTTATCCCGGGTCTCGGTCAGGTTGACGCTGCGGCTTCTGGGGCTGATGGCCTCCTGCATCCTTCTGGTGCATCACGCCAGGTGGCGGATGCGGGCTCTGCAGTGGGACCTGAAGTTTCAGTGGGCCCAGCATCAGGGCAACCTGTCCGAACACGTCCTGATCTCGGAGGGCACTGCGAGACAGCTGCCGTGGTGGCTCACGGACCGCAATTGGGTCAGCGGCAGATCCCTCTCCCTTCCCCAACCGGAGCACGTGGTTGTGACGGAAGCGTCCCTCCAGGGCTGGGGAGGCCACATGGGAGAGGCGGAGATCAGAGGCCTCTGGTCTCCGGCGGAGGCCCGGCTCCACATCAACCTGTTGGAGCTCCGGGCGATTCGTCTAGCACTGAAGGCATTCCTCCCCTCTGTCCGGGGGAGTGTAGTGCAGGTGTTCACGGACAACACCACCGCCATGTGGTACTGCAACAAACAAGGCGGGGTGGGGTCGTGGACCCTTTGCCAGGAGGCTCTTCGTCTTTGGCAATGGCTGGAACGCCAGGGCGTGACCCTGGTGGCTCAACACCTGGCAGGTTCTCTGAACGCCAGGGCGGACGAGCTCAGCCGTCGGTGCATTATGGATCACGAATGGCGTCTGAACTCGGACGTGGCGCAAGGCCTCTTTTAGCGATGGGGAGAGCCTTGGTTAGATCTATTCGCCACCGAAGAGAACGCGCAATGTCATCAGTTCTGCGCGTTGGAATTTCCAAGGCGGCACTCACTCGGAGACGCTTTTCGTCGCGAGTGGAGTTGCGGTCTGTTGTACGCCTCTCCGCCTATACCACTTCTGCCCAGAGTGCTGAAGAAGATCAAGCGCGACCGGGCCCAAGTCATCCTTGTGGCTCCGGACTGGGCGAGAAGGTACTGGTATCCAGAGCTACCCAGTCTGTCAGTCGATCCCCCGGTTCGTCTGCCTCTTCAGAAGGACCTTCTGTCGCAGCAGCAGGGGACGGTCCTCCACCCGAACCTGTCCAGTCTCCACCTCCATGCTTGGAGATTGAGCGGCGACAGTTGAGGCCATTTGACTTGCCTCCTGAAGTCTGTAACGTCATTCTGGCAGCCAAGCGTCCCTCCACAAAGTCGGTATACGCCTGCAGGTGGAACAGATTTGTGGCATGGTGCACAGCAAAGGCTGTGGATCCTCTCAATGCCCCTCTTTCTGAGGTTCATCTCTTCCTTCTTTCTCTTGCCCAGCAGGGCTCTGCTCTGGGCACTATCAAGGGCTACCTTTCTGCCCTTTCAGCCTTTCTAAGGCTGCCTGATCAACCTTCTTTGTTCAAGTCCCCTATTGTAAATAGATTTCTTAAGGGCATCACACACACGTTTCCTCCTGTTCCGTTTGTGATGCCTCAGTGGGACTTGAACCTGGTTCTTACATTTCTGATGTGCGCTCCCTTTGAGCCACTTCACAACTGTCCTCTTCGCCTTCTGACTTTGAAGACTGCTTTCCTGGTTGCCATCACCTCTGCCAGGAGAGTGAGTGAGCTCCAGGCCCTTTCTTGTACTCCACCTTTCCTTTCTGTCCATCCGGACAAAGTGGTGCTGCGTACTAAGCCTTCTTTCCTGCCCAAGGTTGTCACGGCCTTCCACATCGTGCAGTCTATCACCTTGCCCACCTTCTTTCCGCCACCGCATCCCTCTAAAGAGGAAGAGCGGCTCCACCGTCTGGACCCAAAACGTGCGCTCTCATTTTACTTGGATCGCACACGCCAGTTCCGGGTGGATGACCAACTCTTTGTTGGTTACGTGGGCGCTAAGAAGGGGAAAGCGGTGCACAAGAAGACCATCTCCCGGTGGATCATCTTGTGTATCCAGGCATGCTACTCCTTGGCTAGAAAGGAGCCCCCTGTTGGATTGCGGGCCCATTCTACCCGAGCCACGGTGATTACCACTGCCCTGGGCAGGGGAGTGCCCTTACAAGACATCTGCCAGCCAGCTACGTGGGCATCGCTGCACACGTTTGCAAGACTCTACTGCCTGGACAGCCAAGTCCGGAGGGATGGCTTCTTTGGCCGTTCCGTCCTCCAGGACTTTCTGGTGTGATTATTGGTTTGCAGACCCACCACCGGGGTTGGTATTGCTGGGGTATCAATTCTAAGGTAAGGAATCTAATACTAACGTGTCTCTTTCAGATGCACAAGTTACTACTTGTGTAACGATATATCTGTAAGAGACATTAGTTAGTATTAGATTCCTTACCGACCCACCCATCCTCCTCGTTCTACGAACCGATATCCAGGGTTAGGGTTATCCCCTTCAGGGCCCTAGTTTCAATGGCACCAGTGTTGGTTTTTAACATGGCTCTGCGTTTCTGGCGCGGAAAAGCTGTGTGTGTCTAAGAACTGACGTCAGCACGCGGAGGCGGCGTCTAAGTACTCCGACGACGTCATCACGGCGCCCACGACGCCGACGGACGCGGAGCCGCAGACGACGCCTACCGACGCGCAAGGGTACTGCTACGCAAAAGTTTCCGGATCCAGTCTGACGCCTGGGGATATTCTAAGGTAAGGAATCTAATACTAACTAATGTCTCTTACAGATATATCGTTACACAAGTAGTAACTTGTGCATCTGGGAGCTACAATAAATACCTCAGTAGCAAAGGCATATCCAAATCCAAAATAGGATAGCCAGCATACAAACTCTCATTCAAAAGTTTCAGCCACAACACTCTCTGCCAGATCGAGTGTTCATGCAACTCATAGGCATGATGGCCTCTTGCATATTCATTTTCCCTCATACCCGACTTCAAATGCGTCCATTGCAATTGACTAGCACGGTAGTGGAACCAAGCTCAAGGACAACTAAAAGACCTAGTGTTGGTAGACAGTCGCACTTACAACTCTCTGCAGTGGTGGAACCCACAAAACCTTTCCAAGGGGCGACTGTTTCAAGAGTCAGTTCCACAAGTAGTATTGACAGCGGACGCATCACTGACAGGTTGGGGAGCCCATCTACTGCAATACACAGTCCAAGGGCTCTGGACAATCAAACAGAAGACACTGCATATCAACCAATTAGAGTTGCTAGCAGTATTTCTAGCACTGAAAGCATTCCAGAAATACTTGTACAACAAGGCTGTGTTAATCCGGACGGACAACATGACAGCCATGTACTACATCCAGAAACAAGGAGGGACACACTCTCCACAGCTGTCTCACCTAGCACAGAGCATATAGAGGTGGGCAATTCCCCAAAACATTTTTCTCCTCGCAGAACACCTACCAGGTAAAGACAATCAAATAGCAGATCTGCTAAGCAGACACAGCCAACAGCTACACGAATGGGAGATTCACCCTCAAGTTCTCCAACCATTCTTCCAAGAATGGGGGCATCCAGAGATAGATCTGTTTGCCACAAAAGAAAACCCAAAATGCCAGTACTTTGCTGCCAGGTTTCCACATCCATTGTCACAAGGCAATGCAATATGGATGAATTGGTTAGGCAGATTTGCGTACGCTTTTCCGCCAGCCCCACTGATTCCGCAAGCGGCACGCAAACTACGCCAACAGTCACTCACAATGATCCTGGTTGCTCCCACATGGGCAAGACAGCCATGGTACACAACGCTACTAGAACTTTCAGTAGTTCCCCATCAAAGGACATTATCTGTTACCTGTTACATCTTCAAAGATGCAATCTAGCATATTCTTCCATAAGGCTACATCTTGCTGCTATAGCAGCATATCTCCAAACAGACAAAACATGTCCCTGTTCAGAGTACCACCAATCAAAGCTTTTATGGAAGGACTTAAAAGAATAATCCCTCTAAAGCATCCACCTTCACCAGTCTGGAACTTAAACATAGTACTTACCAGACGTATGGGACCTCCCTTCGAACCACTCCATTCATGTGAATTACAATTCTTAACATGGAAGGTGGCATTCTTGATTGCCATTACCTCCCTCAGGCGAGTGAGTGAGCTACAGGCACTAACCATCCAAGAACCTTTCATGCAAATACATAGCAATAAGGTAGTGCTTCATACTAACCCTAAATTCATGTCAAAGGTTATATCCACTTTCCATATCAATCAGTCAATAGAATTGCCAGTTTTCTTCCAAAACCCGCAGTCAGTGGCTGAAAGAGCCCTACACACACTAGATGTAAGAAGAGCTCTGCTATATTATGTTGATAGGACTAAATCATTCAGGAAAACAAAGCAACTATTTGTTGCTTTTTCTCCAGAACATAAAGGTAATCCCATTTCAAAATCAGGAATACCCAGATGGATAGTTAAATGCATTCAAATATGCTATCAAAAAGCTAAGCGCACTCTACCAGTTCCCCCAAAAGCCCACTCTATGCTTAAAATGGGGGCATCCATGGCTTTCCTAGGAAATATTCCCCTAGAAGACATATGTAGGGCAGCTACATGGTCTACCATACACACTTTCACTAAACACTACTGTGTCGATGTGCAAACAAAGCAGCAAGCTGCTGTAGGCCAGGCTGTCCTTAAAACTCTTTTTCAAACTGCTGCAGCTGGTGCAGGTGACCACCGCTAGAGGAGATACTGCTATACAGTCTATGCTAAGATATGAATTCAGCAGCCCACATGCCTCGAACGGAAAATTATACTTACCAGTATGCATCTGTTCTTGGCATGTAGGGCTGCTGACATTCATATCGCCCACCCTCACCCCGGTGCCTGTCACAGCTGCAGAAATCGTTCTACATACACTTACATGGTCATTTCTTACTTTTCTATACTCCATCTTTGCCACAATAGCGAAAAACAATCTGATGATGGAGAGAATGCCCATGCGCACTGTAGGCCAGGGGAGGAGTCCCGTATCTCGTGATACTTCGAAGACTCTTCCGGGACAACAAGGTACAAATACCCGGACCCAACACTAGGCGGCGATCTGTGCTAAGATATGAATGTCAGCATCCCTACATGCCAAGAACAGATGCATACTGGTAAGCAGCATTTTCCTTTTACGGAACAACAAAGGGTCTGTAGAATGTGTTGAAACAGTTTAGGAGGCATTCAAGGGCACGATCCATGGTTGCTGTATCTCGAAGAGCTCTGGCGTTCTGCGGGACATGCAGGGAACACTCAAAAAGCTAGACGCTGAGCTTAAAACATTGGTGATTAGTCTTGCGGCGAGCTCAGACGGGCCGACGCCACGACTGTTCCGAGACAAGCTCACAGAGTACACTGACACGAGGACCGCGAGGCAAGATTCAGGGGCAAACATTGGGTGGCACATAGATATGGTGAGGGAGAACGCCCGGGACGGATCCTGGCCAAAACAATAAGGAAAACCGTGTTCGAGGCATATGAGCTGTGGATTACACACTGTGCATAGATCGCCACCTAGTGTTGGGCCCGGATGTTTGCAGTTTGTTTTTGCCCTGAAAAGTTCTTTGAAAGTCGCGAGAAAGGGGACTCCTCCTTTGGACCACATTGCACATGGGCATCGGCTCCATCCTCAGATGGCTTTTTTCCGCCATCGGGCTCGGATGTGTTTCCTGCGCTCTGGTTTGGAACCGAATTTCCTTTGGCGCGTAATCCTCACCCAATTCGACAGTATTGTTTCGATCGCGGTTCCCATCGACGCTACTCTTCACGACTTTGAAGTCTTCGATTCCGGTCGTCGACGAAGGCCTTCGGGCCTACCTGGGTCTTACTCTGTGGCTCAGGGAAAGTACGCCATTCAAGAAGCGTCCTCAATGTGGGTCGAAGTTTCCCCACACCAATCTACATGGGGTGTGCAACCTTTGCCTCTCACCGGAGCACAAGACTGTTCCGCTTGTGCCTCCTTCCGCTCCAAGAAGACTATTCAGGACCGACGAGCTCGAACAACTATGGCTCGCTCATCAGCTTCGATCCTGGATGACATCTTTGAAGAGGGCGTCGACGTGCCAGAATGGTAGCGGGCCGTAGAAAGCGTCAGCTCCTCTGATGCCGCAGACTCAGACGTAGAGGACATCACTCCAGCTCAACTGGTCGTAAGTAAACTCGTCGGCCCCGACCCTTCCTTCGACACCCTCAAAAAAGGCTTCAGCCACACCCTCACCTTCGCGCCCGGGTGCACACCGAGAGACTGCTTCCAACACCCTGCCTTCGGGCTCGGCAAAAAAGCCCATAAAGCCTTCAGGCGGCTCGGGCTTAAGTTAGCCTATTCCCAGTGTTGATCCCGTACCGATACTGAAAAAGAAGCCATCTTCCTCATCCACAGCGACCGCTGCTTCAACACACAAGCACTCAGCGCTAAAGACTGGCACCGGCTCATGGACGCCAAAACCACACTTGGAGCAGAGTAAAAAAACTGCCTAATGGTCCCAACTCCCATGCTTCAGAGCTGAGAAAAACCCCGGAACCGGAAAAACACATTCCGGTTAAGGACATTTCAAAAGGTCACAGTTCTAAGCCGAAAACCCTAGACCAGCTACCGAGTCGGTGTCGAAAAAACCTCAGAAACCGAGTACTTCGACACCGAAGGATCTGCCCTCCACAGAAGAGCTTTTTACACCAGATCCTACTCGAAAGACTCTTGTAAAGGATCCTAAGACTGGCCAACTGCCTCTTAGCTCCAAGAAGAGACCACTAGGGGCGCCTGCACCCCCTCCTCCTCCAAAGAAGTGAGACATTGCAACCTCTCCATTAAGGGTCCCTTATCCACCACCTCCCCCTACTCTTCCTCCTCCTCCACCTCCTCGACCACATCATTGTCTTACACCATCCCCTAATCCAGATGATGATGTAGATACAGACTCTGATGACACAGGTGGGCGTGCACATGACCCAGCAGGGACCAATAGTCCCCCTCAGTAACCTAATCCATGGGATGATTATACCACTCCTGATGTGCCTTACATCCCTCAAGATGATGTATATCCCTCCAGACCTTCCCCCCCAGAGGACACTATAGGTTTTGACCTACTGGTCCATAAGGCTGCCCAATACCATGGGGTCGACTTGCACACAGATACTGTGGAGGAAGATTTCTTATTGGACACTTTTGACACTACACAAAGGTCCTCTTCCATTTCGCCGATGCTTAAGGGGGGTCATTAACCCCTTCCACGCTAATGACAAAGCCAGCTCGTCATCAGCGTTAGCGGGAAAACGCGGTAGCGCTGTAGGGGTTAAGCATGCAACAGAGGTATATAAAGATCCTGTCGAGGCTCGAGTCCTCAACCCCCACATTGAGAAAAAATACAAAGCTGCCTCTACAGATCCATTCTAGATTAGAGGCCCAGCACCACTAGATTCCCTCGTAGTCTCCAACGCCCGTAAACGTGCCAACTCACAAACATCAGGTGAGGCCTCACCACCAGATAAGGAATCTAAACTCCTTGACGCCTCCGGCAAACGAACAGCGTCACAGGCAGCTAACATATGGCGTATTGCCAATACTCAAGCGATATTGGCAAGATATGACAGGGCACATTATGATGAACTAGAATCCATAAGGCAGCATCTACCAGATAAATATAAAAATAGGGCCAATTACCTCATACTGGAAGGTAAAAATATCACTAATACTTCCAATCGTTGTGCCCTAGATGCCGCAGATACTACCTCAAGGGCAATTAACACTAGTGTCCTTTTGCGTAGGCATGCCTGGCTATGTATTTCAGGTTTCAAACCTGAAGTACAAAATTCCATCCTCAACCAGCCATTTGATGAGAAACACCTATTTGGCATTAATGCCGATGTATCTTTTGGCGGATGGAGAGGTGCTCCACTTCTCCCTGGTGATTAATCCTCACTTTACCCTGGGGGGGTCTCTAGTCTATAGACCACCAGGATATGCTGGTCCCTTTATTGAGTCATTGGAGGAGTGTATAGTGCCCAGAGTCTTGAGTTTTTCAAAGTACCTTTTACTGGGGCACCTTAACATCCACATGGAGGCCAATGATTCATCTATGGCCAGCCGCCTAGCAGAGATCTTGGAACTGGCCCAACTCAAAAATGGGTGGAAGGTCTGACTCATGTGGGGGGTCATTTACTCGACTTGGTCTGTTCCAACTTTCCCATTGTGGCACTTAGGTCGGATAGAGTGACGTGGTCCGACCACAAGTTGGTCAGTTTTGCCTGGCAGGTGGATGGACTCGATAGAGTGAGCATGGGTCCGGTCCTGGACCTCCCTTCAAAGATCAACATTGCCTCCTTTGAGCGAGCCTTAATTAAGTCCCGACCAATAATCAGCGGGGAGCTGGTAGAGGCGGTTAGTAGCTTTAATGGGTGGATGGAATGTGCAGTCAAAGAATCCACAAAGCCTAATGCCCCGTCCCGACCTCGCTGCATCCCTTCTCAGCCATGGTTTTCGCCCGATCTAAGGGATTTGAAACGTGGCTGTAAGAAATTAGAGCGGGTTTGGAGACGAGACTATCAGCCAGAGGCTAAAGCAATCCTGAGGACTGCCCAGAGGGAATATTATGCCGCCATCAGATTAGCTAAGGGTGGTTACTATGCTGGGAGGATTGCTATAGCTAGTAACAATAGCCGTGAGATCTTTTCTATCGTTAAAAGCTTTTTCTCCCCTGTGGCAGACTCACCATTGCTTCCTTCTTCTTCTCAATGGTGAGAGGAGCTATCCCGTTTTTTCAGTGAAAAAATTGAAAACATTCAAAGGGATTTGCTCGCTGCCGTGCCCACAGGCAATATTCTGATGACTACTCTCTCTCAAACAGTCCACTGCCCCTCACAGCAGTTTCTGGATTTTTCAGTGGCAGAGGAGCCTGATGTCCAGGCTCTCCTTCAGTCCCTGAAATCGGGCTCACCTTCTGACCCTTGCCCTGCCCGGGTTCTCTCTGGAGTGGCGTCTACTGTATGTACTGAGGTCATCCAGATTGTGAACCTCTCACTGTCTTCTGCCACGGTCCCGGGATGCTGGAAGCAAGCTATGCTGCTCCCTTTACTGAAGAAATCAGGGCTTGAGGCTACGGTACCGGGAAATTATCGCCCTATATCTTTGCTACCTGCCCTGGTGAAGATCTGTGAGAAGGTGGCTTTTCGCCAACTGGACAGCTTTATCGAGAGATCCAATGCCCTGCACCCGGCGCAATCAGGGTTCAGGGCGGCCTTTAGCACAGAGACAGCTTTGGTGGAGGTGACGGAGGCCATTCGAGAGTGCTTGGATGGTGGCGGCAGAGCGGTCCTGATTCTTTTAGACCTCTCTGCCGCGTTCGATACCGTCCCCCATTATCTCCTCCTTGCTAGACTGTCTGAGATTGGCATTGGCGGCAGGGTACTGGCTTGGTTGTCATCCTTCCTTTCTGATAGGACGCAGCAAGTATGGATGCCGCCGTATGCCTCAAAGGCCAAACCACTCTGCACGGGGGTCCCTCAGAGCTCCACTTTGAGCCCGCTGATGTTTAACGCCTACATCACCCCTGTGATATACCTGGCCGAACAGCTTGGGGCTAAGGTCATCGGATACGCCGATGACACCCAGCTGCTCTTTACCTGGCCGGATGACCAGCTGGATACAACGGCTGTTCACCTCTCTTTCCTCGGTGTTTCATTGGCTGGCGATGGCCCAGCTTAAATGCAATGAGGACAAGTCAGAGGTTCTCTTCTATGGGTCCTTCCCCTCCAACTTTAAGAATGATTTGTGGCCCCCGGATTTTCCTAGTCCCAAGGTGATGGGAGGCCCGGCTAAGAACCTCGGAATTTGGTTCGGAGAAGACCTCAGATTTGAGGACCATATCAAGAAGCTGTCAGGGACCTGTTTTGCTACGCTAAGGGCTTTAAGAAAATTCTTCCCTCTGCTGCCCAGAGAAGCTAGGGAAACGGTTGCGCGTGCCCTCATCTTGTCCAGATTGGACTATGCTAATGCATTGTTTTGTGGTATCCCGGCTTATCTGGTCAAACGACTGCAGGTTGTCCAGAACGCCGCGGTCCGCCTTTTGTTTAGCATTCCGAAATGGCAGAGCGCTCGGTTACATATGCGCGCGCTCCACTGGCTCCCTGTAGCTCAGAGAATTATGTTCAAATCTCTCGTGCTGTCATTTAGAGCTGTCCATGACCTAGGCCCCGGCTACCTGAGGAAGCGCTTCTCCTTCTACACTCCTTCCCGCTGTCTCAGGTCAGCCTCGATGGCCAAACTGACTCTTCCCCACTATAAGCGGGCTAGGCTGGGCGGCCAATCTATTTCTGTGGTAACTGTGAAGGCTTGGAATGCTCTCCCTCTTCATTTGCGTACCGCCCAGTGTCTATCCAAGTTTAAAAAGGATCTCAAGACCCATCTGTTTGTTTGTCAGGCCTAGGCTGTCTCTCTGTGTTATGTTTGGTCACCTCCGCAACGCGCCAAGATACTCCCCAGTAGCAGAGCGCGCTACAAAACTACCTCTTCCACCCCACCATTCCACTCCTGTGGGGGGAAGACTACAACAATTCCTGCCTGGACCAACATCACATCAGACAGGTGGGTGCGACAAATTATTTAATCATGTTACTGTCTAGAACAAACATCTACCCCCCAAGCATACCACCCAAACAGCGTCCAATGTCACAAGAGCATCTATTACTGCTAAAGCAAGAAGTAATATCTCTACTGGAAAAAAAGTGCAATAGAGCAAGTTCCTCTGCACCAACAAAACAAGGGAGTCTACTCCCTATACTTTCTTATCCCAAAAAAGGACGTCTCTCTGAGGCCTATTCTAGAACTCAGACCTCTAAACATATACATACAGTCAGATCATTTTCACATGGTCATACTCCAAGTCCTTCCTCTTCTATTACAAAACGACTTCCTTTCTACTCTAGATCTCAAGGACGCATACTTCTACATTACCATTCACAAAGCTCACAGGAAGTATCTCAGATTTGTAATAGACGGGCAGCACTATCAATTAAAGTACTCCCACTCGGAGTCACAACAGCACCAAGAATATTCACCAAGTGCCTAGCAGTAGTGGCAGCTCATTTACAAAGACAGCACATCGTCTTCCCATACCTGGACGACTGGCTCATAAAGGCCAGTTCCTACAACCAGTGTGTAGAACACACTCATGCCACTATCCAACTGCTTCACAACTTAGGGTTTACAATAAACCACACCAAGTCCCATCTGCAACCGTCCAAAGTACAACAATACCTCAGTGCCACAATAAACACCTCGACAGCGCTAGCTTATCCCACTCCGGTAAGGATAGCCAGCATGCAAGCTCTTCTAACAAAGTTTCAGCCACAACACTCCCTTCCAGCACGAGTGTTCATGCAGCTCATAGGGATGATGGCCTCTTGCATTTTCATAGTGCCCCATGCAAGACTTCAAGTGCATCCTCTCCAAGAGTGCTTAGCACTCCAGTGGAACCAGGCTCAAGGTCAATTAACAGATCTAGTGTTGGTGGACGGTCGGACTCATCGCTCTCTGCAGTTGTGGAACACCACTTTCCAAAGGAAGACCGTTCCTAGAGCCAGTTCCTCAGATAGTCTTGACATCGGACGCAGTGCTCTCCGGCTGGGGAGCCCACCTACAGCAACACACCATGCAAGGCAGGTGGACACCACAACAAAGCTTATTCCATATCAATCATCTGGAGTTACTAGCCATATTCCTAGCATTAAAAGCTTTCCAAAAGCAAATATCAAACAAAGCTGTGTTAGTCCGCATGGACAACATGACATCCATGTATTACATAAAGAAACAGGGAGGAACACACTCCCTGCAACTCTCTCGGCTAGCACAGAACATATGGTGGTGGGCCATACCTCAAAACATATTCCTCTTAGCCCAGCAAGTTCCAGGAGTACAAAACACCATAGCAGATCTGTTAAGTCGTCAGACACAACAGATCCACGAGTGGGAACTTAATCCGCAAGTTGTTCAACCATTCTTTCAGATGTGGGGACAACCTCAGATAGACCTCATTGCCACCCACCAAAACACCAAATGCCCAAGCTTCGCCGCCATATATCCACACCCACTGTCCAAAGGCAATGCGATATGGATGAACTGGTCAGGCGAATTTGCGTACGCTTTTCCAACTCTAACACTCATGCCACTAGCAGTACGCAAACTACTGCAGCATTCTCTAACCCTCATCCTAGTTGCTCCAACGTGGGTCAGACAGCTGTGGTACACCACACTGCTACAACTGTCTGTAGTACCACACCAAAAATGATGCCTATCTCCACGCCTTTTAACCCAGAACCGTTGAAAGATCAGACACCCGTACCCAGCTCAGCTCAACCTTGCGATCTGGCTCCTGAAATCCTAGAATTTAGATATCTTAACCTTCCTCCTGACTGCATGAACGTCACAAAAGAAGCTAGACATCCAACCACTAGAGCATGCTATGCAGCTAAGTGGAAACGCTTTGAAATATATTGTCACAACAACAATATTAATCCCCTAGACGTGTCTATTCAACGCATCATAGGATACTTACTACACCTCCAAAGATGTAACTTAGCCTACACGTCTATTAGACTGCATCTTGCTGCCATAGCAGCATATCTTCAAAACAAACAGCATCTATCTCTGTTCAGGGTGCCTGCTATTAAAGCTTTCATGAAGGCCTCAAAAGAATAATTCCTCCCAGAGTACCACCTTCACCAAGGTGGAATTTGAACATCATTCTCCCACGACTAATGGGACCTCCCTTCGGACAGTTACATAAATGTGAACTACAATTTTTAACATGGAAGGTTGCATTCCTAGTAGCTATTACTTCGCTGCGGAGAGTTCGTGAACTAAAAGCACTAACCATTCAGGAACCTTTCTTGAAAATGCATCACAATAAGGTTGTTCTCCGTACTAATCCAACATTTCTTCCCAAAGTCATTTCTCCCTTCCACCTCAATCAATCTGTGAAACTGCCCGTTTTTTTCTCGCAGCCACAGACAGTAGCAGAAAGAACTCTTCATACCGTAGATGTCAAAAGAGCATTGTTATACTACATCGAGAGAACACAACCCCTTTGTAAGACCAAACAACTTTTTGTGTCTTTCTCACCACCACAGAAGGGCAACCCCATATCAAAATCGGGGCTAGCTAGATGGATTGTCAAATGCATACAGATTTGCTACCACAAAGATAAACGTACGTTATCTGTTCCTCCTAAAGCCCACTCTACAAGGAAAATAGGGGCTTCAATGGCATTTTTAGGGAACATTCCCCTAGATGACGTCTGCAGAGCAGCTACATGGTCTACACTGCACACATTCACAAAACACTATTGTGTAAGTGTGTGCAAACTAAACAACAAGCTAGTGTGGGCCAGGCTGTTCTCAAAACACTATGTCAAACTACTGTAACAGATGGGGGTGGTCACTGCTAAGAGTGGGTACTGCTATACAATCTGTGAACAGTGTGTACTCTGCAGCTTATATGCCTCGAACGGAAAATGCTATTTACCAGTATGCATCTGTTCTTGGCACGTAGAGCTGCAGAGTTGCACACGCCCACCCGCCTCCCCAGCTACCCATATCTGTTCCATTATTATCTTAATTAGATACAGCTTACATGGATATCCTTCCTTTTCTTGCAAAGCTCCATCATTTACCTAATGGCGAAAAACAATCTGACGATGGAACCGATGCCCATGAGCAATGTGGTCCAAAGGAGGAGTCACCTATCTTGTGACTTCCAAAGAACTTTTCAGGACAAAAACAAACTGCAAACATTCGGGCCCAACACTAGGTGGCGATCTATACACAGTGTGTAACTCTGCAGCTCTACATGCCAAGAACAGATGCATACTGGTAAGTAGCATTTTCCTTCTCCAATTATATCCTAGAAATAGCTGGTCCAGGAGATGTACTTTACAGGGATACCACTGATATTCTTCATGCATTCTCTTCACATTACCCCTCGTTGTACACGTGCAATATACATGGACTGACTCCCCATCGAGTTCTATAAAACATATATAGATCTCTGAGCCTCCATCCTTATAGAAGTGTACGAAGACCTCCTCGAAGCAGGCACACTCCCCCCTTCCATGAGGGAAGCTCTCATCATTTCTCTTTTCAAACCTGGAAAACCTGCCACACACAGATTCCTACAGGCCGCTGTCTCTAATCAACTGCGATACCAAAATTTTAGCCAAAGTTATAGCCAACCGCTTAAATCTGCTAATGGAGAAGCTGGTTCTTCCAGACCAAACGGGTTTTATTCCTGGATGGGCGACATCGTACAACCTTCGCACCTTCTTTTCTATCCTCCATAACGTTGATCCTGATTTACCTTTGGCTGCATTCTTCCTATATGCCACAAAGGCGTTTGATTCAGTTGAATGTGACTGCCTATTGGACATCGTGCAACGGATGGGCTTCCCTCCACTGTTTCTCTCATGGATCAGACTGCTATATCAACTCCCTACAGCAAAAGTCCTCATAAATGGCCACCTATCTGCCGCTTTCCCAATCACCAGGGGTACCTACATTCTTCCCTGCTTTTCGCTATAGGGGTAGAGCCTACGCCAACACCATCAGGATAAGGCATTACCTTGTCAACTACACCAAATATTGCTACCGCTCTATATAGATGATATCACTCTCTGAGGGATCCGTAGGACAACATAAACCCACTCTTGTGAGAATTCATTGTATTTGGGAACATTTCCGGGATTCAAATAAACTGGAGTAAGTCACAGACATTCCCCCTCACTCCCGCGACTCAGCAGTTCTCCCTGGATTTCCCACAAGAGTGGTGTTACTCTGATATGCGGTATCTCGGAATCCGCGTCACCAGAGACAGGGAGGAATCGATGCGCCTCAATTATGATACTGCCTTGGTTCGCATCACAGACAGCGTAAATGAAGTGAAGAGTCGTGGTCCAGAATCGTGAGTAGAGTAGATTTATTAAGGATAAATCAGGAGTACAAGTATAATCTATCCTGCCTCAGCAACCGCCAGGATCAGAATAGAGAACATGGAACTAATACAGGTAAGAGAACATGGAACCAATACAAGCTAACACTCTAGGGACATCAGCAATGATGATGGCAGTAGAATGAGAGGCACAACATATCTCCTCCCCTTAAAGAAAGAAAAAGTAAAACAAAACTAAGAAAAGAAAGAAAAACAAAAACAATGCAAAGTAAAAACATTAATATCTAACAAAATCATTAAATTTCTTAGGAACACGATGAGTCCTACCATAGGAAGTCCGACCTAAATTAGGAGTTGCTTCTTTTGGAGACTCAGGTACAAAGGAAGATTTCCTGGGACAGTTGGGTGTCATTAGGGAAGAACTGGGTGACACAAAAGTATCCTGAGAAAGATCAGGTGCAAACTGAGATTCCTTGGGAAGAGAACCCTCCCTCAAGGACACATCCTTGTAAGACCGCTCATCCAAACCTCCATTCGAAACACCTTTCTTAGCATACAAAGCAATCCTACGGAAATTCCAATTCTGCCCATTCTCCAGCACAACATGCCATTTATGAACCTCCTTAACTCTCATAGGATCAGAAAACTTATTCATACCAAACTCTCTACGGCCCAACTTAATTTTAACCAAGTCACCCACTTCAACTCTACCAACCTTTCCAGGAACAACCTTAGAAACAACAGCTCCTTCCCACAACCATTGTGGGACCAACTTGGTTCTGGGAATCCTACCACGCATACGCTCAAAAGGAACTTGGTCAGTAACCCCATGAGCTGTGGTGTTATAAGACCACACCATATCCTCCACAGCTCTGCGTACATCCTTTTGTCCTTGCACCGATAACTGTATAGTCCCTTTGACCAAACGATTCATACGCTCAACCATGCCATTACCCTGAGGGTTGTACAGGGAAGTGCACATGTGTTTGATTCCATGATTAGCTAGAAAAGAATGCATAGAAGAAGATGTAAGTTGAGTGCCGTTATCTGTGATTAAAATTTTCGGGAAACTTTCCTTAAAAAATATTGACCTCAATTGTTTAATAACAGCATCAGTGGTAATATTCCTCATAAACTCCACACACAACCATCGAGAAGACACATCTACAAGAACCAAGGCAAACCTACAATCACAAGGCAAAGAATCCATTGGACCAATAAAATCTAAACAGATTTTATCCCAAGGTAAATCACTCGTGCTAACAATAGAACCCTGTGAAGGAGAAATAATCTTCAACCTCTTCTCGCTCTCTTTACATAAAAGACAAGACTCAACCCACCTACGAACATCATCGTCAACACCAGGCCACCAAAAGTTTCTTTTAAGGCGCTTAAGAGTCATGTTTTGCCCAAGATGTCCTTCATGAGCTAAACGGAAGAGTTTCCTTCTGAGAGTGAAGGGTGGGACAAACCTCTCACCACGCAAAACCAAATCATCTGAAGAACCCAGACTAAGTTCTTCTTGCAACTTAACGAAGGAACGCAAAGAAGGCTTAACATCCCCTTCTCTTCTCCAACCTAAACGATTAGCGTTAACAAGCTCACTGAAGTCAGAATCCTCTAAAACAGCTTGATGCCATTCTTCTCTAGAAATGGAACAAAACTCAGTAGAACAAGCATCCTCGAAGGCAGCAACCACACACACACTTTCATCTTCAAAGTCCTCATTTACAACTTCAGAAGAAATAGGTAGGCGTGACAAACAGTCAGCTTGGGTGTTTCTCCAACCTCAGATATGTTCTAATTTGTATGTATACTCTTGTAACTTAGCTGCAAACTTCATCAAGCGGGGAGAACCATTATTAGCTCCACCTGGCGACAAGATCTTAAGAAGGGGCTTATGGTCAGTCCTCAGACAAAACTGCATACCCCACAAATAAGTGCGAAAATGGGATACGCCCCACACAGCAGCCAGTGCCTCTCGCTCGATAACAGCGTAATTACGCTCAGAGGAATTGAGACAGCGGGAAGCAAATGCTACAGTCTTCTCAATCCCACCACACCTCTGAGATAAGATAGCACCAATTCCATATGCACTTGCATCAACAGTAACGTAAGTGTCTCTACCTGGTTCAAATGTAGTTAAAATGCCCGCATTTATAATGTCACTCTTAATCAATTCAAATGCTTGAGATTGTTGAGTCTCCCACTCAAAATGCACACCCTTCCTAAGTAACACTCGTAAAGGTTCAGTTTTGTGCGAGAAGTTAGGTTCAAATTTGGAGTAGTACTCCACTAAACCAAGGAAAGATTTTAGTTGGTCTTTATCTGAAGGAATTGGAGCACACCTAATTGCTTTCAGTAGATCCTCTTTAGGTTTAACTCCATTTTGTGAGATCGTGTACCCCAAGTAATCAATTTCAGTTAAAAGGAATTGACATTTGTCCCTTTTCAGGGTAAGACCAGCAGTAGATAAAATTTGTAAAACTTTTGACAAATTGCAATTATGTTCAAGTTCATTTATACCTGTAATTAAGATGTCATCTTGGAAAAAATGAACATGCTTCAAATCTTTAAATAAGGAATGCATCATACGCTGAAAAACGCTTGCTGCGGAAGCTAAGCCGAATGGCAATCTTTTGAACTGAAACACTCCCTCAATGGTAACAAAAGCAGTACATTTTTTCGAATCAGGGTGTAACACAACTTGATGATAAGCGGACCTTAGGTCCAATTTACTAAAGAATTTAACTTTGTCCATTAAGAGGACCATTTCGGAAATATTGGGCAAGGGAAATTTGTCAACTATAATGTTCTGATTTAGAGAACGAAGGTCGACACAAAAACGAAGCTTACCATCTTTTTTCTGTGTGACCACAACAGGCGAAAGCCATTCAGAAGCTTCCACAGGTTCTATTATGTCCTGCTTTTGCATATCATCAAGCATTTCTTTTACCTCTTTTCTAACAGCAATGGGAATTCTTCTGAGAGAGTGCCTAACTGGAGAAGCATTTTCCTTAACTTTAATCTCATGTGAATAACCTTTCAGTTTGCCTAAACTGGGGCGGAAAACATCAGAAAATTTAGAAAGAACAGTCTCAACATTATTAAAATCTTCAACTACTAGTACTATATCATCGGACCTCGGGTCAAGAATGATGTGTAAATCATATTGTTGTATCCACCCAAGAATAGCCGGACCCTCTTCAGAAATATAAACTTTACCAACAGCAGATCTCCCTTTAAATTGAAAAGATGTATCCATGACTCCTTTCAATCTAATAACTTTTCCTGTGTAACCTTTGGGCAAAATGTCACTGTGTGACAGTGGAATTGATGACAAATACTCTTTATACATATTATAAGGAATGATAGAAAACATTGAGCCAGGATCAACCATAAGTGTAACAGGAATACCGTTGAGAATAAAGGAAGCTTTTGGCCTTTGTAAAACAAATTGAGTATTGTCACCTTCCACACAAAGGGACATTTCTTGTGGAATAAAATCATCTTCGACAAAGTTGACTCTATTAAAAGCAGGAGATTTACACACTTTGCTGATATGACCACGCTTACCACATTTACGACAAGTTTTGTCTCTTGCAAAACAACCCTGAAAGTCAGCAGCATGAGACATGTCACCACAACGAAAACACCCCACAAATTTTCCCTTCCCTCCAGGATTATTAGAAAAAAAACCTAGGTTTTGGAAGGAAAACTTTTGGTTTGGCATTAAATCTGTCTACATTATAAGTAGATTCTTTGTCAGCTTTGCTGACAACGTTGACAGTCTCTTCTTTCTTTATTTCAAGAAGTCGCATCTCTTCCATGCATTTGTCAGACTCTTCGACAACTTTTGCAATAGTGATAGCTTCCATCAGCGTAGGATTTTTAGCTGCCCACAGTTTCTGTTGCATCCTTTTATTTTTACATTGTACTATCAATTGATCCCGAATCATTTGGTCAGCCATAGCTCCAAAGTCACATTTTAGAGATAACTCCCTTAAACGAGCAACCATCTGATCCACTGTCTCTTTACCCTTCTGTGGTGCAGTGTAAAATTTATGTCTTTGCATGACAATATTTACTTGTTTCCAAAAATACTTTTCCAATCTCAATTTGGCTTCATTGTAAGGGTTATCAATAAGTTCACCATCCGCATTGCGAAGTTCTGGCAAGAATTTGAAAACGTGTTGTCCAGCTTTCCCCAATGAATTTAATAAAATAGCTTTCTTCCTTGTTGCAGGAAACCTAAGACCATCTATAGCTTCTAGATAATTTTCAAAGAATCCTAGCCACTCTTCCCATTCAGTGGTAGGAATTTCTCCTTCAATCAAAAAGGCAGGTGGAGGAGAAATCGTATGATTAGCTGTAGTTGCCATGTAAATATGTATTTATGTCTTTAATATGTACTTTGAATCGCGGAATTAAGCTGAGGCAGGTAACAGAAAAATTAATGAAGGCAACTGTGAAAGCGCTTATGGAAAGAAAAGTACTTTGAATGGCAATGTTTCAATGTTTCAATGTCTTAATGTCAACAATGCCAATGTTGTTGGCAAAAACGGCAAGATTTCAATGTCTCAGACCAGTTTGCCGGTTGATGGAAATGCGTGGTTGGCAAAAACGGCAATTTCCTATGAAGTGTGGATGGCAAAATGAGGGAGATCCAAGATGGCCGCTAGACGCTATGCGCGATGACGTCAGAGCGTATACAGCGTCTGTAAATCAAAAGACGCGACTTGTAACATGCGCGTTGCTATCGAGAGAATGCTCGCGCTGTTTGTCTTTCACGCGCCAGATGAACCGCCCAGTGAAGCAAAGGGGCACTCGGGAATAAAACAAAAAGAGTACCTTATGAGTAGAAGCCGATGCCGAAAGCACTGCGAAAATCGGCAAATGGGCGAACCGCAACTGGCAAACTCGGGGAACTGCAAACCAGGAAACAGAGAAGGCGTGCAGACGAGCGCCTTGATCAGGAACAGCTGTGACTCTTCAATGACGTGGAAGGCCAAATCGTCGCCAAAATGAAGTGAAGAGTCGTGGTCCAGAATCGTGAGTAGAGTAGATTTATTAAGGATAAATCAGGAGTACAAGTATAATCTATCCTGCCTCAGCAACCGCCAGGATCAGAATAGAGAACATGGAACTAATACAGGTAAGAGAACATGGAACCAATACAAGCTAACACTCTAGGGACATCAGCAATGATGATGGCAGTAGAATGAGAGGCACAACAGTTACCCGCTGGATTGCCCTGCCTCTCTCTCTAGCTGATCGTTCCACCTGGATTAAAATGGTGGTTCTCCCACAGCTGTTGTTACCCAATATCCCATATCACCCAGGGATACATTTTTTTAGGGTGCTACAATCAGAAATGATCAGGTTGGTATGGGGAGGCAAGCAACCTCGGCTGCAGTGGAACATTCTTACTAGACCCTACTCTCTAGGGGAATTTGACATCCCAAATTTTGAACTATTACATATGCGTTCAACACACTACGCCTACCACTGGGTTCACACACTTCCCCCTCTACCCCCCCCCCGTCCCCCCAGCGCTTTATGCCGCTGGTTGCCGCGGAACACTGGGTGGCCGATCCTGTGCCTCTAGAAAGCGCAATATACATAACCCCCCAGCTTCTGGATAAGACGTCCACCTCGGTCTCCTGCACGATTGCAGCCTGGAATCGCATTTCGGCCATGCTGCAGTGCCCCATCCTTTACTGGGCACTGCTCTCTCTATCATATCTTTCCCGTATGCAACTGCTCCAGGAGGTGGGATTTCACATGCTCTTAGAGCGGACTCATATCAAAACATAAGGTGATCCTTATTGTAACTGGCAATTCCGGACACTAGATCTCTGCCGCCCCACCCTCCCTGGACGTATTCCTCTAAGTCAGGCTTCGCCAAGGCATACGATCCATTACTTCAGACTTCCCCCAAGAGCCTCCTCCGCTGGCTCCACCGAACCTAATGCTCCGCGCGACATCTCAGAGTCACATGGTATCCATACTATACCACACCATACACTCGCTGCTGAATGTACCACCTTGCCCATCTCGCATGCACTGGGACCTAGAGTTAGGACACGAGCTCACCGACGAATAACGGACATCCTACTGCCTGTAAACAAAACCAATCTCTGCGAGTAGTAGATTGCGCATTACACTTTTTAAGTTCTTGCACCGTCTCTATTATACCCCAGTCAAAATGCTTAAGTATAAACTGAAAGACACAGACCGCTGCAATAGGTGCAACACCCCGAAGGTGGATTTCCTTTACTTGGCATGGGGTTTCCCGGGGGTACGCGACTACTGGGAACAGGTTTTTACTGCCCTAGAGCAGATGACAATGCTATCACTGGAGCGCACTCCGCTGGTTACTTGGATACACTGCACTCATTGCCAAGCCGTATCGCCAGTACACCGCTACTGCCTTGTTAATGGCTAAACGCTGCGTTGCCTGTGGATGTGGCAGGGGACAAGCGCTGAAGTTTAAGGACTGTTGTGTTATTTTGATTTATTTAGTGCGCGTATACCCGTAGGTGTCTTGGCGCAGTGGACAGCGAGGGGGTCTGCACTGGCGGCCCTTCCTAAAGGCAATGAGAGTGGGGGCGTTTCTAAGCTCGAGAGGAAGAGGGTTCCAGAGCTTGGAGGTATAGAAGTGGAAACTGCGCCCGCCCCATTGCACAGTGCGGATTTTTGGTACTTGCAGAAGTTTTGTGCCAGAGGAGTGTCTGGGGGGTTCGTACCACGAAAACAGTTTCTGAAGAAAGATCAGCCCACTGGCTCACTAACTTACTTTGCTGCCAAGAGCAATTGACTAACTATGCTGAACTGCTCCCACTGGCTTCTCGACCCCGGGACATTTGGGACCCTCTCAGAACTTTTATCCTCGCACACCCTGTGGCCGCCCCTGCGAGCCCCACAGAGACACTAGACACTAGAAGTTTAGGGTTATTACAATGCAGCGTTCACTTGCACCACACTTCATGCATCCTACATCACCATTCCCTCTCCCCTTGCCTCTTTTACTTCGCTATTCTGTGGGTCGTACCTCACAGGTCTTTCCCTAACAATACTGGTACCTCTGCTCAAACAAATGCTGCAGCCAACCCTCTTGCCACAAGGGTAACTAAAAATAATGACATGACAAAGTAATGTTGTAGGCTATGTTCTATTATTTTGTAATGAGCAAGGAAGAAAAATTGCAAGGACATTATGGACTCTTGAAGCACCCTATTACGCCATGGACTGAACTTGTGAGGGACAACTGACATCTGTGTATTGATTAATCTGTCTGAGCTTCTGCATGACAAGTGCTGTAACTGTGTTATCTCATGTTAACGAAAAACCAATAACTTTTTTTTTATTTTTTTATTTTTTACGTTTTTACATTTCAATGTTAAACAATAAATGCCTGAAACAGCCCCACTGGACATTGCTGTACCTTCTACAGCTACAACTTCAACCAAGGCCATGCTCTTGTTTCCATGGTTTGCACAAGGTGAGCACGGACCCATGTCCGGGCATACCCTTTCCACTTGGGGTGACAAATACATTAAGAACAATTGATGGATGGAATGCTGAACAATGTTTGTTCCCATGAGGTGCAGGGTCAAGACTTATTTGGATAAGGGTGGGTCCAAACTGAGGTGGCATGGTAAAAAAGGATGGATTAAACCAAGATCTGTGACCTGGGGTGAATGTTTGTATTGTTCAGCATTCCATCAATCATTTGTGCTTTTTGTTTTTTGTCGACTTAAGTGGGAAGGGTATGCCCAGACGTGGGTCCTGTGCCACTGGATTCAAGCTAGCCTGCTGATTAAGGGTGATGCACCGAAACCGCTCCCAGGATGCTTGTTTCCAGTCCAGGGAGTACCTGGCTTGGCAGTTCGGGCTGGACTGTTCCCAAGAGGCACAGGGTCAAGATTGATTTGCTTTTACCTGGGTCTACACTGGGGTGACATGATGAGCAAAAATACGTGGATTAAGCCCAGATCTTTATGACTAGGGGTGAATGTTTGCTTTGTTCAGCATTCCGTCCATCATCTGTTCTTTTTGCTAACTAATTAAAAGCACTGCCACCCATCCTGCTTTCTTGATTAGTCTACTACATACCAGGGCTTGATTCAAAGCACTCGTGCTGGCTTATAAAAAGCAACCCGGTCATGCAAAGGTGATGGCCCTAGATCACGAGTGCCGAGTAAACATAATCATGTAACTTAAACTTGGGTTTCTTACACATCATAAGCCAGTGCACTGAGTTAAGGCAAGCCGAGCTTCTTCTGGCGCTGTATAAATCAATGTGTCTGCCTCATTTTGGATGAGTTGCAGGCATTTAAACCGATATTTCGCCATTCCCAAATACAGAGCATTACCATAATCTACTCTGCTCATAATCATTGCCTGGATAGCATTACTACAACATAGTACTGGGATTCATCGAAAGAGCGTCCGCAGGCATCCGTATATGTCCAAAATATCCACCACACACTGCATTCACCTAAACTTGCTTTGAAAGAGAGTCAGCTAACAGAAATCCCAAGTTCTTAGCCACTCTGTTTGGCTTGGGGGCAGGGCTGAGAAGGGACGGTCACCACACATCATTCAAGACTTTATTTGCCCCTTCAAAAACCTGGATTTCAGTTTTTTCTGCATTCAGTTTCAGGCAGTGTGTCTGCATCCATCTGGCTACTTCAGATAGGCAGCCCAACAGAATCCCATGCGTCTCTGTATGTCTCTAATCAATAGAGATGATAAACAATGAAGGGCTCACTTTGAGGAATCCCACAGTTCGGACAGGCAGGAAGGTAGATTTGAAAGCGGCTGGTTGAACATAGTGGGATCTGTTGTTTAGAGAAGTTCGGTGGTAGAGTGCAGACCGACTTCATGCACCCTATATACTAATAGGGAATGAGAAACTGTCAAACCGTGGACACATCCAATAAGATTAAGGCCACCGCCTTATCTTGGTCTGACTTTGATCTGATACTGTCTACTAACAAGGTATATTCTGTGCTGTAGTTGACTCTAAATCGTGTTTTGGAGCCATCCAAAAGGTTATTGCCCTCCAGGAAATGCCTTGAAATCCTTTCCAGCACTTTGTCCATATAAGACTAGATTGAAATGGTGCCATAGTTGGACAGAATAGCTGTATGCATTCTGGCTTTCTTAACCAAAGGCAGCACCAAGGCATGTTTCCAGATGGATGGATGGATAGTTTGCCTTTTTCAACAAATAAATAAACATCCAGGTAAAGTTGGACTTAAAATGGAGGCCAACTGTGAAAAAAATACAATTACAGTAGAGGTCCAGTGTTGAACTATATTTCACCTCCTTCATTGATCTTTCCATCATTTCTGGCACGAGATTTAAAAAAAACCGTCAATGTGTTACCATCTCAGGGTGCGGATTAGCATCTTTGAGGAAGGACTCCTCTACAGGGAGTTGGGTCTCAAATGTTGAATAGATCTTATTGATTTTCTTGTTAAAGAATGCCACTATCTTCTCACATCACTGAACTGAAGCTATGGTCATTTGGTTTAGGGAGACAAAGTTGGACAGTTCCTTGACTATCTTAAATATCTCTTTTGATGAGCCAATGTTTTCTTCCAGTCTCCTAAAAAAATACTATTTTCTAGCTTGTCTGAGCTACGTATGGTAGGATTTAGTGTTGTTCTAAGAGCCAAATGCACACCTGGGCCTTAAGAAAGCCGCCATCGGCGCTCCAGGACTTTACCACCACTCCTCACTTTTCTCAGTTCATTAGTATACCACTTCTCAGATGGATATAATCTTATCGAATTTCTCCATTTCTATGCAGCACATCCACGTAGCGCCTTAACTGTAGCCTTTTCAAATGTGTTACCATTAGTTTCTAAAGGAAGGTCCGCGCTTAATAAAGGAGGGCTAAAATTGTCAGTGAAGAAATCAAGATTAACTTTCCTCAAAGGTCTCCCAATGGCCTAGGTAACTCCACAATTAACAAGGGGTCTACTTTGTGCAGAAGAGGAAAATGGAATGCCCCAACCAAATAATAGGGTCTATTATAATTGAGCTTAGATTAGAGAACAGCAATTCCAGAGTATGTCCTGCTTTGTAATACGTCCCCTTAGTCCATTGGTTAAATTAGAATATTTACATTTCATTCTCTAGATTCCTAGGTGTGGCTCACTGGTTAGAGGCGGCAGACCCGTAAGCAGAGAACGGCCCGGGACCAGGGTTCAATTCCCGACGCGGCAGGGTCGTGGACCAGGGTCAAAACGGACTCGATAATTCTCGCCTCGATGCCTACTCTAACCAGGGAACACACTCGGCAACTCTGGGCATTAAGCTTGCCTCATCTCTACAACGGCCCCCCACAGACGCCGGGGATGCCTGGTTTCACCTTGGAGATACCCAGAAAGGGACCATCTCACAGGGAAAACCAGGACGGATTCCCCAGCGGTCTTCAGCGCCAGGATACTCCATGGAGTCGCAGTGCGCTTTACAAGTACACCCACATTTACATTCTCAAGGAATCTGCATCTTTCTTAAAATTGAGATTGAAATCCCCAGTCAACAGGAAATATTCATACTTAAAGTTAAACCGAGAGAGTACTACAGATAGCTTAGCATTCAGCTGAGGGTTATATCCTGGGAGTCTATACAGAATAGCTCCCCGCATGATAGTTGTGGATTTAAGCGAGAGCTGAAAAAACAAATGTTTGCAGTCCCCTGCTGGGGGCTTGCTTACTTCTGAGCACTCAAAATATCTCTAAAAATGAATGCAACGCCATTCCACCTTGGCTTGGCAGTTCGGGCTGGACTGTTCCCATGAGGCACAGGATCAGGACTGATTTGCATATGGCTGGGTCTGAACTGGGGTGGCGAAGTGAGCTAAAGAACAATAATGGACTCAACCCAGATCTGTGACTGGGGGTGAGTGTCTGAAAACTTTCAGTGCTCCGTCCGTCATCTCCTTGTGTTTGCTATTATTGTGGCTACAGAAATTAAATCTGTCATTTCTGAAAAGGACAGTGAATATTCCTAAACTTCACAAGAGAGGCCAATGGGAGAGGTCGCGCCAAGGGTCACCAGAAGGCATGCAGAAAAGCCATAAAAAAGACTTATGAGTCTTCATAAGGCACTTCTCACAGAGAGAAGAAATTGGAGAAAAAAAACTTCCACGGAGGCAGACACTTTAACTTCCTCTTAAGCCCTGACACTAAATCAGGGAAATCCTCATAACCTGACAATGAGGCATCAACGGCAAAACCGCCGGCAAAATAATCTTTAACAACAATTACGATAACAAAGTTCACCACAACCATGTCGACTATTACTGCCTTACCTATGACAGCCTCGTCCACAACAGCATCCTCCACGACTGTTGTCTGACTTTCGTCGACTGCGGTCTCAGCAGCCTCGTCTATGATGGTCGTCTACGCCTCGTCTATGGCTGCCTTGTCTGTGACTGCTTTGTCTACCACGGCTTCGTCTACAATGAAAGCCTCGTCGATGACAAACCTAGTTGATGTCAAACTAGTTATCTATGTCGTTCTTGTCGACGACTATCTTGATGACAATGCCAACGATTACGAAAGCCCTGTAGTAGTCAACAAAAACCAAAGACCTATAATCCAGCATAACTTAATATCAAGACTCAAGGGGACTAATATGAAAAAATTTTAACAAAGGGAAGCAATGGCTGACCAAAGGTTCATCACCTCAATCCCTGTCGCATTTGAAATAATGTCCTGTACATCTCCTTCAAGCACTCGCCGTCGTTGAGCGCCACTGGAATCCAGAGGCGAAAAGATACTTTTGAATGGAAGGTGCTCCAGAAAAGTAGTCAGGATAACAAATGTAGTCCATCAATCTTCTTTCAACTCACAATTAGAGTAAGTCAAGTCAGATCCCAGCTCGAAATCATAGAAATACAGTAATCCTGGTTACGGCATGGTAGCCAGCAGCAGCAACTTACTCTCATTATGAGTTGAATACGCATGCAATACTACTGCATACTATAAGGAACTCTTCTGAATACTCTACATTTTCAATCAAGCTCTGATGAAGTTCCTTATGCACAAGGAACAAAACACGTTGGCTGAATGCCGATTTTAACTCAAGTTTGAATTAAGAAGATTGATGGACTAAATTTGTTATCCTGACTACTTTTCTGGTGCACCTTCCATTAAGAAGTGACTCATATGTGCATGTAAACAACAGACAGCGTTATATGGAGAGGCAATATGTGTAGCAATTTCACCGCTTCGCTTGTATTATAGATGTAGCTTCAATAGGATTCCCAGCGCTGGCAGTGTCAGTTGTCCTTAAACGTCAAGTTTGCTTCAAGGCCTCAACATTTAGAAACTGAGGTGCACATGTACCTAATATTTTTACCTTACCATGGTGACGCTCTGATTAAGAAGCACGCCGGCGACGCCTTGCAAGCAGCCAAGGCTGACTCTGACACTGCAAGATCTTTTGGCACATTACAATTTCGAAAGAAACACCATTTAAAGGAACCACAAAAGAAACACTTATCCGAAGCAAGGAGGTAAAAATTTTAAATTTTGTTATCTATAGCGGAAAATAGCATCGGACAAATAAGTCCTGGATCTCATTAAATATGGTAAGATGTTCGTTTGTCCAGATTCCTCCCACCACTCCACCAAAATGAGGGTGCCCAACTCATCTCCATCTACTTAGGAGGGATGTGTTAGCTATGCTAACCAAAGGTTCCATTAGAGAAAGGCCCTCATTGTCAGCAAGGACAGGCTTCTATCCTCAGTTTTTCCACAACACGAAAACAGAGCTGTGGCGATCAATTTTAGACCTCCGGAAATTAAACAAGTATTTCCGGAAATAAACTTTTGCATGGTCACCCTCTCCGGCACCACATGAAAGCTCTTGATTTACAGGATTTATACTTCCACATCCCCTGCCACACATTAAAGTGCTCCCATTTTACTTCAAATCAGCTTCCTGCATTTTAACCGAATGCCTAGCCCCTGTGGCAGCTTTTTTTCATGAAGGATGGTTATCCGGTATGCCCCTACCTCAAAAACTCATTGATAAAAGCACCAATGTCATTTCAAGCGTCCAAGGCCACAGAGGCTTGCCTAGAGATGTTTCACAACCTAGGTCTCCTTTTGATTTATCAAAGATCATCAACTCCTCCTTCCAAAAAGATACTGTTCCTAGGTCGCAACACTCGATACTGTCCAAGGCAAAGACTTTCTATCCCAAGACAAGCAAGGAAGGCTGTAGGAACTGGCTCTCCAACCATTAAAAGAAAAAGTTTCAGTGCATCTGTTAAATTAGCTTCTGGCCATGGTGTCCTCAGCGATCAATATGACCCCTCTTGCGCACCTGAAAATGAGAGCCTTACAGGAACGGCTACAAAACCAATAGATTAAAACAAAAAGATCGTTCAAGGACCTTGTGAACTTGACACCTGGTATGATAGAAGCTGTAGCCTGGTGGTCCCAGACGTCCCACCTGTCCGAGGGCCTCCCGTTCTTACCTCTAATACCTCACTTCGTAATGTCTACTGATGCCTCCCTGGAGAGCTGAGGTGATCATCTACAGAACCTGCAAATTCAATTAAAGTGGTGTTCGCTCCAGAAGAGCATACATATCAATCGCCTGGACCTCAGAGCCATCTAATTCCGTATCCAAGCTTTCAGGCCAATGCTTGTAGAGTCTTTTATGTTTGTTCACAACAACAATACCACTAGTATGCAATACGTGAACAAACGAAATAGCACAAAATCACTGGCGCTGTGCAAGGAAGCTCATGAAATCTGGAGCCGGCTAACAGCACACAGAATAACTCTTCGGGCCGAACATGTTTCAGTGACTAGCAGTCTTTTAGCATTCATGCTAAGCAGAACTGGAACCAGCCTCCACAAATGTGAGTTTGATCAGTCTGAGCTAAATATGATCTTCTCGTTCTGGTGCAAACTGGCTCTAAATCTCTTTGCAACAAACAAACACTGCAAATGCCAGTTCTATGCAACTTAACATCCACATGCCGGATCGTGGGGGAATGCCTTTCGATAGATGGTCTGAAATCAATGCCTAGCCCCTATACCCCCGATACTTTTAATACCAAAGGTTCTCAGCAAGATGAAAGCGGAATGGTGTTGTCTCATCCTGATAGCTCCCAGATGGCCCACACAACATTGGTTCAGGGAGCTTCTTGTGCTAACGGAATGAAACCACATTCACCTACCAACATGCTGTGTACTTTTATCTGAAAGAAACAGTTAGTTCTAGATTCCTTACCTTAGAATATCTCCCAGGCGTCAGACAGGATCCAGAAAGTAGTTAGTCCGCAGTACACCTGCGCGTCTGTAGGTGGCGTCGGTCAAGTCCAACGCCGTGGTCGCCAGGATGACTTCACAGAGGTTACTTAGACGCCGCTCTCGCACGCTGCTGTCCGTTCTTTCTTTTTCTGCGCTATCAGATCCGGATAGAGCGGTACCCCCAGTCATTTTTTGACTGACTTTTTCTGACTTTTTGTCTACTTCTTTTCAAGTCTTACATCGACTCGTGGTGCACGAGGGATGCCCGGCTTCAAGGCCTGCGGTTCCTGTAACCGACTGTTGTCGGTAACGGGTACGCACCGCTACTGCCTGGAGCGCGACCATAAACCCAGTAGTGCTCCGACACCCGGACAATGACCCCGAAGTCTTTGCGGGAGCGGTCCCGAAATCTCCTTGAGGCCCGGCAGTCTGCTCCGCATCGTTCGAGGTCCCAGCCGCGTGGGAGGTCACAGAATCGATCGCGGATCCACCATCACTCCTCGTTGAAGTCTTCGCACTCTGGGGCAGGTAAGTCGAAGCACAAAAAGAAGTCGAAGAAGCATCGTCGCTCTACGACTTACCCTCATTCGTCAACTAACGCGACGAAGGGTGCGTGTGGTGCTACTCCTGCGGCTCCGCATGCGGAGCCTTCAGGGTCGACTCCAACCTGACCGGGAGTGACCCCTTCCCAGCGTAGTCAATTTTATGAAGCGATGCACGCCATCTATGTGCAGCCCGACTCCGCTGATGTGCCTTTGGGCCCCCAGACTCGGTTTAGGCCCTAGGCCTTCGACGCCGGCAGCTCCGGCCTTTGCTCCACAGGGCCCCCTTGGATCCAGGCCTGGATCCGGATCGGTGCCGGTTGACCTCGTGACACCTCCACCGGCGCCGATTCCACTGGCACCTCGTCTGCAGCCGGTGCCGTTTGGTCCTCCAGCCGACGTCGACCCGATCTCCACCCCTATGTGGATACGGAGCCGGACCGACGTCAACCGATGACAGATCCAATGCCGATGGTTACGTTTGTACCCTTGCCCATTTTCAGCCAGTTTGGCAGCCAGAGGAGAGTAAGGAAGACTGGGAGGGGTCTGAGCACCCTTTAACTGCCCAGCTAGAGTATGAG